>NC_081393.1:19238388-19566722 GCF_030684315.1 Stegostoma tigrinum
TCAAGGATGCTCGTCCAGCTTACATGTACTCTCAGGGTAAACAGCAGATTTGATTCTTCTTGTAACTATTGGGTGAGAGAGTCAACATTTTATCTCACAGCGGCCACATTACACATAATAAATTATGAGCCATCAAACACTCCATCCGAGACCACAATGTGAACGTTAGCCCTGATTCCACTTGAAATGTTGTTGTGTTGAAAATTCAGCTCCAAGTTATTTAGCTTTGGCAAAAACCTGCATTCATTTGCTGATAGTGCTTGGTTACCTTCGTCCCAGACCGTTTATGTACACACTGCCATTTAAACATTTCTTCCACAGCTTTCTGCTTCAGCTGATTTTCTCACAGATTTTATCAGTTACATTGATTGTTTTGAAGACTGTCAATGTGCACTGCTGCGACAACAGCTATCTCTCCCTCATCTTCTCTCTCGCTGCCTCTTTCCATCTCTCTCTTCCACCCCACACCCCCACCTCACTTCCACAGTCTGTCCCTCTCTCTCTTCCTCTTTTCTGGACAAACTGACGTTCTGTCTGTCGCTCTGTCTGTCTCCCGTTCTCTTTCTCTGACAAGATGAGGACAATTTAGGACTGAGATGAGGAGAAATGTCTTTGCCGAAAGAGTGGGGTGTTTGTACAAATCTGTGCCACACACATTCGCTGAGGTCAAAACTTTGAATGCATTGAAGAAGGAATGAAATAAATTTTAGAGCCTGAGAGGCAAACGGCAAATGTGGGGAGAATGCGGGACTGATTTGTTTGATCAGCCAAAATCTTATTCCTTGACAGAACACGCTCGAAGGGCTGAATAGCTTACTCCTGTTCCTGTTTTCAATGCATATATGTGACAAATCAGTATCTCAGTTGTTAATTGAGGAAATCATCTTTCTGACATTGTTTGATTCATTGTTGTGTGTGCACATTTGATCTCATTAAATATATGAGGCAAACCTGGTTATAAAAATCATATACTGCATCCACTGTACCCTGTGCGGCTTCCTCTACATTGGGGAAACCAAGCGGAGGCTTGGGGACCGCTTTGCAGAACACCTCCACTCAGTTCGCAACAAACAACTGCACCTCCCAGTCGCAAACCATTTCCATTTCCACTCCCATTCTCTAGATGACGTGTCCATCATGGGCCTCCTTCACTGCCACAATGATGCCACCCGAAGGTTGCAGGAACAGCAACTCATATTCCGCCTGGGAACCCTGCAGCCATATGGTATCAATGTGGACTTCACCAGTTTCAAAATCTCCCCTTCCCCTACTGCATCCCTAAACCAGCCCAGTTCATCCCCTCCCCCCACTGCACCACACAACCAGCCCAGCTCTTCCCCCCCACCCACTGCATCCCAAAACCAGTCCAACCTGTCTCTGCCTCCCTAACCGGTTCTTCCTCTCACCCATCCCTTCCTCCCACCCCAAGTCGCACCCCCATCTACCTACTAACCTCATCCCACCTCCTTGACCTGTCCATCTTCCCTGGACTTATCTAACCCCTCCCTCCCTCCCCACATATACTCTCCTCTCCACCTATCTTCTTTTCTCTCGATCTTCGGTCCTCGTCCCCCTCTCTCCCTTTTTATTCCAGTTCCCTCTCCCCATCCCTCTCTCTGATGAATGGTCTAGGCCCGAAACGTCAGCTTTTGTGCTCCTGAGATGTTGCTTGGCTGCTGTGTTCATCCAGCCTCACATTTTATTATCTTGGAATTCTCCAGCATCTGCAGTTCCCATTATCTCTGTTATTAAAATCATTACATTTTTTCGACTGAAACAATTGAGTTAACAGACTGGATGTTGGCCTGGATGATTAGATGTTAACAAATTACCTTCCTCCTCTCTTGGTGAAAAGATTTCTTCTGATCTCTGTTTCAAATGGCCATCAGTCTACCCTGAGCCTGTGACACTCGGTCTGGATTCCCAGCTTCTTGGGAATATCCACCCTGCATTGACGCCATCCAGCCCTGCCAGAATTGTAGTCGTTTCCAGAAGAGCATGCAACTCATACAACTGAAAGTCAGCATTGCAGGAACAGCCAGCATTAAAATAAAACAGATATTATATTGGCTATCTTTGGGAGAAACTGGAGTAGCGGAGAAGGCATTTCTTGCTGCAATGGTACGTCGATAGGAGCACCATATTAACGGTATGCATTCCAGCGAGTACAATCCGAACTGTGCTCTTCATTCATCCGCCCTGCCATCTCAGGGATCAAGCTACAACTTTTGTTGAGATCTGTCTGTACTCAGAAATCGTTGTTCAGATCAAACTGTGTAAAGTACAATTGCAACAAGAGATGCCCGCTGCTGCATTCCAATTGTCTCCCGAAGATGCCGAATATATTTGCTTTTTTATTACTGCCAGCTGTTTCTGCAATGCTGAGGTTCAGCTGTATGAGTGACACCTCCTTCCTTTCCCAATCCATTGTCACTCAGACAATAAACTGCCATACTCGTTTTGCTTCAAAGTTGACAACCTCACATTGATCCTCTTTAAGCTTTATTTGCTGCGAAGTTTTTTCTCACTCTCTCAAGTTTATCCAATTATATGGAGGCATCTCTACAACCTCCTCACAGCTCAGCCTCCCACCAAGCTTTGTTTTGTCTGACAACTGGAGACGTTACATTGAGTTCCTTCCTCTGTGTCATGATCATTTCTTGTGAATAGCACTAAGTGCAGCATTACTGAACTCTTCACTGTCTGCTACTCAGAAAGTGACCTGTGTTTCCCATTTTTCATTCCGTGCCTGTCAAATCTATCACTTCCTGTTTACTCCTGAACTCATTTCCTTCTTTACCAAAAAAGGCCTATTGTACGAGACACCCTTCAATCTACATCCTCAAATATGCCCATCCAGCGTTCCAAAGCTCTAAGTGCTGCTCACGGAAATTGATTGTCGGGCATTGGTGATTTCTTTGCCTTTATTACTTTTAATTTCGCCTTTAGAAATCCTGCAGGACTGCTGATCTCTTTTAATTCTTCCCACTTGGCCCAAGTTTCTCAACAGTGTTTACACCCCGGTATGAAGAGAGAATAAATCTATTTAATTCATTACTCTGTCTTCTCTTTGGTTTCAATATAACTTCTCCGTTTCTAATTATAATGGGCCAACATCAGTCTTCACAAATCTTTCTCCTATCCAGTACATGTAGAAAATTTTAAAATCAGTTTGAATGTCCAGGTGTCTCATGCTTGTTTTCTGCTTTTCCCCAATTTAACATATTACATGATCCCCTCCTCTCGAATCTAAGCTGCTGCCAGCCATCAGGCCTGATACTTTTTGAACAAAGACTATGTCCCTTACTTGAATGTAAAACATAGCATTTCCATTCTTAGCCATGGTCAAACCACATTTCCAGTCTTATTGCTTTTCTCAAACATGAATGATCAATTTTTGCAGTTCTCCTCGTAATCATTGAATGTTTTCTGTGGTCGAAATATTGTCATTCTATTGAGAAACGTTTCTAAAATTAACATAGGCATTTCACACCTCACATCACCATACCTCCTCTATTCAACTTCAGGGCCCTGGTCTCAAACCACCAATGCCACTCACCACCTGAATGTGGAATTCTACCTATGCTAAAATGTGATCATCCGGAAGACAGGTCCTTCGATACAACTTGTCAATGCTGACCAGATATTCAGCATCAATCTCATCCTATGTGCCACCATTTGGCCTTAACTCTCCAATTCCTTCCTAGACATATTTACACCCAGAAGCATTTTCACCTTTGTAATTCTACGTGCCTTAATCGCCTCCTCTGATATCTCATCCAAAATACACACCACCCTCTGCTTGTGAACGTAACCCCTTATGCTAATTTTTCATCTTCACCTCTCTCCATAAACCTATGCCGTCCAGCTTTGCACTCCCCTGCACTGGTGCTAAGACCTTGACCATTCATACTAACCATAACCCGTTTGATTTTATAAACTTCTTCATCACCAAAACTCGGAATCTCCAGGGAGAATAGTGCCAATTTGCTCAGCCTCTCCCTGAATCTCAATCACTCCAACACTGGCAATATCCTTGTTAATTATCTCTGTACCATTTCAAGTTTCACAACATCTTTCCAAGAGCAGGCTGACCCTGAATGAATATAGTCATCTGAACGTGGACCTATTTCCTGTACATCCCAACTCAAAAAGTCAATGCAATGACTAATGCAGTGAAGGGTCGCAAACAAATTCCTCTCGACATTGTCTGCTTGCTGACCGTCGCGGCATTCTCATTAAGTGTGAAATTCCTGCCCTCATTTGCCCTGCTAACATGGAGCGCTTGACATTAATCTAAATTAAACTAGATTTCCCAATTTTCGGTGCAGTTGCTCTCCTGATTGATCTCGGACTGCACTCTGAGAAACCCTTGTTCACATTATGGTTACTCTTTTGCAAAGGGCATTTCACAGTTCGTAAAGAATTTTTTTCCCTCTCATTAATGAACCCCTCATCTCAGATAGCTGGCCTGACATTGGTTTCTCAACGTATTAATGCAGAAGATGATCCAGTGCACCATCCAGGAAGAAAATGTTCCGATACACGCTGCAGGAACCCCGAGACATTATTGTTGCTGATTTGACCTATTGAATCAAAATGCATGTTGCCGTCATCCGCAATTCCAAATGTGCTATTGTTGCTTGTTTTATTTTGCTGTTTCATGTTTTCCAAAATATTCACACAAATGATTGGGAGTCTGTGCACAAAGGCTGTTATTATTATACACACTTCATGTTTCTAAACTCTACCTGAAGAGATTCAAATCCAATTAAGATATCACCTTTTCTCACTAGCTTGCTAATTTCTTCCGAAGTAATGATGCTATTAATCTCGGTTTCGTCTTTAACTGTCCTTCTAAAAATCTTAATACCCCGGATATTGATTTCCAATCCCTGGCACCTGCCACCAAATTTCCAGAATCCCAGCTGAAAATTATTAAGGTCTGAATAATTTTATTCGTTTTCACATCATCAAACAGTGCACCTCGAATTCTTTGCTAAACAATTTCCTGACTTCCCGTTATGCTTTTTGTTTTCACTCTTGTTGGCAGTACCTGCTGCCTCCCTGCTTCGGTTCCCATTGTTTCACGCTTGCTATTTTAGTTTGAAACTACCCAAACTGCTCTCGCAATTCTCCCTGCTTGTTCACCAATCACAGCCTTCTCCATGTGCCATTAGCCCAGTTATGACGAGCTCCACCTCCACCAGGATTGACCCCAGATTCACAGGAATCTAACCCTCGCACCATTTGTAGAGACACATATTTATCTGATATTCCCGTTCGATCTCCATAGATTCTGCTGTTGTGACCTTAGTCTAAGAGACAAAATTCACACAAACGTTTACCATTTTAATTAGTTAAGGCATTGCCGCAGTTCGAGGTGCCACCATTTGACCCGAGAGATGGCACTGCGCTTTTCACTGATGTGTTCTGTGCTGTTTCACTTGCAAAGGATTGTTGTCGCATTGCTGCCAAAATGTGTCCGACAGGCAGGCAATTTTAAAGTGCTTTCGTTTTTCTCTCTTTGTTTTAAAGTCAGGTGAAATAACGTGGAATGGGTTATTCAGAATCACACAAACATAGAACTGTGGCTGTGGCCTTGTTTATTTAGTGCTTGCTGTTGGCTTGTGAGATGAATGTTTGAATTCTTGACGGTTAGTGGGAAATTTAGAGAGCAGTACCTTCCTCTCAAAAATAAATTTTAAAAAAAACATCCCTGTTGGTATTTCTTTCAGTTGAACTGGAGAGAGATAGCACGTGAGAATAATAACTGCATTGCTAAACTTCCTGTTCCACGCAGATATTTGTAGGACGCTGCCCAAAGTGAAAGAGTCAGTATTTGGTGTTTCCATAATGCATGATCCTATTTAGCATTTCAGTAAAGTTACATCAAGTCTTAATTTTGTCCGAACTAACTGTACTACAACAATGAATTGTGTTTTGATGAAAGGTTAGAGATGGATCAAATGAAACTTTCTGGAACTCAATACGTTATGTCTGCCAATTTTAAAAGAAAAATGTAAAAATTAGAAACCACAATATCTTCATCACGTCCTTTGTCTGAAACTGACACAGCCCATATAGGGTGGTATATTGGCTCAGTGCCTCACAGAGCTATGTTCCCGGATTGATTTCCGCATTGGCGACTGTCATTGTGGGGTTTGCATATTCTCCCTGTATCTGCATGGGTTTTCTCCAGATGGTCTGGTTTCCTCCTACAGTCGGAAGATGTGCAGTCCAGGTGGACTGGCCATGCTAAATTGCCTATCGTGCCCAGGGATGTTTAGATAACGTGGGTTAGACATGGGAAAATCAAGGGTAGGGGAATGGTTCTGATTGGGCTGCTCTTTGGAGCGTCGCTGTTGGCTTATAGTGCCAAATATCCTGTTTAGACATTGTAGTGATTCCGTGATCCAGTGAACAGCTCCCCCATCTCACCTGGTTCCACAATAGAACCATGAGGAAGGTACGTAGTGTTCAGCTATGAAGCCAGTCGAGAACTGCTTGCCATTTGATCGTTTTATGGGCGATCTGAATCTCCTCCTACACACTACCTTTCCATTTCCCAGCAGCTCTTGATTTCCTGACTGATGAGGATTCTATCTATATCAGCCTGCATCATTCACAAGGAACCCGGCCCCACTCCAGCTCTCACCAATGTCTCATTGTTATAGCCTTCATTTTATATTCCATCCTTCTGCCAATGGAAAGAGTGCAATGCGGGTGATTTCTTCAACACCTGATCTCACTGTCCTCCTGTCTGTCAGGGCCCTTGCACTGACAGATCATGACATCTCACTGCATCCGCCTCTGTCAGGATATTCCCAAGTATTGTTTATTCCATTGTGCTGTCTGATTTCTGCAAAAGCATGACCTCAACTTAGCAGAGTTGAACAAAAACAGAGTTGCTGGAAAAACTCAGCAGTTCTGGCAGCATCTGTGGACGAGAAAACAGAGTTGATATTTGGGGTCCGGTGTTCCTTCCTCAGAACTTAGCAGCGTTGAACTTCATCTGACACTTTCTTCCACACATCACCAACCTCCAATCATCAGTTTGGTCTCACCAGCTATTCTCTATAATCTCCATTACATGGAACATTTTTGTGTCAATTGCAAATTTGCACATTGTTCCTCCACAGTCATATTCAAGTCGTCAAAGTGAAAAACAACGAACAGTGGTCCCAACACAGGCCTGTGGAAAGCCACTTGCAACAGCTTTGCATTCGCTAACACAGCCTTTGAACAATACCGTTTGCTTCTTGTTTCCCAGTTAATTTTGCATCCGAGTTGAAACATTATCCTGATCAACACGGGCTTTTAGACTTTAAGAAAAGACGGGCAATAAATACTTGCCCAAACAATGAGACCTGCATCCTGTGAGTGATTGTTGAAAAATAACCTTCTCCCAGTTTTGACCTTTTATTCCTGTCCTATTCTTATCCTTTTCTATGACCCTGAAACTGAAAGAGATGTGACCACAATCATTGAAATGAATCCTGACCGATTTCAGCTGCTCATGTGAAATGACTCCTGTATTGTTGCACTTCGCACAGACAGATTAAAAAAAAAGTTCACTTGAATGCAGTTTCAGAGTTCTGTTCCCTCTCTGCATTGCAGGGTCAAGCTGTCCCAGTTATTGTTTGCTCAGTTCAAATCTACCACTATTACCTTCCAATTATTGCTGAACCATTCTCAATTTTTTTAATCAATTCAATTCTCAGTTCACTCTCTGCTCTGTTTCAGCGATGGCTTTGTGCTTCTGCAAGTCTGATCTCTGCAGCAAAGTTGTCTGCAGCGTCCCTGTGATGACAGCGCCATTGTGAAAGAGGCGAGTAGCATGGTATTACAACAGGCTGCTCAACTCAGTTGTGCATGATTGGCTGCTGTGGGTCACCATGCAGGAGAACCAGAATCTGGAGCAGCACCCGGGTCGCTGTGGGAACGGGCCACTCCCTTTATAAACGTCACTCACAGTAAATTCAATCTGGGCAGTTCAGCATTTCTGTCAGCCATTATGTCACAGACAGCTGAGTGCTATTTGCATTGGCTGATGCTGAAGTTGTTTATTATCCAGGGTTACAGCTTGTGGAGAGAAGGGCTCGAATCTGATACCAGCAAAGGAATGGGTGTATTTTTATTCAGGTGCATGACAAGGAATGCAGGTCATTAGAAATAAAATTAGAAATTTCTGGTGAGCACAGATTCTGCAGAGTGAGAGAGAGAGAGAGAGAGAGGGGAGTCCAGGGCAGTTCTGGCTCAGCGTCGCTTGTAGTTTATAACATACTGCGGCTGTGACCGAGACTGTGCCCCATTTAATAAAGCTTAGGCTCTGTATCCGAGATAACAAGGTGTAAAGCTGGATGAACACAGCAGACCAAACAGCATCAGAGGAGCAGGAAGGCTGATGTTTCGGGCTGAGACCCTTCTTCAGAAAAATAAACCCTTGTTGTGTTCATCAATCCCTGCACCTTGTTATCTCAGATTCCCCAGCGTCTGCAGTTCCTACTGCAGCTGTGTATGGTATAGTTACTTCTCTGTCATAGTGTCACAGACACATTCAGTCCGTTTACAGACCATTTGGCCCAAATTGTGCACACTGACCATTTATTGGTCTCCATTTATTGGTTTTTCTGTAGAACTCATTCACTCCAGTTCCAGCAGCATACTTGTAAAACTTGCCACTCTTTCTCATTTATTGACATCAATCCCATAGCAGAATTACCATAATATATATCGTTCTCTAAATGTGGTCTCACCAAATTCCTGCAGAGATGCACCATGATGTCCCAATTCCGATGTACAATGCTCTGTTGAATGAAAGCAAGCGTACCAATCAAGTATCTATCTACCAGCACCCCATTGGTCTCTCGTTGGACAGCACTCCTCAGGACTCTGTCGTTGCCTGTAGAGGCATTGCCCTGGCTTGTCTTCCAACAATGCAACACATTAGTTTTTTTTGCATTAAACACCATCCTCAAGACCGTCTACCATAGAGTACAGACAGGGATGGAGCAGGCACTAAAAGAGAATCTCTCACAGGTTACATATGAAGCAAATTTCAATCCCATTTGTGCCTGACACTACTCCTTGTCACATGGTTGCCAGCAGAGCTTTGATTGATGCTTCTGCACCCCAGTCAAAAGCAGCGTGGTGCCCATTCAAACAAAGTTATAGAATACGCATGACGGACGGTAGGCTCCTGAGATGCACTGAGGATCAGAGGGCCCTTGTTGTGCACGTATATCAATCCCTTAAGGCAGCAGGACAGGGAGTGAAGGTGCTTCACAAACGATATGGTATATTTGCCTTTATTAACTGAGGCACAGTGTTTAAAGCAGGGAGATGTGGCTGGGAAATGTACACAAGATCAGTTAGGCCACAAAGCGAGAGTATTGTGTGCAGTTCTGGAATTCCCAAATGAGGATCGATGTGTTAACATTGGGAGAGGGGTCAGAGGCAGGTGTAAGAGGATGTTTCCTTGTGGGACCTGGAGAGTTTCAGTTATTGAAGTGAGACTGGGACAGACAGGGTGTTATTTCTCTTCGAGCAGAGATTAAAAATGGGGACATGATTGAAATGTGTGAAACAATGGGGTTTATTGACAGGGAAGACAGGAATGAAGTTTTGGCTTTGGTGGAGAGATCAATGATTGAGTGGGTGTGTAGGTGGGCGTGACATAGACTGAAGAATAAGGGCAGGAACTGTAGAGGGAGATGTGGAGTAAAATATTTTGCCAGAGGCTCGTGGAGAATCTGGAACTCCTGAATTTTAAGGATGGGAGGGGCAGAAACAGTCATGACACTGAGCAGGATTTAGATGGGCACTCATAGCACAAGGGTCAGGGTCAACCGCTTCAAAATGGGGTTTAGTACAATGAGTTGTTTTGTTTCTGACCCCAGTGGGCTTGATGGGCTGAAGGGGCTTTTCCTGTGCTGTTGGACTCTGTGATAGTGTTTATTTCCTTGGGTTATATCTACCAGTTGGGCAAAACATGTCTTTGTCTTGGTCCATCTCGTCCTTCCCAAACAACTTTTGTCTGGGGGAAGGAATTGCACAGGCACGCATCCCTGCTATTAAAAGAAACATATCCACTCCGCTCAGCTTTGGAATCTGGATTTGTATAAAGGCCAGACCGGATAAGGACAATTAATTTACTTTCCGAAAGGGACAGATTGCACATGATTGAGTTTGACATGAATGGATAATTAATGAAACAGTACATCATTACTGAAACTCAGTTCACATTCCCGATTAATGAATCGGCTTATCATAATTTTCCAAGCGCTGTGTTTCAGTTTGCTGCCGTGTCATCGAGTTTTTCGCTGATCAATATGCCGCTCCTAATTTCCCTGTCTCATCAAAAGCAGCGGCATGCTTGAAACGAAGACAGAACATTCTGTATAAACTCAAGAGGTCTTGCAGCAATTGCAGACTGACAGAGAAACTGAGTCAACAGGCCAGGTTGCAGTGACCCTTTTCGTTTTGGGATTGTTGGCTGCAACCCTAGACCTGGCGAGGACTTGAGCTCTCAAGCATGGCATTTACCTCCACCTGTACCGGTTTGATGGTGGAGAACTCCGACTCTCAGTTGTGATTGCTATTTTCCAGCTGGTTTCAATCCAGCTCTGATTGAGTCCCTCATCAGGGCCAATTCAGAAAGTTTTACGAGATTATCAAAGCAGTTATTGAGATAGCTATCTGCATGAGGGTTTCGGAACACAAGCAATGAGATTCATTTTGATCTGTGGCTACTGTGGCTGCAGAACAATGATTCAACATTGTAGTGTCCTATGGTTACTCGACAATACAATAGGAACTGAAAGCTTTTTAGTGATCAGGACTCACATACTGGAAAGGACTTAAATGGACTTGAAAGTACGTTCCAATAATATAATTAGAAACTGATTTCTGGAAGCTGCTTTATGTTTTTGGACAGGGAGAATTTGGAATGACACAGCCCTTTGATCATCGATGTGAACATGTCGTATACTGAGGATAACCAATACCAGCTGCACCAAGCTATTTGGTATAATGCATTTGAAAAAGATTGAGAAGAAATCGAGGATGCAGTAATATTATTTTGCATCAGAATCAACAATTTCACCTTTTAGTCATTTTTAACACGCTCGTACACACACATACACCCCCCCATACACCCACACACACCCACACACACACACACACACACACACACACACACACACACACACACACACACACACACACACACACGTAATTTTCTGAAATGTAGAACTCTTGGGACCCAGGTTCAATTTCAGTTTTGGGTCTCTGCACGGAGTTTGCACATTCTTCCATGTCTGCACGGGTTTACTTCTGGAGCTCTGGTTGGAGATGGCATAGACGGGGATAATTCTGAGTGTTGTGGTGTAGAACAGCGGCCAGTGTTCCCGGGAGAAAACAGCTCTAAAAAGGGTCCAATGTACGAGCGGATATCGCCTTCCACCCCAACTCCAGGCTTTGGAGCAGCTCCTCAGTCAGAATTTACTGGATTAGATTATATTCCATACAGTGTGGGAACCGGTCCATCGGCCCAGCAAATCCACACCGCCCCTTGGAGCATGCCACCCAGTCCCATCCCCCGATAACCCACATACCCATTAACGCTATGGGCAATTTAGCATGGCCGATCCACCTAGCCTGCACATCTTTGGACTGTGGGAGCAAACCGGAGCACCCGGCGGAAACCAACGCAGACATGGGGAAAATGATATTCTGAATGAACTGAGTGTCGTCCCTTCGCTATCGATGTTTTGTTTTATTTGTTTGACATGCAACAGAGTGGGATCTGTTGTTTTCTGCGAAGCCTTGGGGCTGTTTATATGACCTTCAACTTGGCTGCGACTGCCTCGTGGTCACTCAGTAATTTCAAAGAAAAGGGCATATTATTGTTGTACGTTGTATCTGGTCATACATTGTCTCCTGGGTCGAGTCGAAATGGGCAGCAGTGGGGATGTTATTGTGAGTGACAGTCCAATACTTTGAGAGCTGCAAAACTGACCCTTGATATCACCCCGAACCCTGTCTAGACATACAACCCCATCAACATGGTTCCTCCATCAGCAACATATAGACACTTCTGTCGCCGATAGGCCTGAACCCAACTTCCACACCCTGACACGGCTCATTCTACATACAAGAGGACACCCTTCGAATGAATGAATGAAAAATTCTGAGTCTCAGAGTCCCTCTCTATGTGTCTGCCCCTCTTGTGACTCACGTCATATCCTGACAGCTCCCACCTGGCTGGCCCATGTCACTGCACAAGCACAAAACTCATTTTCTGCAGAATAGATGAAAGCCTGGGAATCTGTCATCCAATCCTCCAGGGGGAGTGGAGCAATCACCTGTCACATTGCTTACCCAGTCCAGGCCAGAGTATCAATACCGCATCACATTGATCAGAGTGCAATCGGCTCATAAAGACATACACCAAAGAAACAAACCATTTGGTCCTTCTCCCAGATGCAAAACAGATGTACTGAAATAATTCCAGTCTCATTTCCCAACATTTGGTCAATATCCCTGAAAACCCTTCCTGTTCATATACCCATCCAGCTGCCTTTTAAATGTTCTAATTATACCAGCCTCCACAACTTCCTCTGGGAGTTTGTTCCACACCCACACCTCCCTCTACGTGAAAATCTTGACCTTCAGGTCCCATTTCTATCCTTCACCTTTCACCTTGAACTCATGCTGTTTAATTTGAACTCCTTGACTTCAGGAATGAAACCTCGGGTGTTTACCCTTACGATGACCATCATGATTTTAGAAACATCACTCAGGTCGCTCCTCAGCCCCCAACCCTGCAGAGAAATTAGCTCCAGCTTATTCAGTCCCTCTGTACAGGTGAAACCCTCCATGCCCGGCAACATCCTTATAAATCTTTTCTGAATACTGTCACAACATCTTTCTTATAGCAGGGACGCCTTATTTGCACGCAGTTTTCCGAAAGTGTCTGAACCAATGTCCTGTACAGCTGCAACACGACCATCCAAATCCTCTTGTCAGTGCACAGATCAATAAAGGCAAGCACACCAAATACTTTCTTCACTTCCCTGTCTACCTTTGATCGTACTGTCATGGATCGATGAACCTGCACTCGAAGGTCCCATTTATTCATCCGCACTCTGCCCAATGTTACCATGAAGTGTGTAAGACCCACACTGATTTGCCTTTCCAAAATCCAGTCCCTCACATTGACTGAAATTAAACTTCATCTGCTGCCCTCGGCACATTAGCCCAACTGATCCACATCTCATTGGTCTGTGAGGTAACCTGTTCTGTCGTGAGCTACACCACTAATTTTGGTGGCATACTTCTATGTGCTGAATGCCATCCCTGTCCCTGCCAACTTCCGGCGCCATCTGAGGGATCACCGAGGTCTGCAGTATGGTGAATCAATTCCCCATCACATCAATCATCCATTCTTCCAGGACTTGCAGAGCAATCCCGATCACAAATGTACGTGGGGCAATGAGCCATCACAGGGAGTGTCTACGTAAGTGTTGATAAAATAAATAATGCCACAGCATACGTTCCAAATCAATGACCTGTTACCACACTCTCTTCCTCATACTCTTTGATAACTTTTGTCTTGAAAACTACATTTAACTACTTGATAATCAATGTTTCAGAACTGGTCACATTCAGGCGAATAGTCCACAGACAGAATCGACTGTCTTGCAACTGAAACAGGCCTCTCCTCGTCTGCCAGTGTGTTCTGTCTTCAACCAGTAACAGGTCTCAGCAATCAATACAAATTGTTTTTAAGGTGTTACAGATTACCAACCAGAAAAAATCTTTTTGCAAGGTGTAACAGGCCTCTACTGAATAGCAAGTGTCAAGAACATTCGCCTGCAACAGACCACTACTCAACAACCAGCGTTGACTGTCTTTAGCCTGTAACAGACCTGTGCTCACAAACCAGCGCTGATTGTGTTCAACTTTTGACAAGCCTCTCGTCAACAAACTGTGATGACTATTTGCGATCAGCAGCGTGTGTAACTGTCGGGCAACTTCCATCAACTGTTTCCAACTTGTGCCAAAAAAGTGCTTGGCAAACTTGGGGAAAGGAGTTGAGAAAAAATGGGTGGCTCAGTGGTTACTTACCTGACAGCGAAGAGGAGCTGACTTTGATATCTCCCTCGGGTGACTGTGTGTGCTGAATCTGCACATTCTTCCCATGAACATGTGGGTTTAATCTGGGAGCTCCAATTTCCACACAGTGCCAAGCTGTGCAGCCGAGTTGTGTTAGCCGTGGGAATTGCAGTTTTCCAGGGATAGAGTGGGTTACTCTTCAGAGGATCTGCGCAGACTCGATGGGACAAGTGGCCTCTTCGTGTGCTGTAAGGATTCTATGATTTCAAACTGAGGAGATGAGATGAAGGCTTCCTGATGAAATCCCCTCATGGTTCGAGGACCAAACAACTCAATAAGGACGACTTGTGTTATTTTGGAGAGGATACGAATTAATTTGTGATTGATATTCGAGGAAAATTTGATAATTGCTTTTTATTGGTGATGACATCGAAAACTGAATGCTGTCTCAGAGTGAAGTGACCCGTTTAGCTCTGGGCATGTTGCTCACTTCTGGGGATTTCTTTCCACAAATCAGGTAGTCGTTTGGTTGCCGAGGACGAGGTGATTCATTTCAAGGGAGATATGCAAATAATTGAGGTGGACACAACTCGGGTGTGCAATTCATGCAAAGGGGAGACATTTGATATGATCCAAGATCTGCATGAGTGTTCGAGCTCTTCCACTGGCACTGCACCTTGAGGAGGTTCTTTAGAATGAAGAACGAAGCACAAAGAACAAAGAAAATTACATCACAGGAACCGGCCCTTCGGCCCTCCAAGCCTGCGCCAATCCAGATCGTCTGTCTAAACCTGTTGCCTCCTTTCCAAGAATCTCTATCCCTCTCCCCGCTGCCCATGCATGTATCTGCAGGATACATCTTAAATGATGTTACCGGGCCCACTTCTCCCACCTCCTCTGGCAACACGTTGCAGGCATCCACCATCCTCTGCATGAAGAACGTTCCATGCGAATCTCCTTTATACTTATCCCCTCTCACTTTGAAATTGTCCACCCTAATAATTTTGAACCCCACTCTGGGAAAAAGCTTCTTGCTATCCACTCTGTCTTTCCTTCTCATGATTTGGTAGACCTCAATCACCACCCCCCCCCCCACAACAACCTCTGTTTTTCTAATGTGAAAGAATCCTTATATACTCAACCCCTCTTCATCACTTTTGCCCTCCATACCAGGCAACATCCTGGTGAACCTCCTCTACATCCTCTCCAAAGCATTCACATCCCTTTCGTAATGTGGTGTCCAGAAATGTACACAGGATTACAATTGTTGTTGAACCAAAGTCCCATACAACTGTAACATGACCTGCCAACTCTTGCACTCAGTACCCAGTCCAATGAATGAACGTATGCCGTCTGCCTTCCTGAACACTCAATCCACCTGCGTTGCCACCTTCAGGTTACAAAGGACCTGAACACTGAGATCTCTCTGTGCATCAATTCTCCCCAGGCCTTTTCCATTTACCGTACAGTTCACTCTTTAATTGGATCTTTCAAAATGCATTACTTCACATTTTCTGGCTTGAACGCCATCTGCCATTTCTGCGCCCAACTCTCCAATCTATATATATTCTGCTGCATTCTCTGACAGTCCCCTTCACTATCTGCTACTCTACCAATCTTAGTGTCATCGGCAAACTTGCTCATTAGATCATCTATACCTTACTCCGCATCATTGATTTACATCGCAAACAACAGTGGCCTCAACACGGATCCCTGTGGAACACCACTGGTCACAGTTCTCCAATTTGTGAAACTCCCTTCCACTACAACTCTCTGTCTCCAGTTTCCCAGGCAGTTCTTTATCCAACTGGCTAGTCCACCCTGGACCCCATGCGACTTCACATTCTCCATAAGCCTACCATGGGGAGCCTTATCAAACGCCTTTCTGAAGTTCATGTTAATGACATCCACAGCCCGTCCCTCATATGTCAACTTTGTCACTTCCTCAAAGAATTCTATCAAGTTGGTAAGACATGACCTCTCCTGCAGAATACCATGCTGCTTATGAATAATGAGCCCATTTTCTTCCAAATCTAAATAGATCCTATCCCTCAATATTTTTTAAAGCACCATCCCCACCTCTGGCATTAGGCTCACTGTTCCAGAATAACCTGGATTATCCTTGATACCCTTCTTAAACAAGGGGATACTTCAGCACTTCACCATTCCTCCGGTGCGTCACCCATGCTCAAGGATGCTGCAAAGACATCTGTTCAGCCCCCAGCTATTTCCTCTCTCACTTTCTTCAGTAACCTAGGATAGATCCCATCCGGATATGGGGACTTATTCAACCTCATGCCTTTTTGAATACCGAACACTTGCCCCCTCCTTACGCTGACTTAACATCGAGTAATCACACATCTACCCCTAACCTCAATATCTGTCATGTCCCTCTCCTCAATGAATACCGCAGTAAAATATTTATTCGGAACCTCACTCATTTTCTGACTCCTCACAGAATTTCCCTCTTTTGTCCTTGAGTGGGCAAACCCTTTCTCTGGTTGCCCTCTTGCTCCTTTTGTATGAATATAAATCTCTGGTATTTTCCTTAACTCCGGTTGCTGAAGATATTTCATGACCACTTTTAGCCCTCTTAATTTCTCAATTCAGATTGGTCCTACTTTCCCTATATTCTTCCGAAGCTTCATCAGTTTTCAGTCGCCCAGGCCTTGTGTACGCTTCATTTTACCCCTTTGCTTATCTCATGATTTCACCTGTCATCCATGGTTCCTTAATCTTGCCCTTTATATCCATTATTTTCACAGGGACATGTCTGCCCTGCGCTCTAATCAACCTCTCTTTAAAAGCCTCCCACATATCAAATGTGGATTTATGCTCAAACAGGTGCTCCCACTCCACCTTCCCCAGCGCCTTGCGAATTTTTCTGTAGTTGGCTATCCCCCAATTTAGACCTCTTCCTTTAGGACCACTCTCGTCTCACTATCGTCTTTGTCCATGAGTGTTCTAAAACTTACAGAATTGTGATTAATATTCCCAAAGTAGTCCCCTATTGAAACTTCAACCAACTGGCTGGTCTCAGTGCCCATCACCGTGTCTAGTATGGCCCCTTCCTGAATTTGACTACTTCCATACCACTCTATAAAACACTCCAGATACTCCTCACCAGTTCTGCTCCTTCTAAACCTCTAACACTGAGTGAATTCCAGTCATGTTTGAAAAATTAAAATCTTCCATCATCACCACCCTGTTGCTCTGACATCTTTCCATAAATGGTCGACCTACTTTTACCTCTATCTCGCGCTCACTGTCGGGACGTCTGTATCTTGGGATATTCACTTACCAATCTTGCTCATCCCTCAACCAAGTCTCAGCAACAAGAATAACACCACACTCCAAGGTAGTAATACAAGTCCGAAGTTCATCTGCCTTACCTACTACACCTCTCACATTAAAACAAATTCAGCTGACAACACCTGTACCTTTGCGTTCATCATCTGCTCTCTGCCTACTCCTCCTTTTGGTCACATTGACCTCACTATCTAGCTCTTTGCACGCTTTAGTTACAACCTCCTTACTGCACATTAACCTCCTCATTTAGTTCCCACCACACACCCCATTAGTCCGAACCATCCCCAAACAGCGTTAGCAAACGCCCCCCAGGACATTGGTTCCAGTCCTGCCCAGGAGTAGACCATCCAATTCGTAATAGCCCCACCTCTGCCAGAAGTGGTCCCAATGTTCAAAAATTGGAGCCCCTCCCTCCTGCACCAACTCTCAATCCATTCATTTATACTGGCTTTTCTTTCATTTCCACGCTGACTAGCATGTGGCACTGGTAACAATCCTGAGATTACATCCTCTGCGTTCTTACTTTCTAACTTGACTCCAAGCTCCCTAAATTCTGCTTGTCGGACCTCATCCCATTTATTACCTATGTCAATGATGCCTATAGGCACCACGACAGTTATCTGTTCACCATCCCCCTTCAGAATGTCCTGCAACATGCCGTGTTTGAGGCTCGTTTTCGACCAAAGAACCACCTGTCAACTCCGTTTTCAATCGAATCCCCTGTGGATACAGGTCTTCCACACTTTTTCCCGTCCTTCTGTACAGCAGAGCCAGCCATGCTGCCATGAAGATGGCTATTGCTGCCTTCCACTGGTGTGCCATCTTCCCTGAAAGTGTCCAAAACAGAATGCCTGTTTTGGATGCAGATTATCGCAGGGGACACCTGCACTGCCTTCCTGCTTTTTCTTTGCCTTTTGGTCACCTGTTCCATTACCCCTCACCAATCCTAATCTGCGGTGTGACCAATTTGCTAAAGTGCTATCCCTGATTTCCTCAGCATCGCGGATGCTCCAAAGTGAGTCAATCCGCAGTTGCAGAGCCGCCAAGCGGTCTAACAAGCGCTGCAGCGGGACACATTTCCTGCATGTGCAGTAGTCAGGGACATCAGCCGCATCCCTGAGCTCCCACAGTGAGCAAGAGGAGCATAACATGGGTCTGGGATCTCCTGCCATTTTTTTCTCTTTACTTAGCGTCATCCTACGATAATATCAAATCATAGATTAATGAAATAAAAAAAGACAATCACTCTACTTATTAGCGCACGGTAAAAAAAAGGAAAAAGAATAACCTTAAACTATCGAGACAGCACAGAGTCTTTTTTTTTGTTCAGGAAGGTGCATCAGTCTGACTGTAAGAACCAGCGCTGGTTACTGGGTGTGAGTCAGTGAGAATTAGAGACTGAATAAAAAAAATTAGAAACTGCCAATGTTGGAGTCTAAGTATACAACCAGGAGGCTGGAATAACAAAGGAAACCAGACAGAAGATAATGGAAAAATAATTCAGTGCTTTTGATTTTAACCTCA
Organism: Stegostoma tigrinum; assembly: GCF_030684315.1. Lineage (NCBI taxonomy): Eukaryota > Metazoa > Chordata > Chondrichthyes > Orectolobiformes > Stegostomatidae > Stegostoma > Stegostoma tigrinum. The sequence goes on from NC_081393.1 coordinate 19,257,343, forward strand.
ATCAGTTTCGATGGAGTTGTTGGTATTAGACAGCGGTGGGTTCGAAAAGTTTGAGGTGGAGGTGCTGGTGTTGGACTGGGGTGGACAATGTTAGAAATCATAGAGCATCTGGTTATCCTTCAACAGCTTTATTTGAAAGCACATGCTTTTGGAGCCTCACTCCGTCTTCATTTGTTAGCGAGAGAGGTGGAATCAGGCACAGAACCTGCCAGGAAAAGATCAAACTTTCACACCATTGATGATGTGGAGACAAGGTCAAAAATCAAATGACACCATTTAGTCCACCATGTTTATTTGACAACATCAGCTTTCAGTGCCTTCTCCCCTTCTTCAGGCATTGTACAAGAGGTACTCGCAGGCTGATGGTACTGCCTTGTACTTTGGGTGTGCTCACACATGCAATCTCCCGAAAGGCCGGATACTTGACGACAGATTTGGGCTGTGCTTGATGTGAAATTAGATTACTGTTTCGGGTCCAAAATAGAGCGTGTCTTCCATACCATGCATGCAGTTACGCTTCCTTTTCAGTTACTTGCCGTGCCCTTCTGTCAATGTGATTGTCCTCAACTGACATATTTCCCGCACTGATCTGCAATTCCTCCCGCATGGACAGTGTTCTCTCTGTCACTTATTTTATTGCCACAAGCTTCACTCCCTCTTGTTCGTTTTTTCTCCTTAACTTTCCAGATGGAATAGATTTTAACATCCTTTTAAAAAATCTGAGATGTTGCTTACCGCCAAGATCTGGAAATTATTTTTTAAACGAAAAAAGTGTCTGCTGGAAACGTGCTGCAAATGGCGAAGCCGGTTGTATAAAGTCAGCAAAATCGGCAGCATTGGTGGAGTGAGAAAGCAGAGTAAAAATTTCGAATTCAGTGCAACTTCCAACAAACGGAAACATATTCGAAAATTCTGTTTGTTTTGATTTCAGCAAAGGCAGGAGGGGGGCCGTGATTGGTGTTGACGGCAAGAGCAAAAGAGAGCAGCTGTAAATGGTACAAAATAAGACACAAAATTGTTTTAATTTCAGGTATGAAAGCGAGAGCGTGAGTTCCCTTTATTGCCTTTTTGCCTGTCTGTCCGAACAGATTCCATTATTCTCTTACTATCTTTAGTCATGTCAGATATTTCTAAATTCCAAGGACACAAACCTCGGCTTGTCTCATTTCTCTCCCCACAAGTAAACACATGTTCACCAACTATCATTTTTGTGAATCTACACTACACACAAATACACATGGTCTCCCACGACCCATATCTTTCTTTCCGTTCACAAGTTCGAAAACCAATCTTCTTGGCTGTGCTGATTTAAAATAGTTTCATTGAACAAACAAAAAAAATGCTGCTGAGTGGCATCTTTGGATCAATTTGTTTGAGTTTTGCCGCATAAAACACATCTCACACTTTGGATGTCATCATCCCTCAGTGCATGTATTATAAAGGCATGTGAGCTAATGTGTGAATGTTAGAGTGCAGTGGGAACAAAATAAACAAAACGGGACAATGTTAGAACACAGGAACAAATGACTGCAGATGCTGGAATCTGTACTGAAAGCAACATTGCTGGAGATCACAGCAGATCAGACAGAATCGATAGGGAGAGAGCAAACACCATTTCCATGTCCAGATGACCCTTCATTAGAGCTGAAATGGTGTGAAGTGGGCAGCAGAGATGCTATATATGATGCAGAAGGTGTGGAAAGACAATTCCCACCAGTGCTCTGTACCTTTTACCCCCAGTTGCCCTCCCTCAAACCACAGCATAAATGGTTTCTCCTCCATACTTCACTTCAGATCTGATGATGAATCATCTCGATGAGAAACTTTAGCTTGCTGTCATTCTCAGATTCTAAGTGACCCACTGTGATCACAGCATTAGTTGTTTGTGGTTCAATGCTATACTGGGGACCAGAAGAGTGGAAGGCTGCAGTTTGGGGATGTAATTCCATCAGCAAAGGAGAGGGACAAATGTGTCAGAAAGTGTTTCGACTCATATGTTCCCTCTATATAAATGTTAATTCGCATTGAAGAAGCATGATATGGAGAATTACCTCTCTGCGACTTCACACAACTACCACCCACCACACAACTGACTGACTTGCATCCCCCTCACCGATCCAACCAGCTGTCCGTCTCTGCCAAAGCGGGTATTGTGAACAAACGAATAATCTGCTGCACTGCTTTCCTATGACAAGACTTCCAGCGATAATAGAGCCCCAAAACTGCTGTGCAGTGACATGGCTAACTGCCACCACGAGTTTTCCCCAACACGCAAACCCAGAATTAGCTAACCACACAAAAAAGGCTGCCCCTGACAGGACTATCCCCGATTGCCTCCCGACGTGGCTAAACACTGACACAGATGAACCAAAACACGGCTATCTGCTAACAGTGAAGTACCAATGCCAACAAGACCATCTCCAGACATGGCTAGTCCCCAGCACAACTGCCTCTTGACCCGGCTTCCACCGAAAGAGTTACCTCATGGACTGACAACGCCATAAATAAACTACCACCACGCAAGACTACCCGCGACACAACTGAAACAGATCACCCTGATACATAGGCCCATGACAGGACTTCCTACAACACATCTGCGCCTCAACATGCTTGCACCTGACATGGTTACTCATTGACATGACTGCCTCCAAACACAAAGTCCCCAGCTTGACCATATGTTGATGCAGCTGCCCCCCAACATGTCTGTTCTCTGACAGGAGTAAGCTCCAGGCACAATTAAAGACAGACAAGACGACCCTTTACCGTAACTACCCTCGATGTTGCACACTCCTGACACTACTAACCACTGACAAGACTTACACTTCCCAAAATTGCCCATGACAGGTTGAACTCCGGAGGTGGGTATCGCTGAAACAACGAGACATTAACATGATAATACACTTGCATGCCTGCCCAAGAAACAGCAAGCACGCCGACAGAGCTACGTTCTGACACAACGACCCCAAACATGATGCTTCCTCAGGCATGATTAATCCTTCACACAGCAAGTACCCTGACACAATGATGCTCCTGACACAAATTAACACTGCAATTGTACACCCGGCATATGACTCCAAAATTGACCTTATCCATCATTGAAGTGAAACACTTCATTCAATTTTGGGAATTGGTGTTCACAAACAGAGACGTGAAGGTGTGTTTTATCATCATCTCCTCATCAGGACTGAAAGGTAAGAAGGGCAACAATAGAAAGGGAAGTGGCAACAATCCCTCCAGGGTTTTAAGAAGGTGCTGCCAGCTCAGAAACCACAATATTTGCTGGTTTCTCTGCTAAATGTCAAACTTCATCCACCAATGAACTGGCAGAGTCATCGGGTCTGCGATATGGAAGTTTTCCAAGCAAGGTGATCAACTCGTGGCCATCTGAGATTTACAGCAGTTTGAAATTTGTCTCACCTTTTCTGCTTTATTATTTGTCAGTCGGATTTGTGCCAATGCTCTAACTTCTAAAGGTTCTGTTTTCCTGGTTTCCTTCAGAGAGAGAGTGAATGAGAAGCATCGAGCTGACTAGTTTTTACCATTTGAGTAAATGGCTGTGCAGTGCTGGATTTTCTACTTATTACACCCTGAATGGGTTTGGTCAGCTGTCAGAGAATAGTATTTCTCGTAGTTTTTTTCCCCATCAACATCCGAAGCTATTGGAGTGTGAACAGAGTTGGGACTGCCTTCTCGAAGCACAGCAGACGACCTGCTGTGGCTTAATGTACAATGACATTAGATTTGCCCTTCACCTTCTCAACGACAACTAGGAACGGGCAATAAATTCTGGCCAGCCCACATTCCACAAATGAAGGGAAAAAAAAGTCACCTTGTGGTTGAAGTATCTTTTTCCATGTTTGAAACAGTAGAAGCAACCTGGATGAGGATAGCCAGCTCTCATTGTCCTTGCATAGTCAGGTACTTCCTGCATTTTGCCAAGGGGTGTGTTTCTGGGATTTTGGTAAATTGGAACAGTTAATTAGGAATAGTTACTGCAGCTATTAATCAGTGGAGTTTGTTAACAGATTGCAGTTATTCTAATTCATTTTCTTCTTTTTTGACATTTATCTGTAGATTTTGAATAAATTGTGTTTTGAATCCTGTTCTGCAGTTTGATCAGTTGATTTGGATCTGGAATGCAAAACCTGACATTTTTCTTCAAAATAAGGTCAAGTTGAGGTTGGGGCTACCTTTTGAAACATTTTGAGTGTTTCTGGTGTGGTGTGGATCATTAAAGTTTCAGACATCCTACTTTCTAAAGAGGTGGCTGTAAGGGAGCTGGATCAGCATTGAGGCCTCTCTACATGCAAATAGAGGGTGAATTTGTGACTGGATATCGCTGTCTGTGAAGTTATTCCAAAGGCGATTGAAAGTATTGATCCTCAGGTGGGTAGAGTGATGATGGAGAAGTGAAAATCCAATGAAGTGTGACAACTGGGGAGGGACAGGGACGGGACAAATTCAGAAGCAGTGTGATGACAGACTCCAAAATTGGCCAATGGGACACGGTGTTCCTGGACGTTTGGAGCCATGATGGACATTGTAAATTATACGTGAAATATTTTCCCCACAACGTCGAAACAGGTCAATTTTCCCAACAATCCACACCAACCCTCCATAGAAAATACCACCCAGACCCATTCCACTACCATCTCCCTGTTTTGCCCACCTCCTACACATCCCTGAACGCGATATGTAATTTAGCGTGGCCAATCCATCCAACTTGCACATCTTCGGGCTGAGCGGGGAAACCAGAGCACCAAGCAGAAACTGACACATTGCCATGGAGAGAATGCACAAACTACAGACAGACAGTTGCCCAGGACTGAAATCGAAACCAGGTCTCTAGTTGCTGTGGGGCAGAGGTGAAAGATATGGAGAGACGGTTGGCTGGAAATAGAGACAGCCGATGGCACAGTACTGACAGTGCAGGGAGCAGGAAGTCTGGGCATTGAGAAGCGTGCAATGTTGGCTTGGGATGTTGAACGATAATTTAATTTATTCTTTGAATGCAATGTGTTTTCTGACAATCGACGATGGTTTGGTGGCCATCATTCGGCTCTTAATGGACATGGATATTGTTAGATGGCACGAGAAGCATGTGGGTTGGCTAATGGAGTAGAATTGAAGTTCTGCTTTGATTGGGTGAGAGTGAAGTTGGACATGGAGACTGGTGAATGCTGATAGGGGTGGGAAAAATTGATGCTGGGCGTGGGGATTTGTACATAGAATGGAGAAGTAATGGGTTGTAAGCCGGAATAATGATAGATTTGAGGATTGGACAGTGGAGTGACAGAGATTGTTGGATGTGGGCTGGGATTGATGAATGTCTCTAACACTCTCAGATGTGATGAGTGCATTGTTGAGGGTTGGAGGGAGTGAGATGAAGTGTGCAGAGCTGGCCAATGGAATGGATGTGATAGCGTGGATGGTGAATGGAGCTCTGACGGACATGGTGACTGGTCAATTGGATGGGATGAGTAATGTTTTACTGAGAAGTGTTATGATTGGCAAAGAGATTATCTAATTGGATGGGTGTAATGTTGGTGTTAGGTGTCAGAGGACACATGTCTAATGGAGTGACAGCATATTTGGGATCTATTGAAGAATGTTGCTGGACCTGGAACGTTCCCAGTTGGATGGCAGCAATGATGTGGCATGGCGTACGGACTGATGGTATCTCTCAAGAACTGCCAATTCCATTGGGTTAATATTTGGATGGGAATGGCTGTTTTCATGGACCTGGGAATGGCCATTAGTTTGGTCATATTGAACGATTTGAAGGAAGAGTGACATTTGGCCTGGAGGGTGGAGAATGAGGTTAGATCAATGTTCATTTGTTGAGTACTGGAGACTGATGATGTTGGTGGTGACTGCCAAATGGCATTCCACGTTTCAGGATGGGAGATAGAGAGATAGTGAACGTGGACACTGGACAATAGAATGGTCATAAAGGAGTGGGGAAGAGAGAATGTTTATGAGCATTGAGACTGACCAGCGAGATGATCATTTTGAGTCGAGAGGAAAGGCATTGTTAATTGACATGCAAACTCACCAATGTAATGATTGTACTGAGGGAGGGATGTAGGTAATGCGAAGCATTAAGTTAGTTTCCGAATTTGGAGCTCACGGGTTCTCGCTGCCTCCTCTTCATTAATCCTTTCATCTGGTTATGTCCCATCAGGATGATGTCATGAACTTCCCCTCCATCCTGGAGACAAAGTTTTAACCATCCGTTCCCATCATCACCCTACTCCACATGGACGAGTTCACTCCCACTCTGAATAAATTCTCTGTAACTTTCTTACTGTGTTTTGTTTAAGCATTTTGGCAGCGTGTACCCACAACAGCCCCACATAGGACTGTCTCTTTGTTGGACATTCCTTGTTCCCATCTCAGCCTAGGCCCTACCAACAAATCTGCCAACTCTTTTTGGAAATGTAAATGGTGCTGTTTGCCACTGTTGTGTGGAATTAGAAAATTTATCAACTTTGTTTCAACTTTGCATCCTGTTCTCAATTCATCTGGGGTCCATCTCTGATACCACATTTACAGTCAGTGCAATCTCTGTTTCTAATTCTGGGGATAGAATAGCAACCAATTTCCAGTATAAACCAACCGACTCGCACAGTTCCCCAGAATATACATCTTCACAACTTGCTTCTTCGAATGACTACAACTAATCTCCAGTTTTCTCTGTCTCCATCATTTTCGTTCCAACAAATGCGAACTTCCTCAGGGGTATACCTGAAATGTCGACCTTGCTCCTCAAACGAATATTCCCCACTCAGTCTGAACTCAATCCTTTCCTTCCCTGTCAAAGCAAAGAAATGATCCGTCTTGTCTCACTTTCAATTCGATCAGCCTCAACATCAAAAGCACCAGAAATTGCAATGTCAGTTCCCTCCATTGTGATGCCACAAACACACACTGATTCCACTTGCCTCCCTTGTCCTTAGTCTTCAGGGAAGTTCAACAAAGGGGTTTCGATAGCTCCATCCATACCCCAAACCCGCTTCCATCCAGAAGGACAGGTCACCAGATACATTGAAACGTCCAGCGAGTGCAAGTTTCCCTCCAAATAAATCACCATCTTGAATTCCAAATACATCACCTAGACTCCACTGTTGCTTGATTATAATGGTGGAACTCCTTCCCTGATGCAATTACCAGTGAAAGTACCTTATATGAACTGTCGAACTTTCAGAGGGCAGGTGGTTAACACATTCTCAGGGGCGACCATGTATAGAAAATAAACGCTGGCCCAGCCAGCGATGTTAATATCACATGAATTAAATATCAGAAAGTGATTGGAATCTCCGTGTGGAGAGAAGATGCGCTAAAGAAGGGCATGGAAAATACCTCAACGTTTAAGCGCTGAATTGATGGGAAATTTTGGAAATTGATCTGCCTCATGGTTTGAGAGCAATGATAGGATTTGAGGGAGAGCAGAGGTACAGAATGTTAATGGCAGCCTGATTGCGAATGGACGTGGTGATACGTCAGTCAAGCTTAGTTCTGGTGGAGTGGGACGGGAGAGTGATGAAGTACACAGGGACTGGCCCTTTAAGTGTGAGAGATGTTGCAGTGGGAGGGGAGAGTGGTGATGAGCCTGGAGACAGGTCCATGGTGTGTGAGTGATGGTGGAGCACAAGTGGAACATGGTCACAGACATGGAGATTGGCCCATGGCAGAGTGAGTGGGAAATGCGATAATAAACATGGCGATTGGCCCATGGAGTGTGTGCAATCGTGAAGCTGTCGGGGCAGTGAAGATGAACATGGAGACTGGCCCAGAATGTGTGAGAGATGGTGGAATGGGAGAGTTGAGTAATGATGGATATGAAGACCGGAAATTTGAATGAAATTTAAGGCTGTGATGTGGAGATTGATAATTGGTTGAGAATAAATTTCAGTCAGAATTGAACAAGATGGCGTGTATGTTCAAAATCAAAAACCGTTTTCACGGTGTGTTTTGATCAATAATACATACATTCTAATTGAATTGCAAGCACTTCACGACTAATGGCTTGCTTGTCTTTCTGCAGAGTGGTCCATCACGTTTGATGAACACAGGACATCCAAGACCATCTTTTGTTCTCTCTCTCGGTTGAAGAAATTAAGGAAATAGGAGTTTGAGTAGGAAGTTGGAATATCGATCATGCTCTCCCCTGCAATATAACCACGCCAAATCATCCAACTCGGCCCACTGTTCCAATGTGGTGTATTATTGGACCTCAAATTTTTAACTGCTTCCTTCATCAATAATGGTACAAGGCTTCGGGATAATAGGAACTGTAGATGCTGGAGAATTTGAGACAACAAGGTGTAGACCTGGATGAACACAACAGGTCATGCAGCATCACAGAAGCAGGACGGCTGACGTTTCAGGCCTAGACACTTCACCAGAAATGGAGGAGGGGAAGGGGGTCCTGAAATACATCGGGAGAAGGGGTTGCAGATAGAAGATGAATAGAGGAGGAGGTAGGTGGAGAGCAGACAGAGCAGTCAAAGAGACGGGGTTGGAGCCATTAAATGTGATTCTCGGTTGGGAGGTAGGGAGGGGATTGGTCAGTCCAGGGAGGCCGGACAGGTCAAAGTGGCAGAATGAGGTTAGTAGGTAGGAAATGGGGGTGTGGCTTGAGGTGGGAGGAGGGGACAAGTGAGAGGAAGAGTAGGTTAGAAAGGCGGGAACGAGCTGGGCTGGTTTTGGGATGCGGAACCGGGAGGGGAGAATTTGAAGCTTATGAAATCCATATTGATGTCATTGGGCTTCAGGGTTCCCGAGTGGTATGCGAGTTGCTGCTCCTGCAACCTTAGGGTGACATCATTTTGGCACTGCAGGAGATCCATGATGGACATGTCATCTGAGGAATGGGAGGGGGAGTGGAAATTGTTCGCGACTGTGAGGTGCAGTTGTTTCGTGCGAACTGAGCGTAGGTGTTCTGCAAATTGATCGTCATGCCTCCGCTTGTCTTCCTCAATGTAGAGGTGGCCACAACGGGAGCAGTGGATACAGTACACCATGTTAGGAGATGTGCAGGTGAACATCTGCTTGATGTGGAACGTCTTCTTGGGTTTTGGGATGGGGGTGAGAGAGGAGTTGTCGTCGTATTACCACAACTCATCCCTCACACCCCTTCCCCACAATAACAAAACAAAAAACATGCTCCACGTACTCATGTACTACCCCACCAACCTCCGGATCCAATGCATCATCCTCCGACACTTCCGCCACCTGCAATCCAATCCCACAACAAAAGATATTTTTACCTCCCCACCCTTGTCTGCTTTGCGGAAGGACCACTCTCTTTGTGACTCCCTTGTCTGCTCAAAACTCCCCTCCAGCCCTACCACACCCAGCACTTTTCCCTGCAACCACAGGGAACCCCCATACCTCCTCCCTCACCTCCATGTGGTGGCTTATGGACCGCTTTGCTGACACCGTCACTCAGTTCGCAATGAACAACTGCACCTCCCAGTTGCGAACCATTTCAACTCCCCCTCATATTCCTCAGACGACATGTCCATCATGGCCCACCTGCAGTGCCACAACAGTGTCACCTGAAAGTTGCAGGATCAGCAACTCATATACTGCTTGGGAACTCTGCAGCTCGATTTCACAAGCTTCAAAGTATCCCCTCCCCTACCGCTTCCCAAAACCAGCCCAGCTTGTCCCCACTTCCCTAACCTTTTCTTCCTCATATGTATCCCCTCCTTGCACCTCAAGCTGCACAGCTATTGCTGACCTACGAAACTCATCCGGCCACGTTGACCTGTCCATCCTCCCTGGACTGACCTATCCCCTCCCTAACTCCGCACCTACAATCACATTTACTGGCTCCATCCCTGTCTCTTTGACTTCTCTGTCTTCTCTCCACCTATCTTCCCCTTGATCCATCTTCTATCTGCTTACGCCTCTCTCCCTATTTATTTCTGAGCCCCCTTCCTTTTCCCCATTTCTGATGAAGGGTCTTGGCCCGAAACATCAGCCGTCCAGCTCCTATGATGGTGCTTGGCCTGCTGTGTTCATCCAGCTCTACAACATGTTCCAAGACTTGTTGAGTTTGCCAATGAAACTCTGCTTCCATATTAGATATCAGCTTAGCACCTATTTTGCTTTTATTTTGACTGTGAATGATTGAACACGTTTTTTTTTTTGTTTTCCTGGTGAGACAGTGAGCCTGTAGCGTTTTCTCAGAAATATGTTGAGCCTTCAGCCTGATACCGTAGCACTAAACCAGGTAAAAAAAAAACTAAGGTAATCTTGAAAAGCGAGAATGACAAATGTTTTTAATGAATAGATCAGTCTGCGTAAAGGGATACACCAGCACACCCTTTAACAGCTGCTTGAATTTTTCCTGAGGCACGTCACAATTTAGAGTGTTTGTGCAGTAACTGAGGAACTTTTATTTTCTTTGGGAATGAATGAACATTTTTTTAATGACCAACAGAGTTAGTCTGTGCTGTTTTCTGAGAAACAGGATGTGTCTGCAGCCTGTTACCACACCAACAGTACATTTTAACATTAAGGTAATCCTGAAAAGAGAGAATAACGGATGCATTTAATGAATAGGTAGATCTGCGTAAATGGATATGCCAGTAGATTATTTAAGTGCTGTCTGAATTTAGTTTGAGTCACGGCATAAATTGCAGTGTTTGTGCTGCAACTGAGGAGCTGCAGCATGAAGCCCAATTCATGCACAAAAGTGGGCAGAAAGACATGTCGGATTCCTATAGCATCCAGCCGCCAGCATACAGAATAAATCATCAACAATGACCATAAGATGATGAAATTGGCTGAGAGAAGAAACAGCAAATGCACAGACTTTCTTCGACTCTCCATCTCTTGGTCTCTCTGATGTTCTGCACTTCTGTGAGCCCGGAGTCTCCTGCGGGATCTGCTGCTCACTGAAATGTGTCTGACCGTCAACATATTTAGCAGCAATATCAGGAGAAATGGAAGACATGGATTTAGAACGTTATGGATGAGCTCGAGCACACCATAGACTGGGGACCACATCCCATCCGATGTAACCAAACAAAACCAAGGGAAGTTCCACCTCCGATACCAAATCTCAAACATGAAATACCAGAATATATTCTTTAAAAAACTGGCAACTGTCACTGTTCCAAGAACCAGAGTTGCCGTTTTCTCATTACAGTATCTACCCTTCACATTCAGGCGACAAATGGCAACAAACCGATCAAATGTGAAAGTGACAGTGAACCAGACAGAACAGTCAGTGGCTGCATAAAGCAAGACAGCGTGGATATTACACACAGGGAGGGACATCAGAGAATAAATTGTATAAATAATCGGTATATGTCTCAATATCAGATCAAGAAAAACGACTGTAAGATCTGCAATGGCCATCATCAGTAGGTAACGGGTGATACATCCAGACAGCCCACAGTTCCTGCGAAGCAGTATGAAAATTGTGATGACGTTGGCTGCAATGAAAGCAGGAACAAAACAATGTCATTTATGAGCTTATAGTGAAGAACGTCACATTGATTGATAACCTGATGTGATTTCCAAATGCGCTCATTTACAGAAACATTTGCATTTGGTATACAAAATAAACGGCCTGAACTATTTCAAAATATGAAATTCAAAATATCGGATCCACTCATTCCTGAAACAAACATATGCACATGAACGAGATTATTGCACGAAACCACCATTCACAACATCGCCAACGCTCATTTACGGAAATGCTTGCGTTCAAATTCGAAAATAAAGAGTCCGAATTATTTCAAAACATCAAATGCAAAACTCTCACTGTCATACTATCAGGTACGCATAAAAGAGATTCACGTATTAAGCCACGATCCACTGGATCTCTCTTGTCTCGACAGTGATAATTTTTTTATTAGAAAACTTTATTTTATTAGAGTAGTTCTTTGGAGCTTCCTCCAGATTGTTTAGTTAGGAATTAAGTCTACGAAATGCTGTCTGTTACCCTGTTTCAAAAACTTCAGGAAGACGTTCCACGAAGTCATCAGACGTCGCAATGGATGACAAATAATTCACAGCTCTCATTAGTTTTTTGTCTTTCACTTTCAGAGGCATCTGTAAAAAAATTCTTCTCAATACAGGAATGTCTATTTTCCTGCTCATAATTAGAAAGTGTCCACGTAAATGTCTTTGTCAGTGGTTAGAGCACAGCTCCAGAATTATCAGGTTTCCACATGACAGAATGACGCAATAGCATTGGAAAGATTGAAGAAGAGATTTATCTGGAAATTGCCTGGACTGCAGAAATTTTGACATGAGGATAGATTTGATAGACTGAGCTTGTTTTCCCTGTAGCAGCGGAGAATGAGGCCTTGGACACCGCTCAAACAAAGCAGAATATACGTAAGATAATCTAATTATTGACATATTATTGATGATTTAACTGTAGTTTCAATAATCAAGACACTGATGCAATGTCTTTTAAAATCTGACGAAAAAAATTCAAACAGTTAAAGTGATGGTGGGTATCGGGGGGTGACGGATGGGCTTTGATGTTAAGTCATGTTGAAAGAAAAGAAATAGATCCTACTAATGTGAAAATGCTTATAAGAAATATGTGCAGTTGAAATCAGAGCTGGATAATATTTTAATTCTTGTATAATTTGGTGAGTCACTGTATGCACCCTAACCAACTGAGGGGGGAGCTAAAGTTCTCTAATGATTGCATGGGGGCTTCAATGCAGATTCCGGGAATGAAAGTGAGAAATTGACACCTCAGCAAGGTTCAGTGGGATAACGACAGAATGAATGATGATGTCATTACTACTGATAACAAAAGGACTTGCAAGCAACAGGTAGATGCAAAGACTTACTGGGAACTCCAACAAAAGCCATGATGGGATAAGAAAAGTACTGGATCAGATAGATCAGATGTTGCATCCAATATTCTGACACGGGCGTCAAAGAAAGAACCAATAGAGACCAGGATAAATCGCGTTGTAACATCGTTGTAATATTCCAGTGTCGTGTTATCAGAGTCTGGTCCATTGTTATAACATTCCAATGTCTTGTCAGATTCTCATCTCTCACTCTCTGGAGCTGCAAATCTGTGTTGTTGCCGGTGGGAATGATCCCAGTGAAAATGTATGCTAACAAGCTGGAAACCGTCCCTTTTTAAGAGATGTGGGAACTCTCCAGTGAGAAGATTAGGATCCCCAGAGGCTGAAATTAATCACTGAATGAAGGGATTTTAGAGTCAGACAACTTTTACACTCAGGCCTTTATTCACATCAAAAAGATGACAGAGCCTACTCCGAAATTTACAGTCCTTCACAGGATTTAAGGTGATTATTTGGCATATCTGCTGGTCAGAAAATATCCCCATGGGCCAGCAAGTTATTAGTAATCAATTCATGAACCTCACGATCTTTTTCTCTGTCTGTCTCAGTCGACCTCTGACACATCTCTCTGAATGAACGATTGTGCTGCCTCTGAAAATTTGCTGTCATAGCTTTGTTGGCAAACACATTTAAGCTAAACCACTTTTACAAATTGGAAGTCTTCCTGTCTTTCATTGCAAACAGCATTACAAGGTGTCAGAGATAATGGGAAGTGCAGATGCTGGAGAATTCCAAGATAATAAAATGTGAGGCTGGATGAACACAGCAGGCCAAGCAGCATCTCAGGAGCACAAAAGCTGACGTTTCGGGCCTAGACCCTTCATCAGAAAGCTCTCTGATGAAGGGACTAGGCCCGAAACGTCAGCTTTTGTGCTCCTGAGATGCTGCTTGGCCTGCTGTGTTCATCCAGCCTCACATTTTATTAGAAGGTGTCAGTTTGGTGAATGCGTGTCTTGAGCTTGGTTGCAACTCTAAAGCCATAAAGATCCATGCGCCATATCCATGTCCAGAAGCTCACGGTCCTTAAAATGAAAGAGTATCAGAAGTAGAGGAGTTAGGCCTTGGTAGGAGTGTTGTGGTTGGAGAAAGATTATTTATTTCCTGACTGTTTTCAAGATTGTTGAACTTAACCAGTGCTTTGACAGACCTCCCCAGCACCGCACCTTGAAATGATTTGCTGCTGTCTCTGAAAGAAATTGGCCGACGACTTGGGGAATTCAAACCCACTGAAGCTGTTGAGAAATAGATTTGGTGCACATTTTACATTTGCAACTTGTTTTCAGTTACGGTGAATCAGTGATGTTCGACACAGGAAGCTGTCAATTGTCTTGAGAAAACGAACATCAATCCATATTACACGTTAAATAAAATTACTCTATATGCAGTAATTCTTTGAAATATTTTCTCAAATACACAAGCAAGCACCAAGAATAGGGCACTCGGCACATTGAGTCCACTGGCGAGATGAATGGGATTGTGCCTGATAGAATTTTCACCTCGACTCCACACCCCTGCATAGCCCTGGCAATATTTCATTGCAATCATCATTGAGAATTTCCCTTTCACTGTCTTAGAAATCTTGAATAATAGTGCCTCACCTGCCTTTTGATGAAGCAGTCGGAAAGAATCCAACACTGGAGAGAAAAGAAAGTTTCCTGCAGTCTGTCTTGAGAACTGACCCAGTCCAGTCTCTTCAGGATCTTATGTGTTTCAAATGTCACCACCGACTCTTCTCATCCAGCTTGCATTTCCTCAGCGGGCAAACAGTTCACTTGATTGTTATCGCAACTACTGGACTGGAGAGTCTTTCACTCTCAACGTCAACATTACAGATATTCAATCATGAACCAACACACCCCCGACCCCAATATGAACGTTAGCCCTCATTCCACCAGAAATTTTGTTGTTCAGTAAGCACAGGTCGCCGTTATTTCGTTTTGGCCAAAACCTGCATTCATTTGATGATATTACTGAGTTAGCTTTTTCCTCGATCTCGGATGCACACACTGCTACTTAACCATTTCTTGCACAGTCTTCCACGTCTGCAGCTTTTCTCACATATGGATTTCTTTTGTCTGCTTTGACTGTTTTGAAGACTGTCAAACTGTGCTGCTGCTCTAACAGCAATCTATTCCTCATTTTCTCTCTCCTCTTCTCTCTCTCTCTCTCTTTAATCCCGCTCCGCGCCACCACCCCCCCCCCACCCCCATCGCGCTCTCTCTCTCTCCCTATTTCTGGACAAATTCACGTCTCTCCCAGTTTGTCTGTTTCTATTTCCCCTCTTCTTGTCCTCTGACACAATGTACGCCATTTAGAACTGAGGTGTGTAGAAATATCTTTCCCAGGAGAGTGGGGTGCCTGTGAAATTCTGTGCCACACATAGTGGCTGGGGTCAAAAGTTTGAATCCTTTGAAGAAGGAATGAAATTTAGCCCTTTGAGCTTTTTATCCCAAAAGCTATTGGGAAAATGTGGGAACATGGGACCGATTTGGATGATTAGCAATCTTAGTGAATGGCAGAGCATGCTTGAAGGGCTAAATGGCCTTCTCCTGTTTCTGTTTTCAAGACCTTTTTATGGTAAACCGCTATCACAATTGTTAATTGAGTAAATTTTCCTTCTCGTATTTTGCTTGCTATATTCTTCCTCGAGATTGTCCATTTTATCTCATCAAATATACAAGTCAAACATAGTTATGATCCTCATCAAATTTTACCAACAGGAACGTCATTCAGTGAGCAATTGAGTTATTCCACTGGAGCTGGGTGCAAATTATTATATATGATCATATTATTTTTTCTCCTCTGTAGGTCAAGTGATTTCTTCTGATCTCAATTTCAAATGGTCTTCTGGGTACCCTCTGCCTGTGACTGTCAGAGCTTTCTCTGTCCATATCAGTGCACAACAATTGATTTTAAATTTACCTCATAATCTCTTCTGCAAGACCTTATTGAAAGTCCCCTACAAGTCCAAAGCAAGGAATGGCTTCCTGCAATCAACTTTACCAATTACATTCTCAGGAAGTCAACAATCAGCAGATTTTCCAAGTATGATTTCTCTGTTGTAAATGCATGATGACTCTGTCCGAGCCTCCACATTTTCCTTAAAATATTTATGATGGACTCTAGCCTTTTCTGTGACGTCAGATTTCCAATTGACAAATTTACAACTCCCTGTTTTCTCCTGACCTCCTTTTCTTTCAAAGAAACAATAGAGCGGTTATACGGGATACCTTCCAATCTCTGGTAAACGTTCCAGAGTCTGTATTTTTAAATATGCCCATCCTGGATTTCTAGGCTGTAATTACTCTAAAGGGAAAGCTGATTATAGGCCATTCATGATTTATTGGCCTTTACTACTTTTAATTTCCCCGTCAGCATTTCCACACAACTACTGATCTCCTTCAGTTCTTCCCACTTGATCTAGATTTTCCAACATTATTTAATCCTCGTTATGAAGAGAGAACCGATGTATGTATTTCATTACTCTGTCATCTCTTTGGTCTCATCCTAATTCCCCCATTTCTAATAATAATGGGCCAACATCAGTCTTCACAGATCTTATTCCCTTCAAGTCAAGAAAATTTTATAATCTGTTAGTTGGTCCCAGGGCCTTATGCTCATTTTCTGTTGTTCTAAAATTTAGTGAATTCCTTTGTCCTCCTCTGCTCACATCTCAGCTGCTGCCAGTCATTGTGTCGGCTACTTTTTGGACAAGGAATATGTCCATTCCTTGGATCAAAAGCAATCCATTACATTTCTTAACCAATGTCAAATCACCTTTCCTATTTTACGTCTTTTTTTTCAGATAGAAATGAACGATTCTTGCAGCATCTCCATGTAATCTTTAAATGAATTCCAAGACCTATTCATTGCTGTTCTATTGAGAAATGTTCTCCAATTTATCACAGGCAGTCCGGACCTCATATCATCATATTTCCTCTATTTAGCTTCAGCGCCCTGGTTTTAAAACATTCATGCCACTCTCCACCTCAATGATGAATTCTATTTTACAGTCATAGGTGCAAAAATATGAACGACATGGAAACAGATTCTTCGATATAATTCGTCAATGCCGATCAGATGTTCTACATTAATCTAGTCATATTTGGCAGTGTTTCGCCCTTATCTCTCTAATTGCTTTCAATCATATGTCCATCCAGATGCCTTTTAAGTTTTGTAATTGCACCAGTCCTGATCACTTACTCTGGCAATTCAGCCAATATACACACCAACCTCTGCATGAAAATGTTGCCACTTGTGTTCCTTTTTCATCTTTCTCCTCTCACCATAACCCCTTCAGTTTTGCACTCCCCTGCCCTGATGTAAAGGCCTTGACAATTCATACTATCCATGCCCTGTCTGATTTTATAAACTTCTGTAAGTTCATGCCCAAGCCTCGGACTCTCCAGGCAAAATAACACCAACCTGTTCAATCTCTCCCTGTATCTCAATCCCTCCAAAGCTGGCAAAGTCCTTGTAAATCACCTCTGTACCATTTCAAGTTTCACAACATCTTTCCTGTAGCAGGCAGACTTGAACTGAATACCGTCATTCTAAAGCGGCTCAACCAATTTCCTGTATGTCCCAACTCACATACTCAGTGCAGTGACCAAGAAAAGGGAAGTGCACCAAACACCTTCCTCGCTATACTGCCTACCTGCACCATCCCAAGACCATACAATCTGATACTATTTTAACCTCACTGCAAAGCCTCTTCCAGGGATGCCTAACCTGAAGAAGTTACCCTCCTCCCTCCGGAACAACCTCAGGGAATCTCACTCCCATTGCAACTCTCTTGTAATCTCTTCGGCCTTGAAACTGCTCGACCATGTCCTGAAGCAAACCAGGTACCACAGCCACATCACCTTCCTCAGCACCTGCCTACAGAACCAGATCATCCCCGAGGGACTACAGTCCACATTTCAGCCTTCCCAATTTGGCCCCAACCATGACCACCTCTACACCCAGAATATTCAGACCCTTCAGAAGCGTTTCTCCCTGCGAGTCCTGAAACAGACACTCGCAGCCATGCGCCGGCACCTCCAGGCACTGCAATCCAGCCTGCCCCAGCGTAGAGCCTCCCTCTCCCAGACCTGCAAAGGACCCCTGCTGTTTTTTTTATCCTCTGCAGGATCCACAGGCTGAACATCCAGTTTCACTCAGCTTTACTGGATACCAAAAATCGTAAGTACAACCAACTCACGGGCCCCTGCCACCCACAAGAGGATTCCTGCGCCTCCCAAATCCCGAGTCGGTACCTGCCCCGCCGCCATTGACCATGAGGACACGGCCGGAGACCCTACCGATGACGTCACATCCGCCTCCGCCGGCCACACCACTTCCGGAACCGCTGCTGCAGTCACCACCTCCACTTCCAGGCACAACACCTCACACACCACCCTCACCGCAGCTGCTGCCGCCTCCCCCGATACTCCAACCGCCGACGGAACCCCGCCCACGGCCGACGCCAACGGAACCCCACCCACGGCCGACGACCTCATCGTTCCGCCCACAGCCTCCACAGCCAGCAACCCCAGAGGAGACAGCCACACTGAGCCCTGCCGCATCTTCACCATCTCCCCAGACCTCCCACTGACTGAGGACGAACGGTCAGTCCTTAGAAAGGGGCTCACCTTTGACCCGCTACAACCACACATCAACGAATACCAGTCACAATTGGACATAGAGCAGTTTTCCCCCCGTCTTCGCCTCCATGCCTACTTCTTCAACCAGGAGCCTAACCCTCCCTCCACTGACCCCTTCACCCGCTTCCAACACAAGTCCTCCTCCTGGACACCACTCCCAGGCCTCCTACCCTCCCTCGACCTCTTCATCTTCAACTGCCGTCGAGACATTAAGCGCCTCAACCTCTCCATCCCTCTCACCCACCCCAACCTCTCCCCTGAAGAACGGGCAGCCCTCCGCTCCCTCCGCTCCAACCCCAAACTCACCATCAAACCCGCAGATAAGGGTGGCGCAGTGGTAGTATGGCACACAGACCTCTACATCGCGGACGCCAGACGCCAACTCTCCGACACCACCTCCTACCGCCCCCTTGATCACGACCCCACACCCGAGCACCAAACCATCATCTCCAACACCATTCATGACCTCATCACCTCAGGGCACCTCCCACCCACAGGCTCCAACCTCATTGTTCCCCAACCCCACATGGCCCGTTTCTATCTCCTTCCCAAAATCCACAAACCTGCCTGCCCTAGCCGACCCATCGTCTCAGCCTGCTCCTGCCCCACCGAACTCATCTCCACCTATCTGGACTCAATTTTCTCCCCTTTGGTCCAGGAACTCGCCACCTACGTCCGTGACACCACCCACGCCCTCCACCTCCTCCAGGACTTCCAATTCCCTGGCCCCCAACACCTCATATTCACCATGAACGTCCAGTCCCTATACACCTGCATTCCGCATGCAGATGGCCTCAAGGCCCTCCGCTTCTTCCTGTCCCGCAGGCCCGACCAGTCCCCCTCCACCGACACCCTCATCCGCCTAGCCGAACTCGTCCTCACCCTCAACAACTTCTCTTTCGACTCCTCCCACTTCCTACAGACTAAGGGGGTGGCCATGGGCACCCGCATGGGCCCCAGCTATGCCTGCCTCTTTGTAGGTTACGTGGAACAGTCCCTCTTCCGCACCTACACAGGCCCCAACCCCCAACTCTTCCTCCGGTACATTGATGACTGTATCAGCGCCGCCTCTTGCTCCCCAGAGGAGCTCGAACAGTTCATCCACTTCACCAACACCTTCCACCCCAACCTTCAGTTCACCTGGGCCATCTCCAGCTCACCCCTCACCATCCTGGACCTCTCAGTCTCCATCTCAGGCAACCAGCTTGTAACTGATGTCCATTTCAAGCCCACCGACTCCCACAGCTACCTAGAATACACCTCCTCCAACCACCCTCCTGCAAAAATTCCATCCCCTATTCCCAATTCCTCCGCCTCCGCCGCATCTGCTCCCACGACAAGGCATTCCACTCCCGCACATCCCAGATGTCCAAGTTCTTCAAGGACCGCAACTTTCCCCCCACAGTGATCGAGAACCCCCTGGACCGCGTCTCCCGTATTTCCCGCAACACATCCCTCACACCCCGCCCCAACCACAACCGCCAAAAGAGGATCCCCCTCGTTCTCACACACCACCCCACGAACCTCCGGATACAACGCATCATCCTCCGACACTTCCACCATCTACAATCCGACCCCATAACGCAAGACATTTTTGCATCCCCACCCCTGTCTGTTTTCCAGAGAGACCACTCTCTCTGTGACTCCCTTGTTCACTCCACACTGCCCTCCAACGCCACCACACCTGGCGCCTTATCCTGCAACCACAGGAAATGCTACACTTGCCCCCACACCTCCTCCCTCACCCCTATCCCAGGCCCCAAGAACACATTCCACATTAAGCAGAGGTTCACCTACTCATCTGCCAATGTGGTATACTGCATCCACTGTACCCGGTGTGGCTTCCTCTACATTGGGGAAACCAAGCGGAGGCTTGAGGACCGCTTTGCAGAGCACCTCCGCTCAGTTCGCAACAAACAACTGCACCTCCCAGTCGCAAACCATTTCCACTCACCCTCCCATTCTTTAGATGACATGTCCATCATGGGCCTCCTGCACTGCCACAATGATGCCACCCGAAGTTTGCAGGAACAGCAACTCATATTCCACCTGGGAACCCTGCAGCCTAATGGTATCAATGTGGACTTCACCAGTTTCAAAATCTCCCCTTCCCCCACCGCATCCCTAAACCAGCCCAGTTCGTCCCCTCCCCCCACTGCACCACACAACCAGGCCAGCTCTTCCCCTCCACCATCCCAAAACCAGTCCAACTTGTCTCTGCCTCCCTAACCTGTTCTTCCTCTCACCCATCTCTTCCTCCCACCCCATGCCGCACCCCCATCTACATACTAACCTCATCCCACCTCCTTGACCTGTCCGTCTTCCCTGGACTGACCTATCCCCTCCCTACCTCCCCACCTATACTCTCTCCACCTATCTTCTTTTCTCTCCATCTTCTGTCTGCCTCCCCCTCTCTGCCTATTTATTCCAGAACCCTCACCCCATTCCCCTCTCTGATGAAGGGTCTAGGCCCGAAACGTCAGCTTTTGTGCTCCTGAGATTCTGCCTGCTGTGTTCATCCAGCCTCACATTTTATTATCTTGGATTCTCCAGCATCTACAGTTCCCATTATCTCCCATACAATTAAGTGTCTAGTTCTTGCCCTCATTTGCCTTGCCAAAATTGAGTTCCTGACATTTACCTGGTTTAAACTTTATTTACCAATCTTCGACGCATTTGCTCCTCTGATTAAGGTACCATTCTACTCTGAGGTAACCTTGTTCACTTTAGAGTGACTCTTCTGCAAAGGTCCTTGCTCAGTTAGAAAGGAATTGATTCTGGTCATTAATCAAGCCCTCGTCTAGGATAGCCGGCTGACGGTGGTCTCTCAACGTATTAATGCAGAAAATGGCTCCAGGGAGAAAATGTCCCAGTACATGCTGCAGGAACCCCTCTCGACATTATAGTTGCTGATTTGATTTGCCTGATCTAAATACAGTTTGAAATCGTCCGTAATTCCAGAAATACGATTATTGCCTGTTTTAATTTCCTGCCTGTTTTAATTTCCTGCTTTATACCTTCCATAATATTCACACTGCAAATTGGGAGTCTGTGCACTATCCCTTCCATCATTACCTACACTTTATGTTTCTAAACTCCACCTGCAAATAATCCAATTCAATTAAGCTAATACCCTTTTTCATGACTTTACTAATGATTTCCTAAGCAATGATGCTACTCATCTTGTTTTTAACTTTATCTGCCCTTCCTAAAACCTGAATACCCCTGGATATTGAGTTCCCATCCCTGGTCACACTGCAGCCAAGTTTCTGTAATCTCAGCTACATCCTGTTCATCTATATCTACTTGCGAGTCTAACTCATCAGGTTTATTGTGAATGCTCTTTCCGTTAAGACGCATATCCTTAATATTTCCAGGCCTGTTCACAACAACGTGGTTTGAATTCTTTGCTGAAGAATTTCCTGACATGCCGTTATGCTTTTTGTTTTTACTGTTGTTTGCAGTTTCTGCTATCTCCCTGCCTCGGATCCCATTGCTGCATGCTTGCTGTTTTAATTTGTAACTACCCAAACTGCTTTCACAAATTCTCCCCACTCGTATATCAAACACAATCTTACCCAGTTGTAATTAGTCCAGTTTAAACTGATCCCACTTCCAACAGGTTTGATCCCAGATTCATAGGAATCTGAAACGCTACACCTCCCACCATTTTTCTAGCCACAAATTTATCTGATATACCCTTTCTAACTCCCTAGATTCTGTTTTTGGCACATTAGGCTCAGGGACAGAATTCACTCATACTTTTACCATTTTCATTACTCGAGCGAATTGTAACAGTCCAATATTTGCAAGAAGATGGTGGTAAATCCATTCCGCCTGATGAGTTATGGAATAATGCATTCTGCTAAAAAGGAACAAAATCCCTGGTAGGTGATCTGAGAGTATCTCTTCCAGTTTCCATCATTTACACCGTGTGATATTATTGCACCTTTCACTGATGTGTTGTTTCACTTGCAGAGGATTGCTGTCACAGTGCTGCTGAAATGTCTTCTTCAGACAGGCAGTTGGTAAACTGTTTTCAGTTCTCTCTCCTTTTAAAGTGAAGTGAAATAATGGTGAGCGGCTTTTTTCAGACCCACACAAACAGAGAGCTGTGGCTGTGGCCTCATTTATTAGCTGCTTGTTGCTGCCTTGCGAAGCTGAAGATTAACATTTTTGGATGCCAGAGAGAATTTACATAGAGGGGCAGGCCTTCCTCTCAAAATTAAAAAAAAAACAAAAATCCATTCTTACATCTGTTGGTGTTTATTCCTGTTGAGCTGGAGAGAGACAGCACATGAGAATAACGACGGCATTTCTAAATTTCCTGATCCGAGGGGATGTTTATGTGACGCTGCTTAAAGTGAAAGAGTTGATATGTGGCAGTTAGATAATACATTATCCTGTTCAGTACTTCAGTCGAGTAAGTTTATATCAAGTACTACTTTCATTGTACTAATGGCACCAGCAGAATGAATTGCGTTTTGATGAAATGTCAGTGATGAAACAAATGAATGTATTTGAAACACTGCAACTTATGTTTGACAATTTTAAAAGAAAAAGAACAAAAATTATGATCCAGACTATCTCCATAATGTACTTTGCTGGAGTCTGGACTGGTCCATTAGAACAGATTTCCGATCTCCCCTGGCTCCACAACAGGACCACGAGGAAGCGATGTAGTTGTCGGCTATTTAACCACTGGAGACTGCTTGCCATTTGACACTATCGTGGTCGATTCGAATCTCCTCTCAAACACTACTTTTCCTTTTCTCCGCAATTCTTGATTTCCGAATTGATGACGAATCTATCTGTATCTGCGCAAAGTATTCATAAGAGCTCTGGCACCCCTCCAGCTTGCACCATTCTCTTATCTTTATAGCCACCATTTTATGTTCTATTCTTTTGCCAATGGAAGGAGAACATTTCAGATGGCTTCTTCACCACCTTATCCGCATGTGCTGCTGGCTTTCAGGGCCCAGTATACTTAGAGACCAAGATATCTCACTTCATCTTCTTCTATCAGTGTATTCCCCTTTTTATTGTTTGGTCCCTCTTATTGTTTGATCTCTGCAAATGCAGTATCTCTCACTTAGCAGAGTGGAACTTCATTTGACACTTACTTCCACACTCCACCGATCTATCTATATCAGTTTGGACTCACCAGATATTCTTTATTACGTCCATTACATGTCTAATTTTTGCGTTAATTGCAAAATTCCCACTTTTTCCTCCACGTTCCCGTTCAAGTCATCAGCCTGTAAAATAAACAGGAGTGGTCCCAACACTGAGGCCTGTGGAAGACCACTTGCAACAGTTTTCCATTAGAAAGAGCAGCTTTTGGCTATTACCTGTTGCTTCTTGTCCATAACATTGCTTCTTGTCCTTAACTTTGGATCCAAGTTGAAATATTACCCTGAATTGCACGGGCTCTTTCATATTAAGAATGGATGGGCAGTAAATACTTGCCCAAACAACGACACCTACAACCTGAGTGAGTTTTGTAAAATGGCCTTACCATAGTTTAGAGCTTTTATTCCTAACCTGTTCTATAACGATGCTAAAACTGAAAGGTATATGACTGTGAAATGAACTGCTACTGATTTCACCTGCTCAGGCAAAACGGCTCCTGTATTGTTGGGCTTCCCACAGACAGGTTAAAAATGGTCACTTGAATGCATTTTAACAGTTTTGTAATCTCTTTGCATTGCATAGTAAACTTATCCCCATTATTGTTTCCGTAGTTCAAATCCCTTGCCATTACTGCCCGATTATAACAGAACTATTCTCAACTTTTTAACGAATTCAATTCCCTATCTCTTTCTGACTGTTCGGGGGCATATAGTACACAACAATACTGTGTTTGCCTTTTTCTGATTGGAATTCTCCCTTTATGATCCCTGCTGATGATTTTTTTCAAGATTGCATTCCTTTGCACCAGAAAGTTGGTCATTCACCATGACTGATCAACGATTGAGGAAGAATCTATTGGCAAGGAATGGTAAGCGCCAAACAGTATTTAAAGTTTTGGCAAATATTGTTTGCTTGGATTTTGGGTATGGTTGTTAACTTGCTCACCGAGGTGGCTTGTTCTTGTTTGGATGTTTAGTCAGCATGCCAAGTGACATAATTAGTGGTGCCTCCAATAGCAGCATCATTCGATTGTACTTGGATTTTGTTCTGTTTGGTCCGTTATGGTGAGTATTCTCATTTCTGGTTTGGATCTGTATGTGTTTTTAAATGGGTTCCAAATCTGTGTGCTTGTTCATTGTTTTGCAGTTGTCAACCATGCCTCTAGGGTTCCCACAAGTCTCGTAAGGCCACTAGGAATCATGGTGTACTACAAGCACATAGCCTCTCGAAGATAAACACTGCCAAGGATTAAAGATCCCATTCCCACAACATGCAGAACTGACATGATTTACAAAATACCATGCAACAATTGCCATAAACATTACATCAGACATAGAGGAAGGAAAGTAGCCATCAGAATACATGAACATGACCCAGCAGAAAATTGGCATGATGAACTCCCCTCAATATCGGTACACTCAGACAATGAAGTCATCAGTTGAACTGAGAAAAGGTAACCATCATAGGCCAGGCCAATCATAGCCACACATGGGAATTAGCAGACACATTGTTTTCCACCCATAATGCCAGCAACAAACACATAGAATTCGACGTCATATACAAACACATACAGATCGAAAATGGAAATGACAAAACTCACCATAATGAAACAAACAGTATAAATTCCAAGTGGAGTCGAATGGCATCTTTTCATCAGAGGACACATCCATGATATCACCTAGAATGGTGATAAAACATCTGAACGAGGACAAGCCAGCTCTGCAAGCAATACAACGTCTCCTCCAATCAGAGCAACAGATACTTATCCAGACTTTGAACATCTCAGTGTGTAACCGACCCAACAACTTGAAACCTTTGTCAAAAGACCGAGAAGAACCCACAAACGATTTCACTTTCTCCATTAATGCCTCAGGAACCAGGTACTGACCCACAATGTGAAGTACAAATCTCCAGTCAACAACCCACAGGCATGTAAAATAGCTGAACAGAAAGGAGGCAGAATGCTATAATCAATAATTAAAGATGCAATAATAATGATTAATAAACTCAAGAAAGACAAGAACATGTAATCCAAACAGCAGACAAAGTGTGCATGAGTGTCATTAAGAACAAACCAGATTTGTCAAGTAGCACATCCAATCACTGACCAACAAGTGACGATAGAGCCAATGGCGAGGTAATACAATCACCCAGACACAGAACAGATGAAAGGACATGCAGGGCAGATAAGTAAGACAGACTACATGAGAACAAAACCAGAAAGCACGAAGACCCCTCGCTTCTTTGGACTTCCTAAAGTAAGTAATCCAGACACCCCCTCAGACATTTCCGAAGAAGGGTCTAGGCCCAAAACGTCAGCCTTCTGCTCCTCTGATACTGCTTGGCTTGTTGTGTTCATCCAGCTCGACACCTTGTTATCTCAGATCCCCCTCAGACCCATTGTTTCCCTACCAGGCAAAATTTCCCTGAAACTTGCCAAGGAACTCCAACAAAGATTGAAACACCTAGTTGACTGATCACCCCATTCCATCCACTCAACCCAAGATTTTCTTGATAACCTGAAGCACTTAAAGATCAATGGCGACAAGATTATGGTCTCCTTTGACATCACAGCTTCAAACACATCAGTTGAAACCCCATTCGCCAAAGTCACAGTGGCCACATTACGAGAGGAAGCAGCAACGCACACCAGCAGCTCAATCAGCAATCACCACATACTTAACCTACTAGACCTCTGCCTCAGTATACCCTTGGCCAAAGATTGGTTGAATTAGGGGGTGTCACCAGGGATCTGTGCAGTGCATGTCCTGTATTCCTAACTTTATTGAATTTTTCAAGGAGGTGGCAAATATGATCAATGAGGGGAGAGCAGTGGATGTTATCTCCATAGATTGTAGGAAGGCTCTCAGCAAAATTCCTCATGGTAAGCTCGTCCATAATTTTAAGACAGATGGGAACCATGGTGACTTGCCTATTTGGATTGAGAATTAGCTTACCTGTACAAGACATACTGTAGTGGTGCAGGTCACAGTGGTGTTTCAGAGAGCTCCACACTGGGACCTCTGCTATTTGTGATTTATGCAGATGCAAATGGCTATGAATGAATCTGTAGATGTGTGAGTGAGTAAGTTATGAGTCGCTACAAGGATCAGTGGAGTTATGGATAGTGTACAAGTTTGTCAAAGTTTACAGCAGGATATGGATCAGTTGCAGATATGGATCGTGACATGGCAGGTGGATTTAATCCAGCTAAGCGTGAGGTGCTGCACCTCTGGACATCGAATGTGAAGGAAAATGCACAGATGATGGCAGGATATTGAACAGCAATTACAAGAAGACCATATTTCGAACGAGGTTGGAGAGGAGAGGGGTACAGTTATTTGTACAGCTTAGTACTATCTGGATGGCAGATGGGCTCCAATTAGCATGAGCACAAGTAAATACAGTAGGAAGGATGGCCATCCCCATGAACACAGCAGGCCAAGCAGCAACTCAGGAGCACAAAAGCTGACGTTTCGGGCCAAGACCCTTCATCAGAGAGGGTGGGGGGGTGGGGAGAGGGTACTGAAATAAATAGGGAGAGAGAGGGAGGTGGACCGATGATTGATAGAGGAGAAGATCGGTGGAGAGGAGAGTATAAGTGGGGAGGTGGGGAGGGGATAGGTCAGGCTGGGGAGGACGGACAGGTCAAGGAGGCGGGATGAGGTTGGTAGTTGGGAAATGGAGGTGCGGCTTGAGTTGGGAGGAGGGGACAGGTGAGAGGAAGAACAGACCAGGGAGGCGGGGACAAGCTGGGCTGGTTTTGGGATGCAGTGGGGGAAGGGGATGAGCTGGGCTGGTTTGGGGATGAAGTGGGGGAGGGGGAGATATTGAAGCTTGTGAAGTCCACATTGATACCCTTGATCTGCAGGGTTCCCAAGCGGAATATGAGTTGCTGTTCCTGCAACCTTCGGGTAGCATCATACTGGCACTGCAGGAGGCCCACGATGGACATGTCGTCTAATGAATGGGAGCGGGAGTTAAAATGGTTCAAGACTGGGAGGTGCAGTTGTTTATTGCGAACCGAGCATAGGTGATCTGGGTCCCCAAGCCTCTGTTTGGTTTCCCCAATGTAGAGGAAGCCACACCATGTACAGCGGATACAGTATACTACATTGGCAGATGTGCAGGTGAAAATCGGCTTAATATGGAAAGTCATCTTGGGGCCTGGGATGGGGTTGAAGGAGGAGGTGTGGGGGCAAGTGTAACACTTCCTGCAGTTGCAGGGGAAGGTGCCGGGTGTGGTGGGGTTGGAGGGGAGTGTTGAGCAGACAAGGGAGTCATGGAGAGAGTGGTCTCTCCGGAAGGCAGACAAGGGTGGGGATGGAACAATGTCTAGGGTGGTGGGGTCGGATTGTAGATGGCGGAAGTGTCGGAGGATGATGCGTTGTGTCCGGAGGTTGGTGGGGTGATATGTGAGGATGAGGGGGATTCCCTTAGGGCAGTTATGGCGGGGGCGGGGTGTGAGGGATGTGTCGTGGAAAACGCGGGAGACATGGTCAAGGGCGTTGTCGACCACTGCGGGGAGGGGGGCGGGGGGTTGTTGCAGTCCTTGAAGAACGTGGACATCTGGGATGTGCGGGAGTGGAATGCCTCATCCTGGGAGCTGATGTGGCAGAGGTGAAGGATTTGGGAATAGGGGATGGAATTTTTGCAGGAGGGTGGGTGGGAGGAGGTGTATTCTAGGTAGCTGTGGGAGTTGGTGTGCTTGAGGTGGACATCAGTTTCTAGCTGATTGCCTGAGATGGAGACACAGAGTTCCAGGAAGGTGAGGGATATGTTGGAGATAGCTCAGGTGAACTTGAGGTTGGGGTGGTAGGTGTTGGTGAAGTGGATGAACTGTTAAGAAGTGGGGTTTGGGGCCAGTGTAGGTGTGGAAGAGGGACTGTTCCACGCAACCTACAAAGAGGCAGGCATAGCTTGGGCCCATGCAGGTACCCATGGCATCCTCACACGTCCCTCCAACCCCACCCCCACAAGTGTAGCAGCAAATGTGCTCAGAACAAGCTCCTGCAAGCAGCAGTCAGATATCTTTTGCTTGCATTGAGCGTATTTGGTTTGGGCCCTGTATTTAATTCTCTGTACTCTAATTGCTCCATTGGGAAGATTGGGGTCAGCTATCGTCTTGAACCGGTGTAGTGCGTGCTTCGTTGTGATACTCACTCAGTGCTCTATGGAAGGGAGTTCCATGATTTTGACCCGGTGACAGTGAAGGAACGGCTGACATATTTCCAAGTTGTGATGCTGAGTGGCTCAGAGGAGGAGCTTCTATTCCCATCTGTCCAGTGCCCTTGTCCTTGCCCTAGTTGGACATCATCTTGGGTGTGAAATTTGCTATCTCAGACCCTATCTCAGACTTACAAAGTGTTCAAAACACTCTGTGTTAACCATAACTTTTCTCTCCATAATGATCTGTTTAACCCAATCATCATTCCTGTTATATCTGATCTTCCACACAGAGCAAGCTAACTGAGCAAACGTCATTTAGCTTAAAAAAAAGGAAACACTAGTTGTCACCGAGAAGTCTTTGATATAAAACTCAATTAAGGCAGAGCAAGTTTTGAACTACTGCTGAGGCAGCAGTCTTGTTTAACAGTTTCCTGATAAAACAGAAATGGTCTGCAACCAAACTCCATTATGTGGCCTCAGGAGACACATATTTTGCACAGAACCGAGAATGAGGCAATACTGCACATTACTGAGGAGTCCACTGAGTGCGAATGACACCTGAAACTTAGCAAATGAGACAATATCTCCTGCTTTCTGGGCTGATGTTGCTAAATAGAAAGAAAATATTTAGCAGTCTGAGCATTGAAATAAGCATGATTTAATGCAGAGAATTATACAACTTAGGTTGTTACATGACCTACCAGGAACACCAACAATGGGAAGGATGGTATAGGATACTTTTGAGACCATTTGCCTTGGATGCTGCATTTTGTTTTGTTTGGAATTGGAATATTTACTCGGAGTTGGTGATGGAACAGCTCAAAGACTTTATTTTATAATGTGTTTTTTTTTCATTCATAGTTTATGAGCATCGCTGGCTAGGCAGCATTTGTTGCCCATCCCTAATTTCTTAGAGGGCAGTTAAGAGCCAACCACACTCCTGTGGGCTTGGAGTCACATGTAGGCCAGACCGGGGAAGGATGGCAGTTTCCTTCCCTCAAGGACATTTACACTGGGAATCTGCAAGTACAACTTCATTTTGTTTTACAATTTGAAAAAAAAATCAGGTTATGACACTTTTTTCATAATGATGCAATGTGGTAAATTTAGATTTATGTTCATAATTGAATACCCCAATTGATAAACCTGATCCCTATATTCAAATGTTAATTACAACTTATCTACAAGCAGCAACACTTGCGTTATTTTATGCACTATCATTCTCACCAATATCTAAATATCTTTTGAAATTCTTTTCAGTGATGACTTTCATTTTGCTGAGGCTATCTCATCATTAATTACCTCCTTGAGAGAGCTGTTCTGCTTCATACAGGTATATCACCACTTCCCTTGTGAATCCATTCATACAATTTAATTGGGAAGATCCTATCTGTGATTGAGCATTCTAATACAGGCCATGAAACTGATATTGATCACAGCAACAACCAAAGTACAATAAGTAATATTTCTGAAAATAAATGGAATAAAAATCAAACAATTCAGCATTTTAAATTCAGAATCATGCAATGATAAAATGATACAATACAACAATCCTTCGGCCCATCGATTTTGTACTGCCAAAATTACACAAAATCTACATTAATCCCATTTTCTCATGCTTGGCCCACAAACTTGAAAGTTGTGATGCTTCTGGTAAGTAATTTTTTCAAAAAATGTGAAGTTTTCTGCCTCAACTATGCCTCTGGAGAGTAAAAAAAAAACAACTCATCTCCTACTAAACCTTCTGCCATTCAGCTTAAAATTACATCACTTTTTATTGATACTTTAACTGATGGGAAGAACTGATTTATATCCTCCATCTCTGTGCCCTCCCCCCTCAATGATCATATCTATCCCAATGTCTGCTTTCAAGGAAACCACCAGGGCTTATCCGGCCTCCCTATTCTTAACTAAACTGCTTCTGACCTAAGCATTATCCTTGTTAAAATCAGAATTGACATTTCAATTCCAATATAGATAACAAGGTGTAGAGCTGGATGAACACAGCAGACCAGGCAACATACGAGGAGCAGGAAAGCTGATGTTTCAGGCCTGGACCCTCCTTCAGTTCCTAACATTCTGGGTCTGGCCCCTTCTTCAGACCCAGTGTTCCCATTTTCTCAAACTGTGATAGGAACATTCTAGGACATATTCAGATTCTTCTACTGTGTACATTATTAGATACAACAGCTTTAGCTTTTCATCTTTCTCTTGCAATTCAGTTAATTTCTCCAATCTAAAAATAACCATTTTGTCCTCTACATATTCTTGATTTAATTCTTAACAACCATTTAATTAAACATGATCTACGATAACTGTACTTCAAATTCCTTATCTCTATTCTTTTATTTATCTTCCTGCTTCAGCCTTTGACTATGTGATCTTGATACTATGCAGTCAGGTAAAATTCAGAATATACTTGCTGTAACACCACAGTTGCCTGATTTTTCTCTAGCTTTTCAACCACAGTAGGCTTCACTCCGATCTCTGATCCAGCTATATCATTGCCAAGGATAAAATGGATTCCTGGAATCAAGAACTTCTATATTATTCCTATTACGATTTGACAACTGTTCACCAGGCGCTCCAAACTTATTTTATGTCATGGAACACTTCTCGTCTCAGCATAAATTCCACTCTTTCTGGCAATACTCCTTCTGAAATATGTAGCTCTTCATCTCTCACTATCAAAGATTGACTTGTTTCTGAAGCTCTTAGAATTTTAATCTCTTTCCCTGCTCCTCTTATATGAGTAAACCTTCCCTACACAAGTAAATTCTTTAAAGAGATCTGGCATTTTCTTCTCAAACAACCCCTGACCAGGTTATACATTCTAGTGCAGCTTCTTAGTTTTCAATGAGCTTTCTTTTACAATTTCAACAAAACCCACAAGCATATAGAGTTTGTCCACATCCATCTTCCCAGTGTTTTTTTTTCTCTAATCGAGCAATATTGTGACTTTATGTGGCCAACTTTTTGTAGTGAAAACACCTGAGATTTTTTTTGTTAATATCTCTTTCCCACTTCATGGCTTTCCTTTTCTTTTAAACTATGTGGTAAACTATCTTTGCTGTCTTCAATGAGATTTCCTTTTCCTTTACTGCCTGAGGATTTCTTTACTCCCCAAGTGCTGTCACCGACAGACTGAAACTATGTCGACACCTAACTTTGATTTAGGCACCAACTCGCAATAGTCTGCTGTTTCCAATTCTAATCTTGCAGTTTTACGTCTCTGCTCTTCCAAATGATTTCTCACTACTTCTCACTACTTTGAGCTCCTCCAAAATAATGATCTCTTGAAGACCATCATATATTTGATCAATTTTCAATTCCTTTATCCACCTACAAAAATTACTTTTGTTGATCTTTTCAAAATCAATGTACATTTGGCAAGGACCCCTCCTTAGATTCCTGCAATGTCTGTAATCTTAAGCTATTAAGATGGCATTTTTCACCTCATTGTACGCCCCAGTGCTTCCCAGATAGTGATGCCAAGTCCTCACTAGTTCTACTTACCAACTTAATTTAGATCAAGACTATCCACATCGGGGGGTTGGTAGGGGAGAGGTAAATGACCATTTAATTTGGTTAAACACTTTCTCAAATGAAATGACAGAAAATCTTTTGCATCTTTCTTATTGAACTGAGGCAATGCTTGGACATATTTGAACAGATCCCCATTGTGCCTTTGGATATGTCACTTTTGCATGTCATCACTATCATCCTCCCTCACCCTACCTTCTACCTTCACCTTCAAGCATTTTAGTCGATTTTCCTCTCTAATTGTCAACTCCTGAATTCAAACTCTCTCTCTCTCTGTTTTTGCTATTCTCCTCTGCCTGCTCTTCCATTCTTTCTTTCTCCTTTTGTCTGCTAAGACCTTCCTTTCATTTTCTTTTTTCTTTGGCTTCTAATTGTAATTCAAACCATTTTGTTTTCTTTTCACGCTCAAGCTGCTTCATTTTTGATTGAATTTTAGCCATTTCCAATTATTCCGATGGCATTTCCAGCAAACAGTAATGTCGAGCGATTTCTGAGATTACATTGCCAAAGGCAATGTCTGCCAATTCCAAACGTTTTGCCTTGCTCACTGTCTGTAAAACTCCTCAAGTGGCTTCTTCCATCTCCAGGAAGCTCTTAGTGACTGAAAGAGCCATCGGTATACGAGACACACTCTGTTTAAAACAACCCAATTCAACGCCCAAATAGAAGACACTGCCGAGTGCTGCTTGCAGTCTGGGAACAGACTTGCCTTTTTAGCAATGGTCACATCAGGAACATAAAGGGTCGCTTGGAAGTATGACATGTGCAATTCGGCCATGAGGGTCTGCTCCACCATTCAATACAATCAGGCCTGATCTGGTTTTAATCTCAGCTCTACATTCCAGCATATCGTCAATCATCTTCCATCCCCTTGGAAATCAATAATTCATCTAGCTCTCCAGGGGAAATATTTAAAGAATTGGCATCTTCTGCCTTTTGCAGAAGGGAATTCCAAAGACTGACAACCCTCTGAGAGAGAAAACTGTTTTCTCGTATCTGGTTTAAATGAGTGACTCCTTTTTTTTAACACACCAGACGTTTCTGTCTGACAAAATTTTGTTTCCATATTCAACTAGTTGACTCCCCATCTCAAGATATTTCAATGGAGTCAACTCTCCAGAGGATATAGGCACATCGTAACTAGCCTTTCCACAGAAGACAATCAGTTCATTACATGAATTAACCTAATAATCCTTCGCAAAAATTATTTTAAAAATAAATTAACATCTTTCCCAAAAGACAGTGACCAGTCTTGTACACAGTATTCCAGATGAGTTCTTTGAATGCTGTGTAAAACTGAAATGCAAGCACCCTAATCATACATTTGAATCCCATCCCAAAACTACGTAACATTCTATTAGGCTTCCTGATTAGTTTTTGAAGCTGCATAGTTACATTCTGTGATTTTACCAGTAAACTACACAGTCTCTCTCGAGCTCAGAGCTCTGTAACTTCTCACCATTTAGATTGTATTTCCTAAAAAAACTATTTTCAGTCAAAATGGAAAATTTCACACTTTTGCACATCGTATTCAGTTTCCCAGAACTTTTCCAACTTTTGTAACCTATTTGTATCTCTTTGAAGGCTCTTCACTTCCTCTTCAAAATCCCCTTTCCTACACATGCGAAATGTGATGATTATTTCTTCCCTTGCTTTTATCAAAATGGTTTCCATAAAAAGTAGAGTTGAGGTTACAGCATAGAGTTCTGTTACACATCAAAAGTGACACCTGTTGCAAAATATTAACATCCCATAAACACATTCTTGGTAAAAAGTGAAATTCAGTAAAGTAGATCATCTCACAGGCACTTCTGCAGTCCAGGAGGAAAATCATCTGAAGAAAACTCTGACAGAGAGAGAGAGAGAGAGAGAGTAGCAGATAGAGATGTACTGTAGCCTCTAGTCAGCTTCAAGAGTCTAGCAGCAATTAACAATGAAGAACTGGAAATCAGCAACAAAAACGGAAATTGCTGAAAAAGCTCGGTAGATTAATCAGCATCTGTGGAGAGAAATCAGACTTAATGTTTCGGATCCAGTGACTATTCCTCAGAAGTACTTAAATCCATCCTTCTAGGATAACTGTGATTGATTATTCATTTACAGAATTTGTGTCGTGAGTAGAAAGTGAAGACATGCAATATACCTCATACACTCATTACACATGCATATTATTTGTAATAGAACATGATAATGCACAGGCTGATGATTGATAAACTGATACTGATGTGCATTATTTTGTTCAAAGGACCACGGTCCACATTCGGTTCGAGAGTAATGTGCACACCAGAAGAGTTAATTCAATGTAGGGAATCAGTAATTATAGTGAGAGCAGGGAAATCAAAGTCTTTGATGATTCCACAACAAAAACCAGAAGTATTCAGATCCTGGGACTAGAAGGAAACTGGTTTTTCCAAGTGCCATGGGCTGGAGTGGGGCTTTGGATATAGGAAGACAGAGTGATTAGCAACATGTGGGGCTTCAGGAATTAACCAAAGTCAGTGACAGAATGAGTTACATGATCAGAGATTCTATCACCATTCTTGTCAAAATGGCCTCCCTAATATTTCCATTCACACGTATACTTTATTAATTATCTGAAAACAATGTGCTGCCAAATTCTGAACAAACGCCATGTACAAGTTTGTTGATGACACTATCGTGGTAGGACAGATATCAAACAATGATGAATCAGAATACAGAAAGGAAATAGAGGGTTTGGTGACATGGCACAATGATAACAACCTCTCTGTCAATGTCAGTAAAACTAAAGAACTGATCATTGGCTTCAGAAAAATAGCAGGAAAAGACGCCTCCATCTACATCAACGGTGCAGAGGTTAATGGCTTGACAGCGTCAAGTTCCTCGGAGTGACAATAACCAACAACCTGTCCTGGAATTCCCACATAGATGCGTTGATCAAAAAGTCTCTTCTTCCTCGGGTGGCTCAAGAAATTTGGTACATCTGTAACAACGCCCACAAAAATTTTATAATTGCACCATAGAACGCATATGGTCCAGGTGCATAATGGCCTGTATGGTAGCTGCTCTGCCCAGTATCTAATATGATTGTGCATAAAAGAATAGCATGGTTAGCACTGCTGCCTCACAGTGCCAGAGACCCAGGTTTGATTCCACTCTTGGGTAACTGTTGGTGTGGAGTTTGCACATTCTCCCTGTGCCTGTTTGAGTATCCTATGGGTGCTCCAGTTTCCTCCCACAGTCCAAAGATATGCAGGTCAGGTGGATTGGCTGTGCTAAATTGCCCATAGTGTTCAGGGATGTGTAGATTGGGTAGGATGCTCTGTGGGGTGGTGTGGACTAGTTGGACTGAAAGACCTGTTTCCACACTGTAGGGATTCTATTACTTTAGATTATTTGTTCAATGACTGTAACTAATGTTAGTAATGATTTAACTTGTTTGACTCCCTCAAGGTTTGAAATGTGGATAAAGATAGATTGGCTTTCGTTGCCTGGGTCATACACCAATCAGAGCATTTCAGCTCCTGCACAAGTTATTAATGACAAGCGAAAATGGGCAAACCAACTATTTTGATGGCGAAGGAGATTTACTATCCAATTATTGTAGCTGTTGGTCTTCCAGGTGAGCCATTGTAACTCTTTGTTGTTAATCATAATTAACCGTTGCCTAGTTCCAACTGAACATTGGATAAGGGAACCTGTATCCCAGTTTCATCATTCTGTAATGGATAGTCACAGGAAATATCTCAATTTATCAATTATGTGGTGAGGCATTCTGTTTCTTTTTATTCCTTTTATCTGAAGATATTACTTGTTTGATAACAGTGTGCCTGTAATATTCTGAACACCATTTAGTAGATTTTCAGGTTTTCTTGTCATCCCTATTTTGATAATCACATGGAATGAATGAAAATATCCTCAACAGCATTGTCCATACTTGTTGTCAACTGATACTGGAATACTATTTACCTTTTCTTCCTTTTTCACAGTGAACGTAATGACAATTTTAATTCTCCTGCGAGGAAACTGCAACCTTTCCAAGTGTATAACTGTTTACATGGTTGCCATGGCAACGGCAGATCTAACGGTAATGATTAATAATGGAATGCTATACCGCATTTTCAGTTATCACTTTGCATTTTCATTTCTGTCCCATACTCCTGTGTGCAGGGTCATTTTGTACATGACTGTTGTCACTTTCGATTGTTCTGTTTGGTTCACTGTCTCTTTCACATTTGACCGATTTGTTGTGATCTGTTTGCAGAAGTTTAAATTGAAGCATTGTAACAAGAAATCTGCAACAGCAGTTGTAACAGCATTCTCACTTCTGAATTTATTAAAAAACATCCCAGTTTTATTTGCATACGGACATGAAGAAATAATTATCGAAGTGCAGTGGGGCTGTCGGCTTAAAGTGGCTTTCCTTTCTTCAACAGCTGGTATAGTGTTTTTCTGGTCTTACAGTGCCTGGGTCGTTTGGCTTCCGCTTACACTAATTTTCTTGTTTAATACTTTAACCGTAGGAAGGATTATACTTGCTAACAGAACTCGCATGGGTCTCGGGGGTCACAGGAATGAGAGTCACAGAAATTCAGAAATAGAGAGTCGGAGGAAATCCATAGTTTTGTTGTTCTCTGTATCAGTCAGTTTTGTGTTACTGTGGTTGACTCATGTCCTGAGTTTCATAATCACTAAATTGACAAATCCCAATCATTACCGAGGGGATCGTACAAATCTTGCATATATTGTTACAGAAACTGGAGCTTTCCTAAAGTTTTTGAGTTGCTTTGTAAATCCATGCATTTATGCAGGGACCCAAAGCAAATTCAGACAAGAGGTCAAGGAACTTGCAAAAGCTCCCTGGGTGTTTATTCTGAATATATTTTCATTTTAAAAAATAGAAATTAAACAAGAAAATTCTAGTCATGAAAAATGTTGCTAATTCTCAAATACTTCACTTTCCATTTCTGAAATTATTTTTCTTCAGCTGCATAATGTTTTTTGGATCTGTGATATTTTTTTGATTATTTGATGGACATTTGATGTGCATATTGCCTTTTGTTCTCTAGTTTTCCCCTGAGCAACAATAGCCCTTCTGATGTAGCATACTTCAATTTCAGGTATCGAAGATAAAACAATAAATTTTAGTAGTATTTTCAGGCTTTTGGACAAAAGACAAATTCATTGCTCCATTGGTTTTTAACGGGTTTACAATTTTAATAAACTCGGTCAGAAAGCAATAGAACAAGCTTGTTTGTGCTTCCCAATTTTGGCAATTGTCCTGAAAGTTTTGAGTGAATATTGTAGGAGAGCGACTCACTAACAAGCAGAATGCCTTATTGGTAAATAGAATAAGGATCATGCAACATGACCTGTGTTCAAATGGAGGAGAGAGTCCATTCTCAGTCCTTCAAAGTGACATTTCAGCTATTTTGTCTGCAAAAGAAGCTTACATTTAGGAATTTATATTGGATTGTTGTCCTTGCCCATCATGCAGAAGAGATCAACAAAAACCCTAGCTGTAACTGTCGCAGTTGTGGCAAAAATGGAAGAACTGCAGATGCTATAAATCAGGAACCAAAACAAAGTTGCTGGAAAAGCTCAGCAGATCTGGCAACATCTGTGAAGGAAATAACAGAGTTAATGTTTTGGGTCCGGTGACCCTTCCTGAGTTCTGATGAGGAGTCACTTTGTTTTTGTCTCTGCAGTGGGTTGTGCTAAATTTCAACAATACGGGGGTTTGGCTTCATTTCATTTGATATGCTTCTCAGTGTTTCCACAACTTAGAATCAATGAATTATAGAATCATACACAAAACATCCTTCAGCACAGTATGCATTAAAAAAGGAAAACCACTTGAAATTTACACTAGCCTCACTTACCAGTATTTCCCACAGTTTTGAACATTATGACATTTCAACTACTCATCCAAGTACTTTTTTAAAGGTTGTGAGGTTTTCTGTCTCAAATAATTGATGGGAATCACTGAAACCCAAGGTCATTCCCAAGGTATATTCAATCAAAATGTTTAGAGATGCTTCTTGTATTATTCTCGACCACGTGGGATTTTACGCCATATCTCCTGGTTCAGAGATAGGGAAACTATCACTGCACCACAAGACAGTCTCTCATTTAGATTTTCTTCAACAAAGCAAAAAAAACGTGCCAATAGCAAGCAATCAAATTTGACTCATTTGGGAGTTAACTAGAAACAAGAGAAACTGTGAATTTTGCTAAGTAAGTTATTGCTTGTTGAATGAATATATTATGAACCAAGCAGCTGTTGCATGTTTTAAGAATTCTTAAGTACTCTGGGCTTTGTTGCTGGCTTCAGTGTGGAAACAGGAAGCTGTGCAACAATGTTTGAACATACATACCAGGGTCATTAGTCAGTCAGTCAATTGGAGACTGGACTTACCTGCAAAGACGTGGGAACTGTCAAAGTGGCTGTTGCGCTCCAGGTGGAAATTACCCAAGAAGTTTAAATTTCTCACCGTAAATTATCTGCATCTGGAACCATCCAGAAAATATCTAAAACTTTCAGTCAAAATTACAGACTTTGCAGCATTGTGGCTTACATGAGCAATAGGCCCAGCAGAGGTGCAAGAGTCTAAAACCTACTCCAAACCTATGACAACTACAAACGTGACCCCACCTCCAGTCCTTCACACTGATGTGTCAGGCAGCCCAATGCACAAACTGATCTCGCTGACTCCTCCTCCACAGAGGCATGGTAAACTCACAAAATGGATTACCTGATGACTCAGCACATAAAACAGCCCACCTTCCAGCCAACGTAAATGTCAATATGTTATTGTATCATCCTCTTAACATTCTAAATCTTCACCAACCTGTCATCTTGCACCTTGATCAACCTTGCACATTATACACCATTTGAAATGACACCCTTCTCCAACTCTCACTTACCTTGTGCATTTAAGAACAAACAAACTAGGAGCTGGAGGAGGCCATCGAGCCTGCTCTGCCATTCAATAAAATCATGGTGATCTTTTCATGGACTCAGTTCCACTGACCCAACCTTGTACCATAATCTTAAATTCCTTTACTATTCAAAAGACTATCTATCTTAGCTTTAAAAACAGTCAACAAGGAAGCTTCAACTGCTTCACTGGACAGGCGATTCCACAGATTCACAACCCTTTGAATTCAGCCCTAAATCTGGTCTCCTTATTTTGAGGCTATGCCCCCTTGTTCTAGTTTTACCCACCAGTGGAAACATCCACTCTGCTTCTTTATCTATTCCAGTCATAATTTTATATCTTTGTATAAGATCCCCTCCTCATTCTTCTAAATCCCATGAATATAGCCCCAATCTATTCCTTTTCTCCTGATACGATTTACTGTGATACTTCCCACAATGTGTCTTAACATGCATTATTGCAGTTCAGAACGGAAGTACTTTTAGGAAGAAAAAACTTGGAAATTAAATCCACAATAAGCTTTCTGATCATATTGTAATATTGGAACGACACATTTTTAAACATTCCATCTGTAAATCTTG
The DNA here is from genome assembly GCF_030684315.1 of Stegostoma tigrinum. NCBI lineage: Eukaryota > Metazoa > Chordata > Chondrichthyes > Orectolobiformes > Stegostomatidae > Stegostoma > Stegostoma tigrinum. Next base: position 19,297,194 of record NC_081393.1, read on the forward strand.
ATCTAAATGGAATGTACAGCTTCAAAATGGACACTAAAGGTGAACCAATGTGTGCCTTATTGGTCATTGCATATCACTGCCAACAACATTTGCCCTGGGACTAGTCATTCGATTGTACTGCTGTGCTGCGGCCTTGAACATGTAGACCTAAATAGGAAACAAAAATTCAAATTTATCCGTATTTCAATAATTCTTTCAGAGTGAAAGCTACAACTACAAAAATACTTCCAAGCAAACCATTAAATCTCTTTGGAGACAAACCAACCAAGACCCACAAGGCAATTGTTCAAATTTAAACTCTAAGATCAGTGATATTAAACCATATCTAAAGCACACACCCTAAATCACTCAGTGAAGATATAATTATGAAATGCTGAGACCTTTCTGGAAAGAGAATACTGATGATAGCCAATATGCAGCAATCGATTCTGACAGAAAATTCAGGTAGTAGAATTCAAAGGTGGCACTTCGATATCAAGATTACAGAAATTTGAACTCGTCAATTAAATCATAAAGATTGAGTGATAATCCCGAGCGAAAGACACATTGATTTATTCAATTTTCAATTGGACAGAGACTGAGGGATTGGCACATGAATAGGAAATGAGATGTTTCGAATTGCAAATAAAGAAACTGACAAAGTGAGAAGCAATGAAGTAAGAAATAAATATGGAAGTCAAATCTTAAGCTTGGGTGGTTGGATTAGAACATAGAACATAGAACATAGAACATAGAACAGTACAGCACAGAACAGGCCCTTCAGCCCACAATGTTGTGCCGACCATTGATCCTCATGTATGCACCCTCAAATTTCTGTGACCATATACATGTCCAGCAGTCTCTTAAATGACCCCAATGACCTTGCTTCCACAACTGCTGCTGGCAACGCATCCCATGCTCTCACAACTCTCTGCGTAAAGAACCTGCCTCTGACATCCCCTCTATACTTTCCACCAACCAGCTTAAAACTATGACCCCTCGTGCTAGCCATTTCTGCCCTGGGAAATAGTCTCTGGCTATCAACTCTATCTATGCCTCTCATTAGGATTAGGTAACGAAGACCCAGTGGAGTCAGAGAAACTGACTCAAACTGATTTGAACGGCTGGTGAGAAGTTTTACACACACACACACACACACACACACACACACACACACAATGTTCTGGGGACCGAGGTTTGAATCCCACCATGGCAGATAGTCTAATTTGAATTTAATAAAATATCAGGAATTAAAATTTCAATGATGATCATAAATCCTATGTCGATCATTGGGAAAACCCATCTGGCTCACCAACGTCTTTTCAGGCAGGAAATCTGCCATCCTCATCTGGTCTGGCCGACATGTGACTCCAGACCAACAGCAATGTGGTTGACACGGGGGCAGTACAGTGGCAGGTGTGGCACAGTGGTTAGCACTGCTGCCTCACAGCACCAGGGATCCAGGTTCGATCCCAGCCTTGGTTGACTGTCTGTGTGGAGTTTGCGCGTTCTGCACATTCTCCCTGTGTCTGTGTGAGTTTCCTCTGGGTGGTCCAGTTTCCTCCCACAGTCCAAAGACGTGCAGGTTAGGTGGATTGGCTGTGCTAAATTGCCTGTAGTGTTCAGGGATTTGTAGACTAGGTGGGCTATGGGGGATGGGTCCAGGTGTGATGATCTGAGGTTCCATGTGGACTTGTTGGGCCAAAGGGCCTGTTCCCACATTGTAGGGATTCTACATTTCTATTCTATTATTCTTAGCTGGCCTATGGGCAATATATGCGGCCTAGCCAGCAATCCCATGAATGAATAAAGGGAAAAAAAAATACATACCAACCCATTCTTTCAAAGGCTGAGAGATGAGGGAGTGCTGCACTGTTGGAGACTCAGTACTGATGGAGAGCTGCACTGTCAGCCATGCAAAACCAAATGGGTGCTTCAGTAAAACAAAAGTACTGAGGGAAAGTTGCAGTCAATGAGCCAGAACTGAGACAGTGCTTCATGGACAGAGCACTTCAGCCGGACAGACAGTACAGGGGGATCTTAGATCAGATTTCCTGTAAAAAGGAGCAGCTTCAATAAGAGAGGCAATACTGAGGGAGCCCTGGAGTCAGAGAACCACTGCTTAGGGAACTTTGCAGCCAATGTGCAAGTACTGAGGGAGCACAGCAGTCAAAGGGCTAGTACAGAGAGAACACAGTCATCAGAGAATCAGTATTGACGACTTCTGCAGCCAGAGAGCCAGCACTGAGGGAGTGGTAAAATGAGGGAGAGAGTACTGAAGGATCGCTGCAGTCAGAGAGTGAGTATGGAGGGACCGTGGCAGTCAGACAGCCAGAACTGAGCTGCAATGAAAGATATGGCACTGATCGAGTGCTGTAGTCAGAGACCTAGCAACGAGATAGTGCTACAGTCAGAAAGCCGGTGCTGAAAAAGTGCAGCAGAGGGTCAGTACAGAGGGGGTGCTTCAGTGAGAGAGACAGAACAGAGTGATTGCTACATTCAGAAAGCCAATACTGAGGGAGTGCTTCAATCAGACAGCCAGCATTGAGACAGTGCTGTGGTCAGGTATTTAGTAATGAGTTCGTCCTTAAGAGGTAGTCCTGAGAAAGTGGACATAAAGTCACATCATATAGTAACAGAATTAGTCTATTCACCTCATCAAGTCTACATTTTCCTTTCAATCATGGCCGATACTTTTCTCAATCCCATTCTTCCTGCTTTCTCCCTGAACCATTGATCGCATTACGAATCAAGAGCCTGTCTATCTCTGTCTCAAATGCACGCAATGACGTGGTCTCCACAGCCTTCTGAAACAATGCTTTCCAAAGATTCTCCACCCAATGACTGCAGAAAATCCTCCTCATCTCAGTTTTAAACAATCGTCCTTTCATGTTGTATCCATGCCTTCAGGTCCGAGCCTCTTCTACGAGTGAAAATGTATTCTATCCAGGCCTCTCAGTATTCTGTAAGTTACAATTAAATCCCAATAAAGGCTTCTCAACAGCCTGTCACGTGACATGTTATTCATCCCGAGGGTCATTCTTGTGAACCTTCTTTCAACCCCCTTCACTTTCAGCAGATCCTTCCTTCGATACAGGGCACCATACTACTCATGATATTCTGACTTCCACTTGAGCAGAATCTCCATACAGTCTCAGCAGTACTTCTCTGCCCTTGTATTCTAATACAAAGTAAATATGAACATTACATTTACCTTCTCAAGAACCAACTGAAGTTGCATACTAACTTAACCTGAATGAGGAAAGCAAACAGAGGGTCAGTACTGAAGGAGTGTTACAGATCAAGGGTCAGTAGTGAGAGAGTGCTGCATTTCTGGAGGCTCAGAGTTGAGGGAGTGCTGTATTGTCAAAGGCTTTTTGCTGATGCAGAGTTGCACTCATGGATTGACACTTCTGAGGGAGTGTGTTCCTTGTGGAGGATTAGCAATGAGGAAGGGCTTAACTGTCAGAAGCTATTGGCTGAAAGTGCAATAGAAGCGCAATACTCCATCACCCTCTGCGCTTCCTCAATGCTGAACGATATGGCAATGTCAGTTTTCGAGGAAAAGTCTACATTATTGCAGGAGAGGAATCAGTGCTGAGAGATTGCTGCACTGTCAAGCGGCCCTTATTCTGGCTGTGATGCAAAGGTAGCATTTTGCATTGTGTCCTGGATTCAACAATGATCCCTCAGGCAACATCAGTAAAAGATGAGGTTGTAGTTACCTTCAGAAACTTTTTGCTTAGAGCTGACACTGTATCAATTATTTGTTATTTGAACAGACAACACCCTTCAAAAGAAGATCTGGCTTGTGAATAAAACAGTGTTGGGCTTCAAGAGAGTGTGAAAGAATATAGGTATTGTTGTATATATGCTGTTGACTCTCTCTCTCTCTCTCTCTCTCTCTCTCTCCTCCTCCGTCCAGATCGCTCTCTCACAGCCTGGTGTCTCTCCATGTCACGCTTGCTTCCGACCATGAATCACACTCTCTTCCTCTTTTTACTTCCTTAAAAAATCAGGCATTTCACCTTCTCTCCCTCTCTGCCTCTCACTCTATATAGAAACCCATACCCCAGTCTCTGTCTCACCATTCAAGTCGCTCTCTCTCCCTTCTTCTAACTTCATTGTCTTGCTTTTCTCCCTCTCTCTATGTCAGTTCTCTTTCTATCACTCTCCAGAAATAATCACTCTGTCTTTTTCCCATTGTCTTCACATCTTTCTCATTGTATCCAAAATTCAGATTCTCTCTCTCACTCTGTGTCACCCCCGACCCACTTCCCTATCTCTCCTCAGCCACCTTACCCTTCTCCTCCATCTCATTTATCTCTCATTGTATTCCCTTTTTCAACCTCTCCTGCCTCTCTTGTTGTCTGTACTCTTCCCATCTTTCTCTCTTCCTCTCCGCTGCTGGCTCCCCATTCCCACAACACTCTCTCTCCTTTACTGTCAACCATGCATCCCTTGCTCTGGGAACCAAGACTACGTCAAGTCTTGGAATAGTAGGGAGGTGAACATTGCATTGATAATATACCACCCCGATTCACATTTGCAGCCACAGAAACGTGTCGCCCCTCCCCTCACTGCAGAATCCATTGACATGAAGATCACATCAGACTGAAAGTTATGTTAAGGATCATTAGAAAAAGAAACTGGAGCCAATGGGAATCAGAAGGAAGATTCCCCGTTGATTCAAATAAAACTTGCCACAAAAGAAGATACCTATGATGTTAGATAACACGGTGTAGATCTGGATGAACACAGCAGGCCAAGCAGCATCAGAGGAACAGGAAGGCTGGCTTTTTAGGCCTGGACCCTTTCTAAAGAAGGGTCTAGGCCTGAAAAGTCAGCCTTCCTGCTCCTCTGATGCTGCTTGGCCTGCTGTGTTCATCCAGATCTACACCTTATTATTTCGGATTCTCCAGCATCTGCAGTTCCTACTGTGTCTACTTATGATGTTGACGGTGATGTTTTCCATACGAATACGGCACTCCAGGGCTCCTGCGTAAGGGTTAGGATTGTATTTTACCACAAAATCCATCACGTCGCTAACAAAATGAACAATTTATACACAACACCTATCCAGGGCAATGCAATATCAGCGAAAGTAAAGCAGGGTAAGGAGACAAAGGTATTTATTTAAAATGGTTGCTCCTCAAGGTAGGATCCTAGGCACAACAATTCTCAGCTCTTTCATCAATTACGTTCCTTCCATTACAAAGTCAGAATCGGGGAATATTGTTTATGCTTAAATACCATTCATGAATCTTCAGATTCTGAAACGGTCTTTTTCGTAAATATAGCCAAGAGTGTAATATCCAGTACTGGGCTGTTAAATGGAAAGTAACTTTTGCACCTCATGAGTGAGAGATAGCAGGAACTGCAGATTCTGGAGAATCTGAGACAACCAGGTGCAGAGCGGGATGCTGTTGAATCTGAGACTCTTTGATTTTCTGAAGAAGGGTCTAGGCCTGAAACGTCAGCCTTCCTGCTTCTTTGATGCTGCTTGGACTGCTGTGTTCATCCAGCTCTAAACCTCTGTACCATATGAGTGTCAGGCATGGAATCTACAACAAGCAAGTCTAACACTCACTACTTGACATTTACTGGCATTATCACCAAGAAATCCACGTAAGCCATATTTTAAATATTGCCATTAACCAGAATCTGAAGTTGAAAATGCTGTGGACGCACAGTTTGCCGTAGGTTTCAAATCAAAGTTTTGTTGTAATGCTCTCATTTTGCTCAGATGGCCACAGCTCCAACAATTTGAAAATGTTCAACAACATTTGTCAAAAACTGGGTGACTGCTTCTATAAATATTTATGTTGTTGGATTTTCAGTAATTCTTTTTACTTACTTCGGTTTACACCAGACTGGTATGGCTGGATACAAGGAACCATTATCCAAGTATGGCAGAGGGGCACAAGGGCCAAAATTGTACTTACATGCCATGCCGTGATCTGAATAGTAAATGATTTCATCCTCAACTGGCCCCCAATCATTGCATGTCCTCTCCGTGTCTGCATGGGTTTCCTCTGAGTGCTCTGGTTGCCTCCCACAGGCCAAAGCTGGATTGATCATGCTAAATTGCCCACAGTGCCCGGGGTGTGCTGGCTAGATGGATTAGCCATGGTCAATGGGCTATGAGTAGAGGACAGAGGCCTAAGTCTGGGTGGGATGTTGTTTGGAACAGCCGGTACAGACTCATTCGAACGAATGGCCTCTTCTGCACGTTAGGGATTGTATATTCTTCTCATCAAATAGGGTCAACCCCTTCCATCTCCCAATTTTTGACCGGGCCCTAAAGTGCAGTGAAACCCTTACTGCAGTAATTACCAAACCGTGAGTCATTGTTTTTCTAATGACTGATGTATGGCACTTCAATACTATTTGCATTAGTACTTGTTGTCTTAATAAATATTCTCAATTGTCATCAGATTATTGATATTAATAAACACTGATGATTTACTGTATCCTGCTATATCTCTTTGTGATCCCTATTCTGAAGAATAATGGTCTCACATTCTTGTGCCAAGGATCTTGCCTCTGTTATCAGGAGAAACCTATCACTGACGGAACTCAAGCTGGATTTAAATCAACTTGTAGATTCAGGAATGAGACAACAGTCTGTGGATATGTGGAATATAACAGTAATCTACATTTACTGTGGTAAATAACCGGTTGTGTGAGATTCAGTTTAGAATAACTGAGTAACTCAGCTAAGTATTATTATAGTTGCCTGTGGTAATACCATGAATCCACAATGTTGATTTATCTGAATTCAGTTGTTTCTCCCTTTCTGATTCCCAGCATCAGTGAAAACAATCTTTCAGATTCTTCAACCAAGGAGATTACCCCCGCTCTCAGCGGACGTTATTGCAGTTCCTTTACAGAATCAAATTTCTTCACAGACAAATCAGTCTCTGGTCCCTGCAGCCTCACACTGAACTGGAAGAGTCCGGAATGAATTAAGTGAATCTGTTAATGTTCAGTATGTAATATTTGTTTGTTTGTGTTATTGAAGTATTTATTCTCGTCACTCCATTTTTAACATAGTTAAGATCTGCTTCATACAAGTTTAACTTTCATTCTGTTTCAGGTTAGGGCGGAACCTATTTAGTTCAAAAGCAAAGAATGGACTGGCATCACTTCAAGGTATAGCTGTGAGATATAATGGAGCACTTTTCATTCTAATTACCCCTGACTTCATGAGAAGATATTTTTGGAAGAGTCAAGACCATAATAGGCTTCAGTGCTTGCTTTCTTGCCCTCAGGAAACTTTTCAGAAACTCTTTATCCCCAAAAAACTGAAACTCCACTTTCAATTCAGTTCTTCAATATTTTCTCTTGGTTTTTGTTTCATTCCACCTGAGCCTCCCTCACACCAAAGCACACTCTCACTTAAATCGGACTCATGTACAGATGTGGAACTTTTAGCCTTTTCTCATGATTAGCTATCACTGGAAGAGCTTTCTGTGATAGAGGATTCCACAAGTTCACCATTCTCTGGCTGAAGCTATTTCGGCACATTTCAGTCGAGAGAAGGCCTAACCTGTGTCAATCTTTCAGTCATGGTAGGAACTGCCGATGCTGGAGGATCAGAGATAACAAGGTGTAGAGCTGGATGAGCACAACAGGTCAGCAACATCAGAGGAGCAGGAAGGCTGACGTTTCAGGTCTGGACCCTTCTTCAGAAATGGGGGAGGGGAAGGGGGTTCTGAAATAAATAGAGAGAGGGGGAGGTGATGATGGAAGGTGGGTTAAGGAGCAGATAGGTGGAGAGAAGACAGAGAGGTCGAGGAGGCAGGGATGGAGCCAGTAAAGGTGGGTGGAGGTGGGGAGTTAGGGAGAGGATATGTCAGCTCAGGGAAGATGGACTGGTCAAGGGGGCGGGATGAGGTTAGTAGGTAAGAGATAGGAGTGGGGTTTGAGGTGGGAAGAGGGGCTAGGTGGGAGGAAGGACAGGATAGGGAGGCAGCGACGAGCTGGGCTGGTTTTGAAATGCAGTTGGGAGAAGGGAGATTTTGAAGCTTGTGAAGTCCACATTAGGCTGCAGGGTTCCCAAGCAAAATATGAGGTGCTGTTCCTGCAATCTTTGGGTGGTAGCATTGTGGCACTGCGGGAGGCCCATGATGGATACGTCGTCTGAGGAATGGGAGGGGGAGTTGAAATGGTTTGCAACTGGGAAGTGCAGTTGTTTCGTGCGAACTGAGCGTAGGTGTTCTGCAAAGCAGTCGTCAAGCTTCTGCTTGGTTTCTCCGATGTAGAGGAGGCCACACCGTGTACAGCAGATACAGTATACTACATTGGCAGATGTGCAGATGAACTTCTGCTTGATGGGGAAAGTCTTCTTGGGGTCTGGGATGGGGGTGATGTGGGAGGCGTAGGGGCAGGTCTAGCACTTCCTGCGGTTGCAGAGGAAAGTGCTGGATGTGGTGGGGTTGGAGGAGAGTGTGGAGTGGACAAAGGACTCACAGAGAGAGTGGTCCATGTGGAAAGCAGATAAGGGTGGGGAGGGAAAAAATATCTTCGGTGGTGGGTTCAGATTGTAGATGGCTGAAGTGTCGGAGGATGATGCATTGGATCCAGAAGTTGGTGGGGTGGTAGGTGAGGATGAGGGGATTCTGTTTTGGTTGTTATTGCAGGGAGTGGGTGTGAGGAATGAGTAGCGGGAAATGTGAGCAACATGGTCCAGGACATTCTCAACCACTAAGCGGGGATGTTGAGGTCCTTGAAAAACGAGGACATCTGAGATGTTCCTGAGTGGAATGTCTCATCCTGGGAGCAGATGCGGCGGAGACGAAGGACTTTGGAATAGGTGATGGCATTTTTGCAGGAAGGTCCTCCTCCGACCCACCTTCCTGCAAAAATGTCATCCCCTATTCACCATTCCCTTGTTCCTGCACCCTTTGACTGGCATCGTTTTGGCACTGCAGGAATCCCAAGATGGGCACATCATCTGAGGAGTGGGAAGGGGAATTGAAATGGTTTGCGACTGGGAGGTGCAGTTGTTTATTGTGAACTAAATGTTGGTGTTCCACAAAGTGGTCCCCAAGCTTCCGCTTGGTTTCCCCGATGTAGAGGAGGCCACATTGGGAACCGCAGATACAGTATACCAGATTGGCAGAAAGTGAGGTATCAGAGACGGTCCAGGTGAACTTAAGTTTGGGGTGGAAGGTTTTAGTGAAGGGGATGAACTGTTCGAGCTCCTCATGGGAGCACGAGGCAGCACCAATACAGTCATTGATGTAACGGAGGAAGAGGTGGAGTTTGGGGCCAGCATAGGTACAGAAGAGGGGTTGTTCCACATATCCTACAAAGAGGCAGGCATAGCTTGGGCCCATGCAGGTACCCATGGCCAGCCCCTTAGTCTGGAGGAAGTGGGAGGAATTGAAAGAGAAGTTGTTGAGGGTGAGGACGAGTTCAGCTAAGCGGATGAGGATGTCAGTGGAGGGGAACTGGTCAAATCTGCGGGACAGGAAAAAGCTTCCATTGAGCCAGGATTTCTGCAAGAGGCAACAAACAGAAGGAACCAGAAGTGGATGGCTCATCAGGTGTCAGGCGAGGACAAAAGCCCTGTACATATCACGGGTGGTGCCATTGCTGTAAGAATGAACAGCCACAGAGATGTGCCAGCGAGGCACCTCATGCCAGTTGGCTACCGAGACACTAAGTATTGGTTTCTACTGTGAGGCCCACGTACTTCACATTCCTCAGGCCATCCTGCACGAGTTTGTCACACCTGCCCTCTTTTGTTACTGCCTAACCTTCCCTTTTTGCCTGTTTTACTACAGAGAGGTGCTGTCAGGGGACAACGTCACCTCATGTGTCACACCATGCTTTGATTTCTGAGTGACGGTTGTCGCAGACTTGTCTCATGACTGTGAAAACTCCTTGGAAAGGCCAGTCACTTGTAATTGGTGATGGGTTTCCTTCTATGAATATCGACCCTGACGCACTGCCAGAGGAGACTGATGCAAATCTGTGTTCCTCAATCAAGGCAATATCACAATGCATCTTGCATTACTCATGGCTCCCAAGTCCAAGCTCAATGCATGGATCCTTGGTCACAGAGTAAAAGAGACATAGCGCATGGAAACAGGCCCTTCAGCTCAACTCATCCATGCTGACCAGATTTCCCAAAACTAGGCGATAGTAAGTACTGCCGATGCTGGAGTCAGAGATAACACAGTATGGTGCTGGAGGAACACAGCAGACCAGGCAGCATCAGAGGGGCAGGAAAGCTGACGTTTTGGGTCGGGACCCTTTTATCAGAAGAAGGGTCTCAACCTGAAATGTCAGCTTCCCTGCTCCTCTGATGCTACCTGCCCTGATGTGTTCCTCCAGATCACACTATATTCCCAAAACTAGTGTCCATTTACCTGCATTTGGCCCATATCCATCTAAATCTTACTTATCTAGGCACCTGTCCAAATGTCTACTAAATGTTGCAATTATAGTCACCTCTTCCACTTCATCTGGCACAGCATTCCATACATGCACCACTGTCTGTGTGAAAAATGGCCCTCAAGTCCCTTTTTAAATCTTTTTCCTCTCATCCTAAACCTAAGCCCTCTAGTTTTCAACTCCCATACCTCAACCTCCTACATTCCAAGGAAAGAAAATGATCCAGCAAATCCAGTTTCTCCTTGTAACTCGAATCCCCCAGTCCCGACAACATTGCTGTAAATCATTTTTTTGCACCCTTTACATTTAAATAGCACACTCCCTACACCAGGGTGACCAGATTGTACAGTGCTCCAAATGCAGCCTCATCAGTGTCTTGTACAGCTGTACCACGACATCCAAACTCTTTTACTGAATGCCCTGACTGGTTATTGTAAATGTGCCAAAGTCTTTCCTCCCTACCCTGTCCAAGTGTGATGCCACTTTGAAAGAACTGTGTACCTGCAGTCCGAGGTGACTCTGTTCAACAACACCCCCCAGGGACCTACTATTAACTGTGTAGGTTCACACCCTGATTTGTCTTACCAAAATACAACAACACCTCACATTTATCTAAAGTAGACTCCATCTATCATTACTTGACCCTCTGGTGCAGGCGATCAAGATCCTGTTGTACTCTTAGGTAATTTTCTTCACTGCCCATTATCCCACCAATTTTGGTTCCGTCTACATATTCACGAACCAAACGTTACGTATTCTGCTGCAAATCATTTCTATGTGACGATGAGTGCTATCCCTGGCACATACAACTGGCAGCAGCAGAGAGGCACCCTTCAACCGAGACATGCATTCAAGTTCTTATGACCACCAGAGGCATCATGGAAGGTGGCAATGTCTGTTTCTTTGAAATGTGAGCTCCCATCACCTTGAGCCATCTGACACACCCCCACACTCTGAATGGTGTCACTAACAGCTGTGTTCTACTGTGTGCTGAACCCTGGGCTCTAAAACATGAACAATCTTTTCATGGGGAATGAGCTTCAGGGATGGCCCACCTCTTTACTGCAAATAGGATTTTTTGGAAGGTGAAAGGGGTGTCTCAAGTGCAAACTGGGCTGGAAGGGCAATAGAGAGATGTGGGAAATGGCTGGAAGAACCTGATCGATCCAAGGAACATCCAAACTCGCAGGATGAGGAATACATTCAGCCCTTCAGAGGGCATAGGAATCCATTCAGCCCAACTGCTCCTCATAGGACAGACCCTTCATCCACAGGATCATTCTTCTACACCCCCTCCAATGCCATCACATCATTCTTTGGATACAGGATCCCAAACTTCTCACTGCTTTCTCTTGCCTGGCCAAACCCTTATATACCATCAGCAGTATCTTCCTGCACCTCTATATTAGCCCTCTTGAAATAAATGCCAACATTGTGTTTGGCCTCCTATCTCCCAACTGAACTCAGACTCCCAAGTCCTTTTGTGCTTCAAATTTCTGAAGACATTCCCTATTCCTAAAAGAGACTACATACTCAGTCATCCTACCACAGTGCATGACCTCAAACCTTGCTACATTGTATTCCACCTGCCACTTCCTTGCCCAATTTCCTAGCCTGCCCAAGTTCTTCTGAAGATGCCCCACTTCCTCAACACTATTTGTCCGACTAATATTTGTGTCATTAAAGCCACCATTAAAATGTTAAATATGAGTGTGTGAGAAATGTGTATGGAAAATGAAAGGGGAATAAATCCAAGGAATCTGAGGAAGAAACCAGCTGCTAGAGACACAGTGATCAATGCAATATAAGGTCTTATAATAAGATTAGATCGTTAGGCTGTTTCCAATACATTTTGAATACTCTGCACAATGAATGGCTTGAGAATAAACTCTATGCATTTTACACTGGGAGCATTTTCCATGAATGAACACCACTAGGATTTTCATGAGATACATTGTGATGTTCAAGCATATCTGTCTTCTTGATCTGAGTGCAGACTCCCAGTTCCTGTGGGAAAGTCCACAAAGGTGACATTATTGTAGCATAGCTCTCTGGTCAACCACACAGAAAAAAAACACTACGCTGTTTTTCCCAGAATATGAGAAGGCAGTGGAGTGGAGTTGCTGCACTCAACTTTTAAACTCTCGGTGAACATGTTGTAGATATCTTTTTTGAGCCTGTGCCAAATTTAGAGGGTTAAGCCTTTAAGGATATTGCTTCATTGGAGCAGCATTTCCTGTGTCTACATCAGGTGTAATCAGTGCAGTACTTCCCAACTGATTCCCCATGTGATTGTCATAACTATTTCAGCTCATTTTCAATTTCCCTTCGAAGGTAACTTAATAATTTATCCCAATTTTTGAGAACTTCCTTATTGTGCAAATACTTTCAGGAATGTCAAATCAGAATCATCCGGATTTGGCTCTTTGCCATAAGTCATAATAAGTACCACGTCCTTTGTTTGCTTTCCTTCCTGATCAAAATACTGTTTGAACACACTCATATGGCAAACTGTGTAAGCTGGAATTCTTGGAGGGCATCACGAGTATGGTAGAAATTGGGGAACCAGGGGATGTGGTGTGTCTGTATTTCCCAATGGTTTCGGACAAGGTTACACATCAAATAAAGGTGCACAGTGTTTCAGGTAATGTATTTGCATGGATAGAAAGTTGGTAAATTAGGATAAAGAAAAGAACAGGGGTTAATGGTTGTTCTTGTGGCTGGTGATCAGTGGCTAGTAGCGTACCTCAGGGAACAGCATTGGGATTGCAATTTACAATTTACATAAACAAATTACAGTAGGGGATCAAGTACAGCATGCCAAAGTTTGCAGCTGACACTAAGGTGAGTGATAGAGCAAAGTGTGTCAAGAACACTGAAAGTCTGCAGAGGAATATGGATAGATTAAGTGAGTAGGCATGGATCTGGCAGATGGAATATAATGTTGGTAAATGTAAGGTCATCAATTTTTGTTGGAATAACAGCAAAATGGACTGTTATTTAATTGCTGAAAAATTGCAACATGCTACTAAGCAAAGGTGCTTGGGTGTCTTTGTGCATAAATCACAAAACACTTGGTTTTCATCTGCAGCAGATAATTAAAAAGGCAAATGGAATTATTGTCTTTTTATTGCTGGAGGATGGAGCATATAGATCGAGAGGCTATGCTGCCATTGTAAAGTGTACTGGTGAGGCTACACCTGGATCACTGTATATAGTTTTGTTTTCCTTAATTGAGAACGGATGTATTGGCACTGGAGATGGTGCAGAAGCGGTTCATTAGTTTGTTTCCAGAGTTGATCGAGTCACTTATGAGGAGAGATTGAGCAGGCTGGGACTAGACACATAGGGATTTAGCAGAATGAGCAGGACCTTCAAGAAGCATATAAAGTTATGAAGGAAATACATAAAATAGAAGTGGTGTTGCTGTTTCCACGGCAAGTGAAACTAGATATGGGGGCATAGCCTCAAAATAAGTGGGATCATATTTAGTACTGAGATCAGGAGGAACTTTTTTACTCAAAGGGTCATGAAACTGAAAATCCCTGTGTTGAAGTAGTTGAGGCTACGTCTATGAATCTTTTTAAGGCAAAGGTAGTTAGATTTTTGAACAGTACAATAATTAACGGTTATGGTGTGAGAGTGGGTAAGTGGAGCTGAGCCCACAAAAAAAAGATCATCCATGATCTTATTGAATGGCAGATCAGGCTTGATGAGTCAGATAGCCTGCTCCTGTGACTATTTCTTATTTATTTATGTTCTAAACTAGCTCTCCTTTGAACCAGCATTCTTATCAAACAATTCAACTCACTCAACTTCCTTTCGATTCGATGAGGACGAATTCTAGTCTTCAAGTATTTACATCCCACTGGGAGAAAACCACCCCATTATCTCCATGAGCAAAAATTTCAAAGCCAAAACAGTGTGAAACACAGAAACAGGAGAAGTCCATTCAGCCGTTCCACGCTGTTCTGCAATTCAACAAGGGCATGGTGGATCTGAGGCCTAGCTCCACAGGCCTGTCGTTGGGACACATGCCCCACTTAAGGTGAAATTTCTCTCAGATTTTATACATATAACTGATGCAACATCAATCGCTGTTTATGGGATTGAGTTCCCAACATTTAGTCGCCATTTTGTGTGCGCGAAGAAATCTCTCCTGGAACAGAAGAGCCCTAATTCTCAGACCATATCCACCAGCAGACAGCAGTGGAATGACTGAACTTCATAGGACACACTGTATCGATGATCACAAAAGTTACAATCAGAAATTCCCTTGAAACTCTTGTTAATCTAAACATACAGCAGCAGAGTGCAGGAGGAGGTCATTTGGATCTCTGCAACTGTGTTTGCTCTTAACCCAAATTATTAGATCCCCCCCTCTCTCTCTCTCTCCGTGCTGCACACAATGTGATGGATGTTAACCCTGTGGTATTCACCCAACACAGATCGCAATTGCCTAGTTTCTGTAAGACAGCAGTGACCCTCCACTATGCGGGATTTGATGAAATCCTTGCACTGTTAGAACCATGATGGAGGAAAGAGGCAAAAAAAAAATCAGGCTGTAGCATTCCATCATGGCTGCTAGTTTCTATTGGTGTGACTAAAACAATCTCACAGGTTTTACATGATTCTGCTAAGATGCAGCGAAAGAGTGAACAGACAAAGGCAACAACAACATGTTTCTAATTACCTGCCGCACGTATGTAACACAGTCGGGGTGATTGCAATCCTCTGAGGAGCCCCACAAGAGCCCCAGTAAGGAGGCATTTGACAATAAACTATGATAGAGAGCAGCTCGCCCACATCCTGCCCAACGAGGTTAGTTTCAAGGATGTCTCTTGATGCTGCGGCTATGCAAAGTGATTAGACCCCACTTGAGAAAGCTGTCTGGCACAAATTAGGTCAAACTGCTGAAAAGATGTTCATTTGTATGAAAATGAACATCTTTTTCAGGCATGGACTGCATGAACTCTAAGTACTACATATTGCCTGTGAGGCTTGTGTGTCATCAAGTCATTGAGATGAACAGCAGTGGAACAGACCCTACGGTCAAACTCGCCCATGCCGACCAGACACCTTAAATTAATCTAGTCTCATTTGTCAGCTTTTGGCCAATATCCATGCCAACGCATCCTTTTCATATACCCTTCCAGATGACTGTTAAACGTTATAATTTTACCAGTTTCCAATTCTTCCTCTAGCAGCTTACTCCATACACTGCCATTTTCAGCGTGAATAAGGTGTCCATTAGGTACTTTTAAATCTTTCCCCTCTCGTCTTAATGCTGTGCCCTCTAGTTTTGGGCCCTCGCTACCCTGGGTAAAAGACCTTGGCTATTCACCCGATCTCTGCCCCTCAGTTCTTGATGTGTTCGCTGCTGGATTGGGATGGTCTGTGAAGTCAACACTTCTCCCTCTCCCTAAACTCAGGCTATTGGCAAGGGAATACAAAATGGATGGTAGGACTCTGGGAAGCACCAAGGATCAGAGGGACCTTGGTGTGCGTGGAAACCAGTCCCTTAAGGTAGCTAGACAGGAAGATAAAGTATTTAAGAAGGATTATGGAATACTTGCTTTTACTAACGGGGATACGAAGTTTAAGATCAGGGAGTCTCGATGGGAACTGTATAAAACGTCGGTTGGGTCACATCACGAGAATACTGTATACGAGGAATGTGTTTGTGCTGTAGAAGGTGCAGAGAGAGATTCACAAGCATGTTGTCTGGGCCTGGAAAGTTTCAGTTATTGAAGAGGGAAATTATTGTGACGCGATAGCCTTGTTGTATTATTGCTGGACTGTTAATCCAGTGGCCCAGGCAATGTTCTGGGGATCTGGGCTGAAATCCTGCCACAGCAGATGATGGGATTTGAATTCAATAAACATTTGGAATTAGGCTTCTATTGATGACCATGAATCTATTGCCAATTTTCAGGAAAAAGAAAGATTGGATTCACTGGTGTTCTTCAGGAAAAGAAATCTGTCATCCTTACCTGGTCTGGTCTATATATTACTCCAGACCCACAGCAATGTGGTTGACTCTTAACTGCCCTCTGGGTAATTAGGGATGGATAATAAATACTGATCTAGCCAGTGACGTTCATGCCCCGTGAACGAAGAAACAAATGTGCAGACTGGGGTAGTTTTCCTTAGAGCGGAGAAAATTGAGAGAAGCCATGGTTGAGATAGATAAAACAACGAGGAGCATAGGTATGGTTAAACAGGGATAAACTTTACCCATCGATGGAGGGAATCAATGATACAGGGACACACAGATTTAAGGTAAGGAGCAGGCGGTGTTGACGGGATTGGAAGAAAAACGTTTTCACCTGGAGCCTGGTGGGAATCTGGGAACTCATTGGCTATAAGACTGGGAGAGGTAGAAACTCTCATCACATTGAAGAAGGATTTAGATATGCAGTCACAATGCCAGCGCTCAGAGATGAGGATTAGAACAGGGAGGTAGTTTTCTTTCTGAGCATCGCAGACATGATTTTTGTGCTGCAGTCTCTGCGACTCTAAGACTATGCTGAAAACCAGTCAGTGATTGTAACAATTGGGAGTCAATCATGGTTAAACAAAACAGAGTCTTAGAATGAACAAAAACTAAGCTTCTGGAAAAGCTCTGCAGGTCTAGCAGCATCTGTGATGCAAAACAAAACAGAGCTAACGTTTCGGATCCACAGATGCTGCCAGACCTATTGAAATTTTCCAGCAACATTGTTTCTGTTCTTGATTTACAACACCTGCAGTTTTTTCAGTCTTCAGAATGAAGATGGGCTGAGTGGAAATGAACAACAGATTCATAGATAAAGACACCACTTTGTATATTCAGTGTCAAAAACTGCTTCCCAGATTTGAATCTTCAGATTTCTTTAGTTTATTTGGAGACAATGACTCACCCTACTTTTCTTTTCCTCCATGTACGTTCTCAGCTTCTTTACCACAACATTACACAAGCTGCAAATGAAACTGCTCTCGGAAATGTTCCCTGTTCAACGGAAAAATATGGCACTTACATTTGGAACCAGGCACTCAAATCGAAAAAACTGGTTCATCCGAAGACTGCTGTGGAGGTGCCAGTGTTGCACTGGGGTGGACTGGTAAGAAATCACACGTAAGAAATTTGAATTTGAAATTTGAATTTGAATTTGAAATTTGAAAGCTAAAAGCTTGTGTTTTCAAATAAATTTGTTGAACTATAACCTGGTTATGTGTGATTTCTGATCTCATCCTAAGAATGGAATATTTTAATGGTTCCTAGCCCTGCAGCTAGCGCTACCAGTAAGATGCTGAGTCGTGGGTCAGTTTACACTCTTCCACTAATACATTTTCAGCTCCAACCTGCAACAATATTCTCCAATCTATCACACTATTGTCTTTTTTTTAAATCCACCGTGACCAAGAGGGTGATTGTCAATTTTGTGGCTTTGTCATTGAACGTACACAACTACAGCAATAGGAATGGCACTACTGTGACTCATTCTACCTTCAACTCTTTTAGCCCGCTTTCACTGGTAGAGGGGTTTTAGGGAAGGGATTGGTTCTTAGACAATGGACTCGAGCCCAGCATTTTCAGAAGTATTGTTACAGACTTCCTTTACAAATCTGTTCATTTTCAACCTCGTTAATTCAGACAGCGTCTTCAAGAGAAAAATCTCAGCTGTTTTCTTTCCCTTTTTAGAAACAGGTGCCTTAAATGTATTTTACCGCAGTCCATATTTTTCATTTTTGAATGAATTCCAAAGGTATATGGCAAGTTCATCAATATTAAGGCAAAACTCAAACCTGGCCCTCCCACACCATCACCCTCACCTCTCCACGACCACCGACACATTTCCAAGAAATAAGCCCAAATCTGTTAACTTTGGACCATTGTGCAAATGAATTATATCATTCAATACTGGATATTTACACTGTAATCTGGAGAGTTTCCATGAGCACAAATCTGTTGTCTCTAGAGGCTTGTGAACGATTCTTGCTCGTACATGCTCATTATTTACAATCTAAATTGGAGAGCCTTCATCAGTGAGAATTTGTTCACTCTGGACCATAGTGTGAATAAATCGTACCATAAAATGCTGGTTATTTCCACTGTAGATTGGACAGTGTTCAATCGCCTCTTCCAAAACATGGAAGAAGCCACAGGGAGTATATAGTTTCAGTAGATCCTGATGGAATCAAAGCATGAAAAGGATTCATGTGTGAGCTAGCTTGCAATCAACAACTCCTTACACTTTTTAATGATGTTTGCCTTGAGAGTCACATTATTTGCATTTTACTAGATATAGCAAACCTTGCAAAACACTGGTTTGAAATCAGTTCTTGTCCACGTCATTCCACAATTTTAAAAAGCCCAAGAATAAAATGAAAATGGTAACAAACAGTAACTTCTGTTTGGTACAGCAACCTGATATATTGTTGCTGATAAGCTGGATCCAAGACTCAAAAAAATATGGAGAATTTTGTTTCCTTTAAAAAAAATTGTGACAGCTCTTGTTTTCTAGACTGTCATCATTGTTGAGTGACTTGCCCAGGATTGGATTTAAAGAAGAGGCAATGAGGATTTGGGTGTGAAATTGACAAAGATTGCTAAGTCGAGAAAAAAAAATCTTTTGTGCTAAATTTAGATATGGCACTGGAGATGGCAAAATATATCTTGCAGGTGGTAGAATTGCCACCGGTTGCCTTAAGGATCTCAGGTTGATGAGGGATGGGGGCTTAAACTGGAGTTAGCATTGTTTTGAGGAACAAACGCTACATTGGAGGTGATATATTGGTCTGATTAAAGAATTGACTGATGGGAAGCAAACAGTGAGCTTTGCTAAAGATTTCCTTTTCAGGTTAATGACCCGTGACCAGTGAGTCCACAGGGATCAGTTTACAATATATACTGATGGATTGGAGAAAAGAAGTGAATGTACTATCGTCAAATTTACAGAAGACATAAAAACAGGTGGAAAGGCAGGCTGTGAGTGTGTGGAGAGCTATTTTAAAAAGTGGATCAAAAGTTAGCAATGGATTTAAGGTTGAGGAATGTGAAGTTTTTCAACTTGGAAAGGAGAACAAAAACTAAAGTATTATTTCAACAGAGAAAGGCTGCAGAAAGCTGCAAAACAAATGATCTGACTTTCTGAGGAAGTGTCACTGGACCCAAAATATTAACTGAATTTTCTTCACAGATGCTTCCAGACTTGCTGATCATTTCTTGCAACTTCTGTTTTTGTTCTAGATCTTGGCGGCACTCATGCACAAAACACAGAAAGTTAGCACAGAGGTACAATGGATAATCATGACGGTTAATACAATTTTGGCCCTTATGACAAGAGGGTTTGTGCATAACAGTAGGAAAGCCCAACTGCGACTGGACAAGGTGACTGTGAGATCCCATCTGGAGCTTTGCAAGCAGTTTTGTTTCTCCTTATTTTAGGAAAGATATCATTTCAGTTGAGGCAGTTCAGAGAAGGATCACTAGGATGATTCCCACTGAAGTCTAAACAAGTTGTAGCTGTACTCATTGGAATTTAGAAGAAGGAGTGGTGATCTCATTGAAACATATTGAAGAACTTGACAGTGTTAAAGCTAAGAGGATGTTTCCCCTCATGGGAGAGTCTAAGACCAGCGGGCACAGCCTGACAATGCAGGGTTGCCAACTGTAATGAAGAGGAATATCTTCTTTCAGCTGTTCAGACTCTTGCTACAGAGAGCTGTGCTTTGGGGGAGGATGGGAGGGCAGAGTCCTTGCCTATGTTTAAGACCAAGGTAGATATTTTCTTGATCAATCAGAGAATGAAGGAGTTACAGGGAAAAACTGGCAGGATGGTGACCATAAGGAATGCCACATCAGCTGTGGTCCTATTGAGTAGTGGAGCGAGCTCGAATATCGAGATGGCCTACTTCTGCTCCTATATTTTATGCTGTTAAGGGATAATCCAACACATTGCTGCCTGTTCTTCTTCAAAAGGCTAAGGAAATTTGGCATGTCCACAATGACACTTAGCAGAAGGTAAGGCGACATGGGAACAGGGAAAATGTGGCAAATTGGATTCAGAATTGGCTGACCCTTAGAAGACAAAGGGAGGTAGTGAATAGAAAATACTCGACATGCTGCTCAGTTACGAGTGGTGTACCACAAGGATCTGTTTCTGGGTCCTCTTCTATTTGTGATTTTTGTAAATGATTTGAATGAAGGAGTGGTAGGGTGGATTAGTAAGTTTGCGGACGATACGGAGGTGGGTTGCATGGTAGACAGTGCGGAGGGCTGTTCAAGGTTAAAAAGGGACATTCATAGAATGCAGAGCTGAGCTGAAAAGTGGCAGATGGAGTTTAAATCTGAAAAGTATGAGGTGATTCTTTTTGGGGGGCAAACTTGAAAGCAGATTACAGGGTTAACAGAAAGATTCTTGGCAGTGTAGAGGAACAGAGGGATCTTGGGGTTCATGTTCACAGTTCCCTGAGAGATGCCACCCAGGTGGATAGAATTGTTAAGAAGTTGTACGGTGTGTTAGCTTTCATTAATAGATGGATTGAGTTCAAGAGTTGTGAAGTTATGCTCCAGCTATCCTCAACCCTAGTTCGGAAACATCTGGAGTATTGTGTCCAGTTCTGGGCACCTCATCATAGGAAAGATGTGAAAGCGTTAGAAAAGATGCAGAGGAGATTTACCAGGATGTTGCCTGCAATGGAGGGAAGGTCTTACGAGGAAATGTTGAGAGAGCCAGGGCTTTTCTCTTTCGAACGAAGGATGAGAGGTGACTTGATAGAGGTGTACAAAATGATCAGCGGTATAGATAGAGTAGACAGTCAGAGGCTTTTCCCTAGGGTGGAGGTAGCTATTACAAGGGGTCATAGTTTTAAAGTCAGTGGAGGTAGATACTGGGGAGACATTAGAGGTAGTTTCTTTACTCAGAGAGTGGTAGGGGTGTGGAATGTATTGCTGGAGTGAGTAGTGGAGTCAGCCTCATTAGGGGAATTTAAGCAGCTATTAGAAATGCATACAGATGACAGCATAAGGTAGTGGTGGAGGTTAGATAGACCTTAGGTTTAGGGTAAAAGTTTGACACAACATTGTGGGCTGAAGGGCCTGTACTCTGCTGTACTGTTCTATGTTCAAAATAGACATTCTATCCAGATGCTTGGTATTTTGGTATGAAAACTTGGTATGGCAACTGCTCTGCCCAGGAAGGAGTTTGAGAAGTGAACTTATAAGAACAAAGAACAAAGAACAAAAAAAAAGCACAGGAACAGGCCCTTCAGCCCTCCAAACCCACGCTGATCCAGATCCTCTATCTCAACCTGTCACCTATTTTCCAAGGATCTGTATCCCTCTGCTCCCTACCCATTCATATATCTGTCTAGCTACAGCTTAAATGACACTATCATGCCCGCCCCCACCACCTGCGCTGGTAATGCATCCCAAACACCCACACCCTCTGCGTAAAGAACTTTCCACACATATCTCCCTTAAACTTTTCCCCTCTCACCTTGAAATCATGACCCCCAGTAATTGAGTACCCCACTCTGGGAAAAAACGTTTATAAAATAGTGACAGGTATAATTAGAGTTAATAGTAATTGTCTTTTTCCTAGGTGGTGGGATTGCAAGGTTAAGGAGCATAGTTTTAAGGTGAGAGGACAGGGATTTAAATAAAAAACATGAGGGACAGTTCTCTCACTCAGAGATTGGTTTGCATATGGAATGAATTTCTTGAGGAAGTGGTGAAAGTGGACACAATTGCAATGTTTAAAAGACATTTGGAAGAATGGATTAACAGGAAAGATTTGGAGGAATATGGGCAGGGCCAGGCATGTGGGATTAGTTTAGTTTGGGATAATGTTCAGCATGGACTGTTTGGACCAAATGGCCTGTTTCTATGCTGTATGACTGTATGAGTCGTGAACGCAGCTTAGTCCATTATGCAAACCAGAGCTCCTTCTGTTGACTCTATCTCCACTTATCACGGCCTCAGGAAAGCAACCAGAATAATCAAAGATCTCACCTACTTGAGTTATACTCTCTCCCATCTTCTTTTGTCAGACAGCATGTATAAAGGCTTGAGTATACGTTCTAACAGATTCAAAAGAAGTTTTTTCTCAGTTGTTCACAGACTTGTGAAGGAACCTCTCATATAATAGCGTATATATTTGTCTGCATCTTCTTTGTAGCTGTACCACTATATTCTGCATTCTGTTCTATTACCCTGATGCACTTATATAAGGTATGCTTTGTCTGGATAAGACGCCCAGCAGTGCTTTTCACTGTATTTCAGTCCATGTGGCAATAATGTATCAAATCAAATGTTCTAAACGTATTTGATGCTACAGTCATTGAAAGGTCAGTGATGCACTTAGCCCACCATTCTCAAATGCACGAATGATTAAGGGTATCTCAAACTAAAGTCTGTTCATACATATTTGATGTTTGTGGCCAGTTAGTTTCTTACATGGTTTGATCCCTAATTTCCTGTGTTCTGCTTGCATGGAAAAGAAGACACCTAGTTCATATCTGTAGGAGGATATATATTGTATACAATATGTAAATATATACAATGCAATATTATAAACAAAGTCAGAAGTCTCACAATACCAGGATTTTTTGAAATCACAAGTTTTCTAAGCATTGTTCTTTCTTCAGGTGAAGTGGAGGGAGCAACAGGAACTGACTTTATCAGAGAGTAGATAATTGGAAGATAATTCCAGGTAATGAAGAATGTCAAAAGAAAGTACAAATGGTGCGAGTGAGGTGTCAAACAGACTCAATAACAAGTCTTTGCTGGTGATCAAAATTGTCAAACAGTGAGAGTCAAGTGTCAACAACAGAAAAGAAGTGATTTATGATCCGATTGATTTAGGTAGTGAGATATTAACAAAAAAAGTCAAGAATGGTGATGTTGCAGACAAAATAAATGGCTGGAATGACATGATCGATGCAATAGTCACGTGTCAGGTGTCAAACAAAAGTAACAGTAACCCAAACCTAAACAAACTAATTAAGGTAGACAGATCATAACAAGTTATCAAGGTGATGTGCCAAAACAGAGCAGTAATGGAGATTCAGCAAATACAGAACAGTATTATGGAGTGAGATGTAGCGTGACATGAACCCAAGATCATGGCTGAGGCCGACTTCATGGTACGGAACCTGGCTATCAATTTCTGATCGGTGATTCTGTGTTGTTGTGTATCTCAAACTATCCCATGCATCTCTTACATGGGAGACTTATTTTGCTTTCTGATGATACACAAAGTCACACACCTGGACATCCCATCATATCAAGCAACAGGACCTCGTGAGAGAAGCTCACTGGCCTGAGGTCATCTTGAAACCTATTGTACAAGGAACCCACATTTTCACTCCCAACACTACAGACTTCTTACAAAGTTGTTGTCTCTGGTTTGTTGCCCGTGCCACGTGCTAGTGAGGCAAGAAATAGGGAGAGAGAGGAGTTGAACACGTGGCTACAGAGATGGTGCAGGAGGGAGGGTTTTGGATTCTTGGATAATTGGGGCTATTTCTGGGGTAGGTGGGACCTCTACAAGCAGGACGGTCTTCGCCTGAACTAGAGGGGTACTGATATCCTGGGGGGGGAAATTTGCTAAGGCTATTTGGGTGGGTTGAAACTAATTCAGCAGCGGGATGGGAACCAGAATTGAAGTTCGAGTACAGAAAAGGTTGAGAGTAGGGAGGTCAGAAATAAAGTTCCAGGGATGAAAGATGGCACCGGCAGGCAAGAAGTTGGTTTGAAGTGTGTCTACTTCAACGCCAGGAGTGTCTAGAATAATGTGGGTGAACTTGCAGCATGGATTGGTACCTGGGACTTCGATGTTGTGGCCATTTCAGAGACATGGGTAGAGCAGGGACAGGAATGGTTGTTACAGGTTCCGGGGTTTAGATGTTTCAGTAAGAGCAGAGAAGATGGTAAAAGGGGGGAGGTGTGGCATTGTTGGTCACGGACAGTATTACAGTTGCAGAAAAGGATGTTTGGGGACTCATCAACTGAGGTAGTATGGGCTGAGGGAAGAACAGGAAAGGAGGGGTCACCCTGTTGGGAGTTTTCTATAGGCTCCGAATAGTTCCAGAGATGTAGAGGAAAGGATAGCAAAGATGATTCTCGATAGGAATGAGAGAGACAGGGTAGTTGTCATGGGGGACTTCAACTTTCCAAATATTGACTGGGAACACTATAGTTCAAGTACTATAGATGGGTCAGTTTTTGTCCAGTGTGTGCAGGAGGGCTTCCTGACACATTATGTACATAGTCCAACAAGGGGCGAAGACACATTAGATTTTGTACTGGGTAATGAGCCTGGCCAGGTGTTAGATTTGGAGGTAGGGAGCACTTTGGTGATAGCGATCACAATTCTGTTATGTTTACTTTAGTGATGGAAAGGGATAGGTGTATACCACTGGGCAAGAGTTATAGCCGGGGGAAAGGAAATTACGATGAAATTAGGCAAGATTTAGGGAACATAGGATGGGGAGGGAAACTGCAGGGGATGGGCACATTAGAAATGTGGACCTTGTTGAAGGAAAAGCTCCTGTGTGTCCTGCATAAGCATGTACCTTTCAGGCAGGGAGGAAGCTGAAGAGCGCGGGAGCCGTAGTCTACGAAGGAGGTGGAGTCTCTGGTCAAGAGGAAGAAGAAGGCTTATGTGAGGATGAGATGTGAAGGCTCCGTAAGGGCACTTGAGGGATACGAGGTAGCCAGGAATGACCTAAAGAGAGAGCTTAGAAGAGCCAGGAGGAGACATGAGAAGTTGTTGGCGGATAGGATCACAGTAAACCCTAAGGCTTTTGATAAGTATTTAAGGAATAAAAGAATGATGAAAGTAAGATCAGGGACAATCAAGGATAGTAGTGGTAAGTTGTGTGTGGAGTCAGAGGAGACAGGGGAAGCACTAAATGAATTCACTCTAGATAACGACAATGTTGTTGAGGAGAATACTGAGATACAGGCTACTAGACTAGGTGGAATTGACGTTCACAAGGAAGAGGTATTTGAAATCCTGCAGAGGGTGAAGATAGATAAGTCCCCTGGGCCGGATGGGATTTATCCTAGGATCCTCTGGGAAGCCAGGGAGGAGATTGTCGAGCCTTTGGCATTGATCATTAACTCGTCATTGTCTACAGGAATAGTGCCAGACGACTGGAGGATAGCAAATGTGGTTCCCCTGTTCAAGAAGGGGAATAGAGACAACCCTGGTAATTATGGACCACTGAGCCTTACCTCAGTTGTTGGTAACGTGTTGGAAAAGGTTATAAGGGATAGGATTTATAATCATCTAGAAAAGAATAAATTGATTAGGGATAGTCAGCACGGTTTTGTGAAGGGAAGGTCGTGCCTCACAAACCTTATTGAATTCTTTGAGAAGGTGACCAAACAGGTAGATGAGAGTAAACCGGTTGATGTGGTGTATATGGATTTCAGCAACGCGTTCGATAAGGTTCTGCACAGTAGGCTATTGTACAAAATGCGGAGGAATGGAATTGTGGGAGATATAGCAATTTGAATCAGAAATTGGCTTGCTGAAAGAAGACAAAGGGAGGTAGTTGATGGGAAATGTTCATCCTGGAGACCAGTTACTAGTGGTGTACCGCAAGGGTCGGTGTTGGGTCCACTGCTGTTTGTCATTTTAAAAAAGTGACCGGGATGAGGGCGTAGAAGGATGGGTTAGTAAATTTGCAGACGACACTAAGGGTGGTGGAGTTGTGGATAGTGACGAAGGATGCTGCAGGTTGCAGAGAGACATAGATAAGCTGCAGTGCTGGGCTGAGAGGTGGCAAATGGAGTTTAATGCAGACAAGTGTGAGGTGATGCACTTTGGTAGGAGTCACCAGAAAGCAAAGTACAGGGCTAATGGTAAGATTCTGAGTAGTGCAGATGAGCAGAGAGATCTCGGTGTCCATGTACACAGATCCTTGAAAGTTGCCACCCTGGTTGACAGGGCTGTTAAGAAGGCATACAGTGTTTTAGCTTGTATTCATAGAGGGATCAAGTTCCGGAACCAAGAGGTTATGGTGAAGCGGTACAAAACTCTGGTGCGGCCGCACTTGGAGTATTGTATACAGTTCTGGTCACCGCATTATAAGAAGGATGTGGAAGCTTTGGAAAGGGTGCAGAGGAGATTTACTAGGATGTTGCCTGGTATGGACGGAAGGTCTTGAGAGGAAAGGCTGAGGGACTTGAGGCTGTTTTCATTAGAGAGAAGAAAGTTGTGTGCTGACTTAATTGAAACATATAAAATAATCAGAGGGTTAGATAATGTGGATAGGGAGAGCCTTTTTTCTAGGATGGTGATGGCGAGCATGAGTGGGCATAGCTTTAAATTGAAGGGTGAAAGATATAGGACAGATGTCAGAGGTGGTTTCTTTACTCAGAGAGTAGTAAGGGAATGGAACGCTTTGCCTGCAACGGTAGTAGATTCGCCAACTTTAGGTACACTTAAGTCGTCATTGGATAAGCATATGGACGTACATGGAATAGTGTAGGTTAGATGGGCTTCAGATCGGTATGAAGGTCGGCACAACATCGAGGGCCGAAGGGCCTGTACTGTGCTGTAATGTTCTATGTTAAAGTCAGCTCTCACAGACCAATCGAACCAGAAATATTCCTCATCACAATGGACATATTGACACTCTACACCAGCAACACCCACGATGATGGCATTTATGCAACAACCTCGGTGTTCAACAAAAATAACTGCCAATTTCCAGGCACCATCCTACAACTCATCTGCTTCATCCTCGAACACAACGTTTTCACCTCCAACAACCAGCTCTTCATTCAGACACAGGAACGGTCATGGGGACTAAACCTTAAACAGACTTCGTTCACAGCGAACTACCCAGCCTTCGGGACAACAGCGACCACAACACCATTCTACCCTGCCACAGCAATCACATGCCAGATCATCGACATGGGTACCACCATCACATTTCAGAGCACCACCACAAGAGAGGTGCTCAGGTGACTTGGCCAATGCTGTCTACCCAATACACTGCAGGCAAAGATGCTCTGAGGCAAGGTACATTGGCGAGACCATTCAGACACTACAACAATGGATAAATAGACACTGCATAATAATTGCTAAGTCTCTGATTTTCAGGTAAGTCTCCTCCAAGGCAGCATTCAAGTTACACAACAAAGCAGAATCATCAAGCAACAACTGATAGCCAAGTTCCCTATCCATGAATATGGCCTCAATATTGGGTTCATGTTGCACAACATGTAAACCCACCATACTATCCTGTATTTGCAGAATCCCTCTTACTCTTCTGTTTTGACACCATCACTTTGCTAACTTGTTATGATCTCTCTACCTTAATTAGTTTGTATACTTTTGGATTACTTGTTATTTAGGTTAGACTCTCCTCATGCAACTTTTACAGCTATCAT
This sequence comes from Stegostoma tigrinum, assembly GCF_030684315.1. Lineage (NCBI taxonomy): Eukaryota > Metazoa > Chordata > Chondrichthyes > Orectolobiformes > Stegostomatidae > Stegostoma > Stegostoma tigrinum. The sequence continues at coordinate 19,324,975 of NC_081393.1, forward strand.
GTTATTCCAGCCATTTGGTTTGTCTCCAACACCATCTTAGTTTTGTTTTTGTTTGTAATTATCTCTCTGCCTCAACTAATCTGATCATAGGTCAGTCCTTAACTTGCTATTCAGCTGTTACACTTGACTCACACTGTCTGATACTTTCATCACCTGCAAACATTTGTAATTCAGCCCGTTGGCACTCCACTCACATCATATGTCATATATTTTGACACTTATTTACTTGTTACTGTCTTGCAAATATCTCCCTGCCATTACATTCTGTACCTTTGTGCCTTCCTCCTCTTCACCTGATGAAGGAACAGTGTTTTGAAAGCTTGTCATTTGAAATAAACCTGCTGGGCTCTAACGTGGTGTCGTGAGACTCCTGACTTTGCCCACCCAAGTCCAACAGCACATCATATTTTAAATAGCACAGGACAGAATAAAAACACCCCAAACAAAACAGGCAATCCAAAGTGGATATTGTAGCTTCACTGATGGAAGCATTTCTTTTGATCAGTCTGAAGTGTTCAGCCTCAATTTACATGTGTTGAAGCAGCGAGTGGTTGGTCTGCTCTCCTAACGTCTGGACATAAATCTGGGGGCTGAGAGGGGTAGCTTTACCGCAGAACATAAGCTGTTGTTGCATTTACCGAGATTACAACGTATAGAGCTGGATGAACACAGCAGGCTAAGCAGCATCTTAGGAGCACAAAAGCTGATGTTTCGGGCGTAGACCCCTCAGATTCTCCAGCATCTGCAGTTCCCACTATCTCTGCTGCATTTCCCTGTGTTGTCTGTCAAGCTCATTCAGGCATTGGACATTGGCTGAGAATTTTATTTATTGTTGGGGAGGCACCTGTTGCTAGTCACGAGGGAAGATGGTTTAATTGTTTATTTATATACGCGGAACTTCAGCTCATGCGGGAATTGAACCTTCATTGTTGGCGTCACTGCATCACAAACCAGCCAACTATTCCTCTCCATTCTGATACCCATGTAAGTATCCTAAATCATACCATGAATCCTGGATTTCTGACCAAGTGTTGGTGTTGTGCCATCATTTCCTGAATGCAAAATGGATTGGGCATGACCTGAAAAACAGAATGATTTGTTGCCATGGTAATTGGTGATACACTTCCTCACTGTTTGTGAATCTTCACAGCGGGATTACAAATTATAGACAGCATTTCCCTTTGGCCACATTCCCTCGAGGTTTCCTGCCAGCTCAGACCACTATGATTATCGCCCGTTCCCCAATTTATCCCACTCCCCAATATCCACCGACTCTCTCCATCCATTTGATCCTGTCACCCCATTTCCAACTTCACCCACTCTCTCTTATGCTCCCTCAAATCACCAAATTCAATACTCACTCTCTGATAACCTCCCTCCACGGATTGAGCTCAAGACTGGATCATCAGCAGGTGAATACATATTTAACCAGACCATTCAGTGTCAATTATATTTCAGTGAATTGCATCGAACATAAAGGAGATTGCACACAAGGAATCATGTTATCTTGTAGAGATGTCACACTAATATTACATTGAGAGCATTCGCCCTGCTTCGATCCTCATTGCAGATAATCATCTTGCAATCCCTCACCTGACTACACAATATGACTGAGATAACAAAGTGTAGAGCTGGATTAACACAGCAGGCTAAGCAGCATCTCAGCCCAAAAAGACAGCTTTTGTGCTTTAAGATGCTGCTTGGCCTGCTGTGTTATCTTGGATTGTCCAGCATCTGCAGTTCCTATTATCTTTCCTATACAAAATGACCAGCTGCAAGCTTCTGCAAGTGTCATTGGAGGGCTCAGGACAGGATGTCCTCTTTGATGCTAAAACTGAGAGATGTTAAAAAAACACAGAAGTAAACAGGGAGCCACAGCTCAAAATTCAAGGCTTTGAATATGCACTTTCTCCAAAGCCTCTTCAAACTTTATATAGTTTGAGCACGATCTAAAGTTCCAAGCTGTGATAATGGACAGCAGCAATTCATTGACTTACCTTTTCTCGTTAGTTCCGTATTTTCCAGCAGTTTTCTCCCTTATCCCTCTGATTATCAGCAGTTTTCTGCCTTTTTGCTCACCTCATTCCTAATTCACAATGACTTCCAAAACGGACTTCCATCCAGATAAGTATGAATCAGCATCACTTCTAGTAGATTAACCAGTTTAACCCATCAGAGCTGATCAGTGGAGAATTAGGATTGGGAAGGCAATTCTGGGCCGCAGGGTTTTTCATAAAGATTTCAGGGTGATTTAAACATGTTTCAGAATAAAGGCTGATATTCAGATGAAAAGAAAACTATCACACGTGTTTCCCAAATCAATATTAATTTACAGGACAAAGCAAACAGCAGTATGATGAATTTTCTTAGTTTCTTCATCTCAGGATCATCCAGACGTACATTTTTCTCTCACCGACAAATTTCCATCTTATGGATTCCATTGGCAATGAATATGCATCTCGCGGTCACAGCATTGAGCAGTAATATCAGAATAATTGGGAACAGTGGAGTCAAATAACAGTGAAGTTCAGCCAAATCCTATTCACGCTGAAAGAATGTAATATTCAAATATGACAACACATCCCCAGTGTAGACTGTTGAACACAAGGTAAGATTCAGATCTCATACCTGCGAATGTTTTTCAAGCTGAGTAACAGACTCACACATAAAATGATCATTTTTCTGTTTCCTCTGTGCAATATCTAGCTCTGGTAACAAATAGAAACAAAGTGATTGACAGTGATGCGAACTTGATAGAACTCTCTGGGGTTGCATTGGAGTAGGGTAATATGAACTGAGCGGATTGTAGTAGTGAACAAGGAATTTTTTTTGGCAAACAATAATCATTTGTATGAACCAATATCACATCAGTAGCACTGACCAGTAGATCTGCTGCTGCCGTGGCTCGCAGGTAACGAGTGACCCATTGGATAAGGCCACACTTTTCATGTGCAAGGATTGCAACAGTTATCATTTTAGATGGGAAGCAGTGACAAACACAGGAGCAACTGGTGTGTAACAAAGGAGTCAATTTCAACACATTTCCTTTAAATTCTGTAGATTCACACTAATGTCCAATCAAGGTTCTTGATACCGTATGCAGCTGATACTGTTGACCTTCTGGATGGTAAAGGGCATTGTCAAATAATCTATTTTGCCTGAGGAGTTTCAATGCATGTTACAAATATCACATTAATGTGAACATCATCCTGAACATGTTCTATGCAGGAACTCATAAGATATGTTCATGATTCAGATGGGGAGGCCGAAGAGGCGTTTCAGTGTGATTAGGAAGAGCTGGTTGCGAGTGCAAATGCATGGCAGATGAATTATAATTTGGATTCGCATGACATGATCCACTTTGGTAACAAAAACAGGAAGGCATGGAAAAGGAGATGTGCAACCAAATCTGAGTGCCTTTGCATATTAGTTGTTTGACATTTCAGCTGCAGAATGTGTCTCGAAGGTGTGTTCGCCTTCGTTGCAAGAGGATTCGGGTCCAGGAGCAGGAATCAGATGTGTCACATGGGAGCTTTCTGTCTCAATCACTATTGTGGGCAGCAAGTGCCCACCACCTTGGGGGGAGAAGAAACACATTTTTCCTCACATCCATTTTAAGCCTTCTGGCACTTACCTTTACTTGACTGCCCTGATGGCTGATCCCTCTCCCAGAGGGAAAGTTCTGTCCTGAAGACTCAATATATGCTTCTCATAATGTTATATATCTCAACCTTCTCGCTTTTAAATGTTACACTCTGCTAACAAAGAAAATTATCTCATATGGCTTCTGAACCACTGTATCTTCCTTCTACATTACTTTAAGGAACTGATAGACATGCAAACCAAGCTTCCTCCGATGATCACTTCTTTGAAGGGTTCAAACATTCATTATCTATTCATATACCCTTTTTTGACCTGCCCAAGTACTTCACCTCACAGTTTTAACATTATGTCCCATCTGTCTGTCATAGTAATCTTTTACTTTCCCATATTTCTTCAATGATAATGCTGTATATGCGCAGACAATAAATATTCGCAGGCTTCAGGAATAACAACATTCATACACTCGTGAATTCCATATCACCCAGAAATTCCTCGGATGTTTCTTGGCCTGTTGTGTTCATCCAGCTTCACACCATGTTATTTCAGATTCTCCAGCATCGGCAGTTCCTACTGTCTCAGCCAGAGACTCCTTTCATTTGAAATTTGCCAGTGACTCAACAAATAATAGAACAATTTAAATGGACATATATTGATAACTTTATGGGTCACAATATTTTCCTGTATTGCGCATCTTGGACTCATCAATGTCATTTGGGCAAACGACTGAGAAACTGACTGCATGAACCGAGTGTGACAAGGAACCAATACACTCAATACTGAGCAAATTCTGCTCATTTCTGTGGTAGGCCAAGATACAACAACTCGCAAATTCTGATGTTGTTTGTGCCACATGCAGCTGATAGCACTGGATCTGATACCATGTGATGACTACAGCAACAGGTGAGAATCGAAGGTATATTCAATCCAGGGAGCAGAATTCTTCATGCTGGAGAGACTTTTCCCTTGACTCTTTCACGGCATCGGGTTTTCACTGGCAAGACCAGCGTGTTTCTTCTGTATTCTTCCATAGGATCACGCCATCACTGACCAGGCAGCATTTATTGCCCCATCCCTAATTGCCCAGAGGACGATTCAGAGTCAATCACTTTACTGTGGGTCTGGAATCATATGTTGGCCAGACCAGTTTCCTTCCCTGAAGGACATTAGTGAATCATTGACAGCGGATTCACAGTCATCATGAGAATCTGAATTCCAGACATTCTAGTGAATTCAAATTCCAACATTTGCCGTGGTAGTTATCGAAACAAGGTACCCAAAACGTTATCTGGGGCTCCTGATTAACAATCCTGTGATAATACCACTTGGCCATCCCCACCCCGCAGTGCAGCAGGTGCTGATTTAACACTGGCTTAAGAGACAACAAAGTGTAGAGCTGTATGAACACAACAGTTCAAGCAGCACCCTGCGATGCTGCCTGACCTGCTGTGTTCATCCAGCTCTACACTTTGTTATCTTGGATTCTCCAGCATCTGCAGTTCCTATCATCTCTAACACTGGTTTAACAGTGGTATCTTCAGTGAGCCCAAACACAACCACATTGATTTGGCTCAGAAACAACAGGAAAGCCAGATTAAGTTAGGCGATCAGTTTTCCTTTAGTCGAGCACATTGCAAAGCAAACATTTCTTTTCCCCATGAGGACTGACGGTGACAACACTGAGTCAAAACTCCAATCCCAGATTAATGTGTCAATTAAACCCCCTGACGTGCACTGACGATATCTGTATCGATTTCAATAGAGCGTCACCCTGGGACATTTGTTTTTCATGAGCAGCCAATTAACTTCAGCATCACACGACACACTCTCTGCTTGATTGCACAAGATATACTTTTGATTTATCTGAGCGACAAGTATTAATGTGGTTGTCACAATATGGAGACCATGTCTCCACATCCTGAGGGATTCACCACTTTCAAGGTGCACAGCAGGAGCAGGATTCAATACCTCCTCTTCCCCAGGTAATAACAGACTCAATAAGATGACAAGTTCCAATCCAGAAAGATGTCTGGTCTGATTGATAGCTGGACTACATTTTAAACATTGACCCCCTTCGACAGTGATGCACAGTTTGACCACCTTTCAGAGAGAGCAAGAACTGCTGATGCTGGAGTCAGAGACAACACAGTGTGGAGCTGGAGGAACACAGCAGGCCAGGCAGTATCAGAGGAGCAGGAAAGTTGACATTTCGGGTCAGGACCCTTCTTCATGAATAGAGAACGGGGAAGGGAGCTCTGAAATAAATAGAGGAGGGGTGTGGCTGTGGAAGGTGGGTGGGATGGTGGCCACGTTTTGGTTGCGTTTCTGTCACATGCTAAAGCACCTTAAACTTCACTGCCTTCACGGGAAAAACTGAGCACCTGGAAGATAAAAGAATTACCCACGTGTCAAATTCCAAACGGTTCAGTGCTCTGTCCTGTAACTCCATCAGCAACTCTCTTTCACCTCCCGGGTCTGACACAAATGCCGCCCTCTCTAACAATCTATATTAAAGCTGGAAGCTCACAGCAGCATGCGTCAGGGCAATTACAAAATGAATAAGTGTGACTGGTCTTGTCAGTGGTTCTCAATCTGCAAGAACAGCAGGAAGTGCAAGAAGCTGAATGTTTCAGGAAAGCATCTTTCCCAGAGTGTACAAAGAGTCACAACAGCAAGGTAATGACTGAGCATGTATCAGTTAGTTGTACAAATCACCTTAAATTTAAATAATCTATTCTCATGCACTACACAGTTATAACTACACCCCTGAAATATAACACTGGGGCAAATTTTCTATAAAATTATACAATCTAGGATTCAATTAGAACATTGTAAAGACCAAAAGGTGACTGAACTTCTGTTTTGATTTGACTTTACAAATATCCAACTGAGCTCGGGAAATTTAACACTGAGCAGTGAGACCGTCATGCCAACTTTCATACCGTTTGAAATGGAATATCATACCTTGTCAGAGATTCTGATGGCTCCTATAATGGGAGAATAAATTATGAATGTTTTCACATGGTCTGGCAAGGTGTCAAATGGATTAAGGGTGAACAGGACACGAAGATTCTTCGAGATGCAATTGGGAGGCTTGGTGTAGAACGCAGAGGTGAAATCGACTCTAGAATGGGCAATGTCATGAAACACTGAATTCATCACTGACTTGTAGATTTCATGGGATCGTGAATTATGTAATTCGTTCAGATGATATGACAACTCCCCTCAGTATAGTATGTAGGCCTCATTACTCGAATTGAAAAAAATGATATCCGAGTGTTTTAATATGAATAAACTCGAAATACTGCAATAATATTACGAGCGTACCCTGTTCTCATAATATGTTGTAGTCCATTATATTCACTCTCACTGACTGATTGCAAATAAAATAAAATTTATTCTCACTTCTTTTGATTAATGATGGAGGACTAACGGGCAGTTATCAGTTCGTTTGGAGTGAGAGTCATAGTGTCATAGAGATTTTCAGCACGGAAACAGACCCTTCGGTTCCACCCATTCATGCCGACTAGATGTCCTAAATTAATCTGGTCCCATTTGTAAGCAATTGGCCCTTATCCATCTGAACCATTTTTATTCCTATGCACATCCAGATGCCTTTTCAATGTTGTAATTATACCAGCCCCCACCACTTCCTCTGGCAGCTCATCCGTGCACACACCACACTCTGCATGAAAAAAAGCTGCCCCTTAGGTCTCTTTTAAATCTTTCCCCTCTCACTTTAAATCTATGCCCTCTAGTATTGGAATTCCCCAGCCCTGGGTCAATATCTTGTCCATTTACCATCTCCATACCCCTCATGATATTATAAACCTCTTCAATTTGACACCTCAGCCTCCGATGTTCCGGGGAAAAAAAAGTTCCACTCCGTTCAGCCTCTCCCTCCAGCTCAAACCCTCCAACCCTGGCAACATGCTTGTGAGTCTTCTCCAAACCCTTCCAAGTTTCACAACAGGCAGACCAGATTGCACGCTGTATGCCAATACTGGCCGAACCAATGTCAGGTTCTGATGCAACATAGCCTCCCAACTCCTGTGGTCAATGCACGAACAAGCACAGCAAACACCTTCTTTGCTCCACTGGTCACCTGTGACTCTACTTTCCAGGATCTGTGAGTCTGTACTCAAAGGTTAATTCTGAATGAGAGACGGAAGCAGCACAGATGACATCATCAAAATATCAGAGAACGTGGTATGGGTGTGGTCGGGAATAGGACTGGAACAAGGAACGTTCCACCCAACCCACAAAGAGACCGGCTTCACTGAGGCCCACTTGGGTGTCCATGGTCAACCCTTGGACCTGCATAAAATGAGAGGAGTTAAAAGAGAATTTATTCAGTGTGAGGATGGCATCAACGAGAGGTTAAAGGTCTTGGCAAAGATGGCCTGCTCAAATACTTACTTTCAATGAGAAAAAAGTCGATTAATATTGGTATGGGACAGTGTGCAGTGATAGGAAGAAGCCTTTGTCACGACATGCATTGCTCACTCAAAAACATGGTCCGGGAACATTGTGTGGAATACCCTCCTTCAGTATCATTGCAGTTCAGTTGATGTACCTGCTGACTCATTATGGCTCTCCCATAAACTATTTCACCTTTGCACAAACTTTAACAGTTCTGCAATTTATTGCAATTATAACCTTTAATCTCCAACCTAACAGCCCGATGCAAAAATGAAGCAAACCGAAAACCAGAATTGATAGTCCTTCAGGAAACATTTAAGTATTTGGATAATTCAGGCAAACATTATTGAGTCAATTGGAGCTGGAGATTTTGAAGCTATAATGCAATGATGTACTGTCAATATGCTTTATAAAATGCAATATGATCAATTCTCTCTTGTTGCCTACACAGAGACAATGAAAGGCACAAATTCAACTCCGACAACACATCGCTAATTGCAGAAGTCAAACAGAGACAGGACAGGTAATTCCTGGAGGCCTGGTATTCAGATTGGAACTCTATCAACAAACACATTGAATCAGGCCCTGTGTACAAGCCACTGAGAGTCAAAACTGGATGGATTACCTGCCAACCCAGTAAACAAAGACATTTCAATAACCATTGGGACAGGACACCGAAGCTTCACCGAAGGCCCACTGACGATGTTACCTAGCAGGGTAACAAAGCATTTGCACCCAAACCCATTGGCTCACTGAGCATGTCTACAACCCAATCCACGACCCAAGCTACAAATCTTCTCAAAAACATTGAATTAGAATGGGAATATAGAAGGGAGGGTAAATACATTTGCAGATGACTCCAAAATTGCTGGTACAGTGGACAGTGAAGAAGGTCATCTAAGATTGCAAAGAGATCTGGTTCAATTGGTTCAAGTTTATCAGAAGCAGCAGATGGATTTTAATTTGGATAAGAGTGAGGTACTGTATTCTGGTGAAACGAACAAGGGCAGAGTAGAGATCCTGGATCGTGTGGTAGAACCGAAGTACTGAGGAGCTCAGGGACATAATTCTTTGAAACTAGCATTATGCCTTTGTAGGATGACTGAGAAAGCGTTTAACATGCTTGCCTTCATTACTCAGACCATTGAGTGTACGAATTAGGAATTCATGTCGAGTTTGTACCACACATTGGTGAGGCCTATTCTACGGAGAGTTCCGGTCGCCCTGCTTTCGGAAGGATACTATTAAATTAGAGATAATTCAGAAAATATTGACCAGGATGTTGCTGGGAATGGAATGTTTCGGTTGTAATAATGGGCTGGAAAGGATGAAGCCATTTTCAATGGAGAGTAGAAGGTTGGTAGGTGACTGGATAAAGGTTTATAAAAACATCTTGGACATAGAAAAGTTGGCTGGCAAGGGTCTTTTCCCTACGTTGGTGGAATTCAAAATGAGCGGACACATTTTTGGGGTGAGAGAAAAAAGATTTAGAAAGGACATGAGGGTCAAATTTTTAAAAAAGAGAGTTGAAGGAACTGCCAGAGGAAGTGCTGGATGTGGGACCAGTTGCAATATATAAGACATCTGGGTAAGTATATCAACAGGAAATGTTTGGTAAAATATGGACCAAACGCAGGCAAGTGGGATGCAAGTTGGGAGCATAGCCGACATAGACTAGTTGGACCAAAGTGTCGATTTGTTAACTGGCAAACTTTTTTTGTTAAATTAATCACTTCCATCTGTTTACTGCACTGTCTTTCTTTTATGTGAATGGATGCCGGATGTATTTACTGCTTAAGGATAAGGGCATCGCTGGATACACAGCAATTATTGCCCATCCCCAATTGCTCAGAGGGCATTTAAGAGTTAACTACATGGCTGTGGGTCTGCAGTCACATGTCGGCCAGACCACGTAAGGATGGCAGTTTCCTTCCCGAAAGGACATTAATGAGTCAGTTGGCTTTTTCCCTACAATCGGCAATGGATTTATGGTCAACATTAGATTTTTATTTCCAGACAGAGGGAAGGTCACGAGGAAAGGCTGAGGGAATTGAGGCTGTTTTCGTTAGAGAGAAGAAGGTTGAAAGGTGACTTAATTGAGACATATTAGATAATCAGAGGCTTAGATAGGGTGGATAGGGAGAGCCTTTTTCCGAGGATAGTGACAGCGAGCATGAGGGGGCATAGCTTTAAATTGAGGGTTGAAATATATAGGGCAGATGTCAGAGGTACTTTCTTTACTCAGAAAATAGTAAGGGAATGGAATGCTTCAGCAAGTTTTGAGAAGATCTGTAGCTCAGGTTGAGGTTCTGGATGTGAGTTTGCTCACATCCACCGGAGGCTCACTGATGATGTTAACTAGAAAGGTGACGAAATGTCTGAAAACGAACCTTCCAGCTCAGTGAGCAAACTCACATCCATGGAACACTTTGCCTGCAACGGTAGTAGTTTGCCAACTTTAAGTACATTTAAGTTGTCATTGGGCAAGCGAATGGACGTACTTGGAATAGTGTAGGTTAGATGGGCTTCAGATTGGTATGACAGGTCGGCACAACATCGACAGCTGAAGGGCCTGTACTATGCTGTCATGTTCTATGTTCTATGAATTCAAATTCCACCATTTGCTGTGCCAGGATCCATTGCCTAACAGTTTTCATTAACCATGACCCAGCCATTCGATACTTGACCGCACCAATTCCCAGGGTTGCCCCGTATCTAAGACTAACCCAAACAAGACACTGATCCTTTCATTAACCCAACTGTTAATCAAACATGATCCAATAAACCAAATCCAATATTCTATGTAACCATTATAGCAAGTATAATGTGAACACTACGCCTAACTCAAATCCCAGCTTGATACCGATGATACATCCAAACAGGACTATAAGCAATTCCATTGCAGTTCGATTAAAACTGGATCATCTGTTGAATGCTAAGGCTGATCCGAACACTAACCTCCAGCTAAACCACTCAAGCTACGCAACCTCACTGAACAGGTTGTGGATCTGAAATGCAGCTCCTGAGAGTGTGGCGAACCTATGTACCACAGGGTGGAAATGAAGAAGAAGAAAAGTATACAGAAGAGAGCGAGGTCAAGATGGAGAGATGAGAAGGAGTGCGAGTGGCAGATTTAGCCTGGCAAAGATCTGAACAAGATGGTGAATTTGGCGAATTCTGTGTTGCGCACTTTGAATCTGTGAAGCACCCAGCTGGCTCTCCACAGCTAAAGAGAGCAGAGATGCTCCTGAATTCCATCATACAGGCTCAAATGTGTTTTCTGTTGGGAGGGAATCAACCATTGAACGGTCATTAGGGAAGTTCATCAACATGAGATCTCAAGGTGAAACGAGAAGCCTTTACATGGCCATTTGCATCAAAACGACTTACAGTTCTGTTTAGTTTCTTCATGAGGTCAGGAAAGTTCTTTGGTGAGGGAGTGTGTGATTATCCAATCCATTTCCCATGTGAACATCTTTCAGCATCAGAGGCTTCATTCAGCTGTTGTAATTTGTTTGTTTCAACTCTTCAAGAAAAACACTTTCGAATATTGTGCGATACAAATATCCCAGCAGCGATACTGAGGAGCATAAAATTGACACCCTGGAAATTAGACGTCACAGAATCAAACTGAGGGGGATTATCTGCAGAAGCAAGGAACAACTCACAGCAAACTGAAAATGCACAGTTTGGTTCGAATGGTTAGGAAGATATTCTACCTGGTTCTCAGCATCATGGGCTTTCCTGGTGAGTGTATATAATTACTGAGGCTGTTTCAGTCAGTGTTTGACCCACTTTCTGCTGTTACCCAGTGAGCAATAATGTTACCTGCAACAGCATAACAGGGAAAATATCCCAGACATCTCTATCGCTTCATTCTGCTGATTACGATGTTTCAAGCTCTTCCCACTTTTTCATTACTCTCAGTGAATAACTTTTCCATGAAAAGACCAGAATTTCTGATGGATATGATGTCAAAAATATACGGAATTAAACAGTGATTAAACTGAACGAGATGGGACTTTATGTTTCAATTATTTAAGGGTCATAAAGTCATTTTGAGGAGGAGCTTTGAAAATGAATCATTTCCAAGAAATCATGCGGATTGAAAAACAACAAGTAGGCCAACTGAGCATGTTCCGGCAGAGCATTAGCTGCCGGAAGACAAGAGAGTGAGAGAAGCAGGTACATTTAGACAGAGATAATAAAATGTGAGGCTGGATGAACACAGCAGGCCAAGCAGCATCTCAGGAGCACAAAAGCTGACGTTTCGGGCCTAGACCCTTCATCAGAGAGGGGGATGGGGAGAGGGAACTGGAATGAATAGGGAGAGAGGGGGAGGCAGACCGAAGATGGAGAGTAAAGAAGATAGGTGGAGAGTGTATAGGTCGGGAGGTAGGGAGGGGATAGGTCAGACCAGGGAAGACGGACAGGTCAAGGAGGTGGGATGAGGTTAGTAGGTAGATGGGGGTGCGGCTTGGTGTGGGAGGAAGGGATGGGTGAGAGGAAGAACCGGTAAGGGAGGCAGAGACAGGTTGGACTGGTTTTGGGATGCAGTGGGTGGGGGGGAAGAGCTGGGCTGGTTGTGTGGTGCAGTGGGGGGAGGGGACGATCTGGGCTGGTTTAGCGATACAGTAGGGGAAGGGGAGATTTTGAAACTGGTGAAGTCCACATTGATACCATTAGGCTGCAGGGCTCCCAGGCGGAATATGAGTTGCTGTTCCTGCAACCTTCGGGTGGCATCATTGTGGCAGTGCAGGAGGCCCATGATGGACATGTCATCTAGAGAATGGGAGGGGGAGTGGAAATGGTTTGCGACTGGGAGGTGCAGTTGTTTGTTGCGAACTGAGTGGAGGTGTTCTGCAAAGCGGTCCCCAAGCCTCCGATTAGATTTGAGACAGATGTCAGAGTCAAGTTCTTTATTCAGAGAGGGATGAAGGCGTGGAAGACCCTGCCTGACAATGTAGTTAACTCAGCCACATTAGGGGCATTTGAACAGTCCTTGGATAACCACATGGATGATGATGGGGCAGTGTACGGGGATGGGCTTAGATTATTTCACTGGTCAATGCAACATTGAGGGCCGAAGGGCCTGTTCTGCGCTGTATTGCTCTGTGTTCTATGTTCTAACCTTTACCATCTGCTCATGCCCACACTCAGACTCCCTGTTAACCATCACAGAAACAGAGAAAATGGGAGCGGGAGGAGGCCATTTGGCCCTTTGTGCCTGCTCACCCATTCATCACAGATATGGCTGATTGTCTAAATCAATCGTCTAATCCTGCTTTCTCCACATCACTTTTTACCCTATTCACCCCAAGTGCTCTACTTAGCCACCTCTTGAATACAGTCAATATCTTGGCATTAACCATTTTCTGTGCTAATGAATTCCACAGACTCATCACTCTTTGGGTGAAGAAGTGTCTCCTCATCTCCTTTCTAAATGGTCGACCCCATATCCTCACAATGTGACTCCTGGTTCTGGACACACCCACCATCAGGAACATCTTCACGATATGTACCCTATCTAGCACTTTTAGAATTTCCTAAGTCTCTATGAAATCTTCCCTCCTTTGTCTGAACTCCCACGAAAACAATACTAACACACTCAGTCACTCCTCATATGTCGGTCCTACCACCCGCAGAATCAGCCTGGTAAACCTTCACTGTACTCCCTCAAGAGAAAGAGCATCCTCCCACAGAAAGGGAGACCAAAATTGCATGCAATATTCTATATGTAGCCTCACCAAAGTCCAGAAAGTAAAACAACACATCCCTACTCCTGTACTTGAAGCTCCTCACAACGAACGTACCAATTACCTTCTTTACTGCCTGCTGCACCTGCATGCTTCTCTTCAGCGGCTGTCCAAGGACACCCAGATCCCACTGCATACTCCCCTCTCCCAATTTACAGCCATTCAGATAGTAATCTGCCTTCCAGTTTTCCTTCCAAAGTGGATAACCTCAGTTGTGCAAATTATACCACATCTGTCATTGATTTTCCCACTCCCCCAATCTGTCCAGATCATGCTGAAGTATCGATGCATCCTTGTCATAGTTCACTCTCCCACTCAACTTGTTATCTTGTGCAATCTTTAAGATGTCACATATTGTTCCCTCATCCAAAACATGAATAAATAATGTGAATAGTTGGGTCCTGGCACAGATCCCTGTGGCACTCTGATAGTTCCTGCCTGTTAATTTGAAAAGGACCCATTAATTCCTTCTCTTTGTTTTCTGTCTTTCAACCAATTTTCTATCCATCTCAACATACCTGCACCAATCTCATGCGCTATCATCTTGCACACTAATCTCTGATGCGGGACTTTGTCAAACGCTTTCTGAATGTCCAAATATAACACTTGACTGGCTCCCTTATGTCAACTCTCCTCGTTATATCTTCCTCGAATTGCAACACATTTGTCAAGCATGGTATACCCTTCATAAATCCATGCTGACTGTGTCTGATCCTGCCACTGCTTTCTAAATGATTCGCTATAAAATCCTTGAAATTAGATTCAGGAATATTCCCCTCTACAGATGTTAGGCTTACTAGTCGAGAATTCCCTGTAAACTCCCTGCCTCCCTTTTGTATAGTGAAGTGACATTAGCCACTCTCCAATCTGCAGGGACTGTTGCAGAGTGTATTGAATCCTGGAAGATGACCAATAATGTATCCAGTATTTCGAGTGCCATTTCCTTGGGTATTCTGGGAAGTATATCGTTTGGCCCTTGGGATTGACCTTCAAGTCCATCATTTTTCCCAGCACCATTTCTCTACTAATACTGATCTCCCTCAAATCTTCCCTCTCAAAAAATCTTGCATTCTCCAACAATTCTGGTATCTGATTTGTGCCCTCTTTTGCAAAGACACAACCAAAGTACGTATTCTCAGCCATTTCGTTGTCCCCTTTTATACCTCCCCTGTTTCTGTCTGCAGGGGCCAACATTTGTCTTTACCAGTCTCTTTCTCTTCACGTACTTACAGACACTTGTAGTCGTCAGTCTTTTTGTTCCCTTCAAGCTGACTTTCGTGCTGCATTCTCTCAATTCGTAACCAGCCCCTCAGTCCTTCTTTGCTGAATTTGAAACTGCTCCCAATTTTCAGACATATTATTTTTCTTAGCCAATCTTTCTGTTTCTGCCTTTGGCCCTCTGACCTAATTTGCTTTTGCCACAGACAGGAATAAACAGTGGTTGCTGTTCCCAAAACCATTCCTTGACTGTTTGCCATTGTCTATCCACTGTCATCCCTTTAAGTAACTCTCCCGAATCTATCAAGGCCAACACACACCTCATGTCTTCGTGGTTTCCTTTCTTAAGTTTCGGCACCACAGTCTCCCAATCAACGACGTCACTCTCCATCTTGATAAAAAATTCTATCATGGTCGTTCATCCACAAGGGGCCTCGCACGGCTAGATTGGACTGTAAACGTTACAGCATCTGTTATCTCCTACACAGATGCTGCCAGACCTGCTCACCTTTTCCAGCAACTTTGTTTTTATTCAGTACTGAAGACTTGTCCTCCAGAGCTTGCTGCTCCCCTAGCCAAGCTGCTCCAGTGCAGTAACAACCCTGACATTTATCCAACAATGTGGAAAATAGTACAGGTCATGCCTGTGCATAAAAAAAAGCAGGATAAATGCAACACAGCAGATTAACTGCCCCATCAAATAGACTCACAGTCATCAGTAAAGTAAATGGGTGGTGCCATCAGTAGTATTACGAAACAGAACCTACTCAGCAAATGGCTGCTCACTGATGCACAGTTTGAGTTCCGTCAGGGCCACTCATCTCCTGATCTCATTTGAGCCTCCCTTCACACATGGAAGGAAGGCCTGAATGGCAGAAATGAGGTGACAGTGACGGCCCCTGTCATCAAAGCTGCATCTGACCAAGCATGGCATGACTGTGCCCCAGCAAAATGGGTACGGATTGGTATCAGAGGCAAAATATCCTCTAGTTAGAGTTTTATAAGAGTAGTGATGTTGTGCTACAGTTATACAGGGCCTTGGTGAGGCTACACCTTGAGCATTGTGTGAAGTGTTGGTCTCCTAGTCACCGGAAGGACATTCTTGCTATCGAGAGAGTCCAGCAAAGATTCACCAGGCTGATTCAGGGATTGGAAGGACTGACAAATGCAGAAAGGTTGGATTGACTGGGCTTGTACTTGCTGGAATTTAGAAGAATGAGGGGGGGGGGATTCTCAGAGAAATGTATGAAATCCTGATGAAACTGGACAGGCTAGATGTAGGAAAGATGGTTATGGTTAATGGAGATCAGCTCCAGGAAACTTCTGTAGCAGTTTCTTAGGTTAGTGTCCTCGGCACAACCATCTTAAACTGCTTCATCAATGACCTTGCTCCATCTTAAGGTCAGAAGTGGGGATGCTCACTGATTATTGCACAATGCTCAGCACCATTCATGACTCTCCACACACTGAAGTAGCCCATGTTCAAATGCAACAAGATCGGGACAATATCTCATCTCTGCCTTTTGTGTGAGAGAAGTCTTGGAGTATTGCCTACAAGTTATACACTGGTGTGGTCTGGTTGACAACATCACAGAAGAGATTTTGCATTGATGAGTTCTTTTGCAGGATGTGTTGTGACAGAGCTTTGGTCGCTGGGCATCTTGCAATCGCTGCTTCCAATTCCAACTTGATATAGAATGTGCATCATTGATTGAATGATAAACAGAATGAAAGGGTCAAGGTGAAATAACAGCAAGTTGGCGTTCTTTCTCAGTAATGCTCACTCAGAGCTGACCTTTCCTGAATTTGTACAAGAATTAGGCATCAGGCACATGCTGCTTTACAGCCTGGCTTTCTTACTCTGCTGGGTCAATATGTGACTAGGCTTGTGGAAGGAAGGATGTTCATGGGAGAGGGTCATAGCATCATAGAGATATAAAAACAAAAAAAAACCTTCAGTCGATCATGTGTGAGTTCAGTTCCATCACAATCTCAGCTTACACACCCTCACTTAGACTCATAATGTGAATTCTGATCACTCTTCACAGATCTTCCACACTAGCCAAGTTTCTCCACATTTTCCCTTTTTGTGATAGCCCTGTGCAATCCAGGTTGTCTTATGTCAGAGCTGCCTTTCCAGCAATTGGTCTGAGAAACCGTGTTTGCACTTTTCCCAGAGCGGGAATTTCTTCCTGTGACATGACGACAAAATCTACACACAGTACACCAGGTATCGTCTCACCTAGGCCCTGTGCAGTTATAGCAAGACAGAAATTGTGTTCACCCAGAGAGCGGTGGAATTCTGGAAATCATTGTCTGTGAGGAAGGTGGAGTCAGAAGACCCAAAAAACATTGCAATGGTATGAAATGTGCACTTGTGATGCCAGAGCGTAAAAGGCCTGGCAAAATCAATTCAATACAGATAAGCGTGAGGTGCTGCACTTTGGAAAGTCAAACCAAGGTAGGACCTGTACAGTAAACGGTAAGATCCTGAGGAGTGTTGTGGAACAGACGGAGCTCGGAGAACAAGTACATAGCTCATTGAAAGCAGTGTGACAAGTGGACAGGGTGGTGAAGAAGTCACATAGTATACTGGCGTTCATGGGTCAAGGCATTGAGCATTGAAGTTGGGATGTTATGTTGCAATTGTATAGGTTATTGGTGAAGCCACACTTGGAATAATATGTACAGTATTGGTCACCCTGTTATAGGAAAAAAAGAGTTGAAATGAAAAGTGTGTAAAGAAGATTTTTGAGGATGTTCCCAGGATTCCTGAGATATAGGGAAAAGGAGGACAGAATATTCCTTGGAACGTAGGTGAATAAGTGTTAGCCTTATTGAGGTGTATAAAATCATGAGGGGCATAGATGTGATGAATACATGCCATCTTTTTTCCTGGGAATGGGGAATTGAAAACTAGAGGGCATAGGCTTATGTTGAGAGGGAAATGATTTAAGAAGGAAGTGAGGGGCAACTTTTTCAACTGAGAGTGGTGCGTATATGGAATGAGCTGCCAGAGAAGGTAATTGAGGCAGGTACAATAGCAACATTTAGAAAAATATTTGGACAGGGACATGTATGGGAAGGGTTTAGACGGATATGGACCAAGGGTGGACAATTGGAATGAGCTGAGTGGGCATCATGCTGAGCTTGGATAAGATTGGGTTGACGGGCCTGTTCCCTTTCTGGATTTTTGTGTGACTCTCTGATTATATGACTCTCAGGATAAGGGTCAAGTACTGAAAAATGTGTTTCGTATGTTTGGGTGCTTGGTTTTGACTGGCACAGACTCTGTGAGCTGACATCTCTCAGCAGATAGATATTTCCATATGATTACTGAGAGTTTTTTTTTAAGCTCAGAATATATTAGGAACTAACAAATATCCCACAGTTTGCGAGAGAAATAGAGAGACTGAGTGAGTGAAGGAGAGAGAAAGAGCAATTGTGGCGGAGAAACATGATTTGGAAAAACAAGTGTTTGAGAATATGAGCCGAATTGTTTGGAATGCATCCACAACCACTTAAAAAATGAGAGCAGGAGGCTGAAATGTTAAAGTCGGCAGGAAATGTTTCTCATCAAAATTCTACCAGCTTACTGCAAATTATGTTGTACTATCATTAGACTCACAGATCTATCACAGAGTCAGAGAGACAAACAGCACAAAAACAGAACCTTTGGTCCAACCAATCCATGTTCACCAGATATCCTGAATAAATCTCGTCCCATTTGCCATAATTTGGCCTGTATCCCTCTCATTCCATACATACTGCATCCTCTGCATGAAAATGATGACCCTTGATCCCTTTTAAATCGTGGCCATCTCACTTTAAACCTGTGTCCCCCAGTTTTGGCCTCTCCCAACCCTGGGAAAAGATTTTGTCTCTATCCCCTATCCATGCCCTTCGTGATTTTGGAAATCTCTAAAATGTCACCCTCAGGCTCCGACAGTCCAGAGAAAATTGTCCCAGTCTGTTCAGCCTCTGCCTTTGGTTCAAACCTTCCCACAACCAGGCAACATCCCTATAAATCTTTTCTGAACCCTTTCAAGTTTGACAGCATCTTTACTGTAGCAAAGGCACCAGAATTGCACACAATATTCCAATAGTGGCTTAACCAATGTCCTGCAACATGATCTCCCAACTCCTGTACTCAATGCACTGGCCCATAAGGCAAGTACCCCAAATGCCTTCTTCACTATCCTGTCTACCTTTGACTCCACTTTCAAGGAATTATGAACCTGCATTCCAAGGTCCCTTTGGTCAGCAACCCTCCCCAGGACCTTACCACTAAACGTATAAGTCCTGTCCTGATGTGCCTTTCCAAAATGCAGCACCTCACATTTATTGAAATTAAACTCCATTTCAGAGTTCAAAATATATTTATTATTCCATAATCACTATTGTTGGTGTGCCTGGCAATCTTTCTGCACAGCTTACACATTCCATAAACCGTGATCCATGACTGAAGATACTGTTTACTTTCTCCTCTTTACTGCTAACAATATTCCTGGCAATTCCTTACACATAGATCACCTTTAATAAGTCCTGTTGTTTCTGTCGAAATGTGTACACACTTGCTTGTCTCTGGTTTCTCAGCAATGCAGACATTCTCATTCAAAATTATACTACTTTAATTGTAGAAATTTTCTTAAAAACTCACATGTCCATAAGCACTTCCAATTATGTCACTCGTCACGCAAAGTGGGAACTTACGATGGAGGAGGTGGCACAGTGGCTCAATGGGTGGCACTGTTGCCTCACTGTACCAGGGTCCCAGGGTCGATTCCAGCCTCAGGCGACTGTCTGTACAGAGTTTGTACGTTTTCCGTGTGTTTGTGCGAGATTTCTGCAGGTGCTTCAGTTTCCTCCACAGTCCAAAGATATGCAGGTTTGATGGATTGGCCAAGCTAAATTGCCCACAGTATGCAGGGGTGGCTCTGGCTGGGATCCTCATTGGAGAGTCAGTGTGGACTCGATGGGCCAAGTGGCCTGCTTCCCCAGTGTAGTTTATGTATTCTATGAGACGCCAGGCAGCTTCTTTAATGTGTCATGTCATACACATAGATTCAAACGAGTAAAAGACAAATTATAGGACTGATTAGCAGTGATCAAATATGAAGTAGCTATCATTCAGGACAATGTTGTACTCGAGTTGAACAAATACTGTGGGAAGGAAGAGAGCATAATCTCTAATTATAAACAATGTTTAATCCAGTTTAGTTCAATGTTCAATAGTAGGTTCCATAAAAGAACATTGAAATTTTAGAAAGAGCACAACGCAGATTCAGAAGGATACTGACTGGTATTAGGAAATGGAAATAACAGAGAAAGAATTGAAAAAAAGAATCACTGGAAAGCTGATAATATGTCACATTTAAAAACACAATAAACTGAGACGGATGTGGATAATAGTTGATGAGTCAAGGACATGGGGCCACAAATACAAGATTTCAAGCAGATGACAGAGGGATCTGTTTCACACAGAGGGTTGTGAGAATGTGGAACTCACTATCAGCATTTAAGAGTTGAGCCCAAAACTATGTTAGAATTTCAGATTAGTTTGGAAAGCCGGATGAAGAAACAGAGGGTTGACAGGATTTGGGTCAGATGGTTGGAACTATTTGATTGTACAAAGGGTCTCATAGTCTGTGCTTGTGTTATAACTTCCGATACGTATCCCCACATAAGCTAAAGTATACAGTTTTTTTGCGACAAAATCAGTTTATGGGAATTATACAGCTGTGTATGGCACAGGACAAGGCCATCCACCATGAGTCCATGTTGGATCCATGAGGACCTACACAGTCAGACCCAATCCACCACTCAAACATTGTGGCATATCCAAAGTCCTTTCAAAATATTGTTGTTGGATTAGTAGTGAAGAAATTTTCTGCAAAATATCTGAAACGTACTTGTGCGTACATTCTTTTTACATGACATACTTTTCAATGTACTATTCCACCTCTGAAGAAATAAAGACTCGTGCTTATATAGTCCTTTCCACAATCGCTGTTTCAAAGTGCTTCACAGTTAATAAAGTAGTTCTGAAGAATGGTCAAACACAAAACTAACAATTGATTTCCCTATTTTCTCTGGGTGTTTTGGTTTGCTCCCACAGCTCAAGGATGTTCAGGTTAGGTGGACTGGTCTAGGGAAATGCAGGGTTTCAGGGATAAGGTAGGGAGTTTGATCTAATTGGGTACTAATTAGAGGACGGTCTGAACTGGATGGGCCATATGGCCTGCTTCCACACTGTAGGAATTCTGGAAAAAAATTCCATGCAATTATTCACCCTCACAAAACTGTTGAACGAGAAATTGTACTGTGATAAAAACAGAACTTTTTTTCTGTTTTTAACTGCATTATTTAACTTTGAAGTAACAAGAACAGATATTGTTTCTGCAATTTCAAACTCAGAGAGTGATTTCTCTACTTTTGGTTCTGCTCTGATCTCATTTGAAAAAAAAATAGTCAACCTTTATGCTGGAACTAGTGTGTCACTGATATAATCAAATAATATCCCGAAACAAGATCAATGTTTAGGAGTTTGCACTGGTAATTACGAGTAAATTTGAACTGTGTGTCAGTTTACTGCACATTGTTCCTGGAAAGTGCCATATTGATATCGCTGATTTATTGGTAAGTCATGCATTTTGACTGAGCTGGCACCTGTACTCAGGTGAGATATAGCTCCCTGTAAGATATGCATACATACTCAAAACTCTACAGATCAGATTAAACTTTTCACCATTCTTTTCTCGTCAGATTTGGGAAGGGGAGGGGATTTGTGTCCTTGAAAAGACACCTGTTGTGATAAGAAAGGAGAGGTGCATGTCAGAAGTCAGGATGGCTGAGTGGATTGGTGCTGTCAAATATATCTGGCAGCAGCTAGTTTTATTTTTTAAGACAGCAGGGTCTCGGACTTGCATTCACACAT
The DNA here is from genome assembly GCF_030684315.1 of Stegostoma tigrinum. Lineage (NCBI taxonomy): Eukaryota > Metazoa > Chordata > Chondrichthyes > Orectolobiformes > Stegostomatidae > Stegostoma > Stegostoma tigrinum. Next base: position 19,346,908 of record NC_081393.1, read on the forward strand.
CTTCTGGTTCCGTATATGTTTTAAAAACCTCTTTGTTGCAGTTTATAGGCAACTGTTTTAAACATATTTCCTTAAAATGTACAAGCAAATCTTGCAGCGCAAGGCCTCAACAAAGAATTAGTACTTTGATTTTCCATACAAAAAGTGATTTTGTTTTTATTTTATGGACTATGTCAATATGCCAATAGGTGTGTGGTTTCAAACAGCCATATTTGAGACTTAGAAGACAATATAGGTCTAACTTTTTGGCCCTATAACCACTTGCTGTTGTGTATCTCTTTTAGCATCATAAACTTATCTAGGCGCTTTGTGAAACAGGGAGACGACATGGAGAGGTAAGCAGCAAGTTAATGGAGATGACAGCAAGCATGATTGTGACATGATAGATTTTGCAGAGGCTTTGAAAAGCAAACGGTGAAGCATTAAAACAATAAGAAGTCAGGAGCATGTTCCAGAGTAGGTAAGTATAATATCATAGGATTCGGTCACCAGTGTAAGGGGCAGAGAGAAGAACCCCAGGTTCAAGAGATTTAATGTCGCAGGCTGCAATATAGTGCTAGAGGTCATTACATGGCCAAGGTGAGGTTATGAAGAGGTTTGTAATGAAGGACAAATATTTTGCATAAGAGAGGAACTGAGCGTGAAGGTACCAATGAGAAAACAGCATTTATTATATCCAGGCAAAGACGTTTAGTACCAGAACAAGTTTCAGGCGCAGCCTGGGAGCCTGGAAAGTAATGCAGAGAAGAGAATAAATATACATTTTCCTAACATCTTCTATGACCTTCGAACTTCCTAGAGCAATTTACAGCCAATGAAATATTTCTGAAGGGCTGTCACTACTGTAATGTAGGAGACACCGTAGCTAGTTTGTGTGTGGCAAATCCCAGCAAAGATCAATCCAATAATAACCAAGTTACCTGTTTTTATGCTGTTGTTTGAGTGACACATTTTGATTAAAGGAACAGGAGGCAACTGAATACTGTTTGCTTTTGTATTTTTACATGTGGAATGATCTTCTGTCAGTCTGTGGTTCATGTTTTTGCTGGTACAGATGCTAAATGTGGACTATACCATGAATTTATCTGAAGGAAACCATTGAGGGAATTAAAATGAAGTTAAAAAATCAATTCGAAACAATGATAAACAAGCATGGATTAGGATCCATGACAACTTCATGAACTGAAGAAGTATAATACAATGTTTGGTAGGTGTCAAGCCCCTTGGAGAATTCATCACAATATATTGTGAAGTAAACATGAAAATAATTGAGCTGCAACAAATGAACAATTAAATTTGCTGATGCTTGTATGATTACAATTAACAAGGCAACTGTGTTCATTAAGAAAGCAGAATGTTAGATAATTGTTCTGGGATTTTGTATCTATGCTGCAGAGTCAGAAGTATAGAGGTTACATGCAACAATTCATAATGGATAGAAGATTATGATGAGTAATTGTCTCTGTCCAACATATTTCCATTGAAAGCATGTCATCTTTACATTGGAGGGGAAAGTTCAGATCATCTTTTTGTCAATGGATCCATTTTGGAATTCAGTATCAATGGCCCAAAATTTCTATGCCAGGCCACTATAGTTGCACAAATCTCACATGTTCTAACTTGTTGAAAATGCTGTTGGTTTTAGATTTGAATATGCTGTATTACATACTTGAACATGTTCTCATATTCAGCAAAAATATATTTCAGAAATAAAAGTATTTTGTGGCAAATTTCCTTTGATCCCCCTTGCATTGGTGTGTTGTAATTGCACTGAATAGGCTCCACTTAAAGGCCCAGGACAAACTCCTGATGGAGGATCTGAGCCAGAGACGTCGATATTCCTTCTCCTCTGATGCTACCTGACCTGCTGTGTTGTTTCAGCTCCACACTGTATTGACTGAATACAAATACATCTTTTCAGCTTGAGAGGTTTCAGCCCATAGTTTATGAACATACAGGGACTGCCGTACATCAGGGAGGGGCAACTTACTTGGGCATTATATTCCAGGAGGCAGTCAAGGCTGAGTCAACATGATTTTGAAAAAGGGATGTCATTTTTAATGATTTATTAAAGTTCTTTAATATCGTCACATGTGCAGTGTCCAAAGGAAAACTTGTAGATTTCCTGTACTGAGATTTTCAAAAGACATTTGACAAGGTGCAACATCAAAGGTTGTTGTGGAAAACAAAAGCTCATTGGCATGGACAGGAGATTGGTGAGATGTGACAAGTGATGTGCCACAGGGATTGCCACTGGGACCTCAACTATTTACAATGAATGTCATGAATTCGTTGAAGAGGCTGAAGATATGGGTGCTAAATTCCCCAATGAGACAAAGATGGGTAAGAAAGTAAATGGGCTTCAGATTGGTTTCACAGGTTGACGCAATATCGAGTGCCAAAGGGCCTGTACTGCACTGAAATGTTAAATGTTCTGTGTTCTCTGCTCAAGATTTAAGCAAAGCATGGATCATTTGATTATAACCTCAAACCTCTTTTCCAGTCTATCTCTGTTGAACATTCCCATGCTGCTTTCTTGACAAAAACCTCTCCACCACTGCCTTCAAAAGATATTCATACATCCTGACCACTTCTACACTGTCAAGAACCCTGAAGATCTCGGAAACTTCCATCAAATCAAATCATGTCCTTCCCGAGTCCAAGGGATACAAAGCTATCCTGTTTAATTTCTATTCATAGTACATCCCATCCCACTTCTTCCAAATACCAGTCTCGTAAATGTTCGCTGAATGGCCCTCAATGAATTTACATTCTTCATTCAGTGAGGCCAATATTGTGAACATTTGATGAAATACAGTCACATGAATGCTTTGTTTTGTTAAAGCAAATTCTTCTTAGATTTTTATTAAATTCCCCTTGTGATGAATGATCAGCTTCAATCAGCTTTCCTGCTTGTTTGCTGCTCCTGTATGTTAGTTTTTATTTATTCTTGATAATCTACCGATATAACATACAAAACAACACTTCTTAAGGCACATCAGTACATGTGACAATAATAAATCAAATCAAATTCTGGAACTCTGAAATCTCTCACCATTTCGATAACATGAATCATTTCATGGTTCCTACCAAAATGAACTGCTTCACTTTTATTTTGCCTCTGTCCTCGATTTTCCAGATCTTTCCCCACTTCCGGAAAGTCTGGGATGAATAAAACCAGTGCATTACCATTTCGTTAGCCATGTCATTTAAGCTGTTAGGATAATGTCTGCAAAGACACGGGGCCTTGTTTGACCACAGCTGGAATAACTTATTAAGTTCAGCTTCTCTGGAACTTGTAATTTCCCGAAATTCCTTGCACACTTTCATTTCAGCCCTCATATGTGATGTTACATTTGTCATTGTCCATTTCCTGAACAGCCTGTCTGTTACCTCATATTTTAAAACTTTTTTTGACAAAATCTTTCTTGGTTTTTCTTTCCCTTCTGTGTATCACTGCCATGTAAAGAACAATTAACTCTATGTTCAGTTTCAGGAGGAAAACAAAAAGTGCAAAGACCAAAATCAAAACCACACAATTCTCAAAGGAGCCACCAAACAGTGTGAAATGGAGCCCAATTCCTCATGTGTTCTCTCATCCTAATATTGACTTCCAATTTGAGTTTATGAAATAGTAATTCCTTCCTCCAGCACAGAAGCTAAGCAATGTCGAAACCATTTTAATACCTCAGCACATTCTCTTTTAATGTCTATCTTGCAACAGAAGAATGTCACGTTTGGTACCTCAGTACTGAGGCAAACCTGTACCCTCTCTGGAAGCCTGATGTTTTATAATCCCTTTAATTTTTCTCTTGATTCTAGTCAAATTACTGACAATTCAGGAGAAATATTGTCTCTCCGAATGTATCACTCGCTGCTAAATTGTCATTTCCAGAAGCCAGATTCTATCAGGGTGCAGTCCGACAGGTTTATTTGAAATCACAATCCTTTGTAGCATTTTCCCTTTGCCTTCCAAGGAAGTCGTTACTGTTTATTTCGCTGTGGCACATTGGTACTGACAATAAATTAGTTGAAAATCGTATCCCGATCTTATGAAGGCACCCTTCAAAATATTTAGGTGCCCATCATATTCCTCCTCATCTGAATGGATGCTGTGTACGCACAGGGCTTGTCTGGAAGGGGATGGCTCCTTTATAAGGTTTAGGGTGGAAATTAGAGACGTGCACCAACGTGAGGTTATCTGTGGGCTTGCAGTAGAGTCAGGTACTGAGGTGTTCGTCCTTGGTGGGTATGTCGAAACATGAGACTGATTCTGAAATGTAATCCGTGGTAAGTCAGACAGTGGGAAGAAACTTGTTGAGATTGAATCACAGAATCCCTACAGTGTGGAAACAGGCCCTTCAGCCCAACAAGTCCACACTGAACCTCACAGCATCCCACCCAGGCCCATCCCCCTCTAACACACCTCTATTGCTGTGTAGTTGCTTCACCTGATGAAGGTGCAACACTTCAATGGCTTGTGATTTCAGATAACCTGTTGGACTGTAGAGTCAATTCTGACCTTGTCAAGACCAGCCCAATACCAGCACCACAACATCATAATGGCAGTGGCGGCAGCAGATCAATTGGTTGTCATTGTTGACCTGAGATTTAGGTATATTCTCTTTATATTTAATTCAGAAATGTTTCCATTTCCTGCGCGCCATCCCCATGTGTAATATTCATGTCATCCTGCTTTAGACAGTGACAGAATCTCCCGGCTACTTCACTGTTACTTTGATCGTTTGTAGCAACTTGTCGTCAGAAACTGAAATGCAATTACCGCAATGAAATAACTCAAATTGTTGTTCTGCAAACAGTCATTCTGCTGAGCTTTTTAAAGAACATTTTTTGTTATGTTATGAGAAACAAGAAATATTGGCTGGGGCACAGTCCCTGGTTTTGCATTGTTATGTTCGTTGTTTTCCTCTCACAGACTTCAAATCCCTTGACTCCTTTTGCAATATTTCTGAACCCACAAATCTCATTTGTTCTCATTCTGCTGTTCAGTGCTTTGATTGTGTCAGACATATCTTAGTGGCCAGCACAGCACGGAGAAATCTCCAGGCTCACAGCATTGAAGACAATCCCAGAGATTGGAGAACAGCAGGAAATCCATAATTTTACTCCTGTGTTATCTCTGCGAATTTCATCTTGTTATGGGCGATGGTAATGGTGGATGCTGATGGACTGGGTTTTCCTTCATATTTCCCCCTACTTTGCCCCATTAGTCTGCAGGTCTGCAGGTGGAAACTGTTTTAATGGGGAAGGACGCTATTTCAGTAAGTTTATCACTGATCCATCTACCATGATTAGCTCGTGGTGAATATCATCAAACAATATTTTAACGTATAGCGTTAATCACTAGTCCATTGTGAGGGCTGGGTATCTGTGGGACAAGCTGGAGGAGGCGTCTTCACGACCGTCGTGAGCCCAGTTTTAATTTGGTATTTGAGGGCTTCTCCCCAATGGGGCTTCCCAGGGGATTGCTGTCCTCACTGTGACCGTTTGTCCAGGCTGTGTGCTGAACGTGCTGCTGTGATGCGCCTGTTCTCGGAGAAATCCCTCTAATAGTGTGTGATGTCCACATTCTTACAACATAATGTCGAAGTCCCATTGGGTTCCTGCACACCATAAGCTGATTGTTACTACCGAATACCACTGATTTCGCAGATTATTCATTCTGTGGCGTCAGGTGGGAAGTACCACAAATTTCCTGGCTACATTATTTTGCCCATGTGAACTTCTGCATACAAGATACACTGAGCTATTTTAGGAAAATTTCCTGGTATTTTATGACAACCAAGCAATATTTGCAGGGGCACAGCCCCTGGTTTTGTGCTACAATAATAATTTATTTGCGATCACAGACACAGATTGTCATTAAATACCTTCACTCCATTTGCCACATTCGGTGCCCATGAATCACATCTGATGTTATTCTACCGCTCAGTGCTTTGACTGTCAGGCTGTCAGTGGAGCAGAGCCCTCAGGAGTCTGTGGCGTCGCAGCAGTGAAGAGAATCCCAGAGACTCGGAGATTGAGAGCCACAGGAAATCCGTAATTTTACTGTATTAATTTTTGGGAATTTCATCCTGTCATGGGTTATGCTAATGTTGTTTTCCATATAGCATGGTACGGGCTACATATCTGTGTGTTTGCACAAATTTGTGCAAGAAATGTGTCTCTTGCTGCAACTCCTGAGTTCCTGCACAAACACTGGCATTCAGCCTGCAATCCAGTTCATGAATTAGGTTCACTGGCATAATTTTGTAACAATTCCCAACGTTGTAATTGGTAACTGATGCGAGGGACTGAAAAAGATATGCATGAACAGCAAACGATCCTGCATTATATTCTGATCTGCCAGCTTGCCCACTCTATTTGTGGTATAGACATAATTGTAACAGTCTGTTCTCTCACAGGGTCTATGTTGCAGACAATGTGGACAATATCAATGCCAAGAAATCTGAACATCATCGGTAATCAAAAAGCTAACAATCCCTTCCTTAAGTATGCACAAATACTGAACTGCTGCAGCCCTTTTTGGCAGGGAACTCCAACGTTTTGCAACACTTTGGGAAAGATAAACACGTTGTTTTCCTCACAGACTCAGGTAGCATCTCTTTTATGCTTAATCACACCCACCTACACCTTCACTACATATAACTCCAATCGTTTTGTAAGTTTCAATGAGATCACATGTTCAAAATTCAAGAATCTGTATGTGGCTGGGTCATTGGTGTGGTGGTGCAAAGCCTACGCTGTTTCGCCTGGCTTCCACATTTGTCCTACGGCAAGTCTCAAGGTGCTCAGTGCCCTCCCAGATGTTCTTCCCCTTCCACTTTGGATGCTCTTGTTCCCGTGATTCCCAGGGGTCTGAAGTCGACAGCAGGGAGCTTTCCCGTAGTTACCACAATTGGACTTGTTCGCTCTTTTGAAAGTACTCACAAATGTGGCATCTCAGAGCTCTGCCAGGAAGCTCTCCTGCTTCCAGATAAGGCAGACAAGAGAATGCAACTTCTGCAGGAGCTCTTTGCCTCTGCAATTCCATCCCATGACCTCCAGCAGTCTTGTTGTTCTTAAGCTGATGGACAGCCTTCGCTATTTCCTGCAGAGCTGGGGTGTTGCTGAAGCTGTGGCGGGTCACATGCTTTGGGATGTGTTCAAGGATGATCGAAGCAATGACAGAGCGTGAGTGGAGGAAGATAAACAGTCGCACGGCTGGTACCTGATAAAAGGCCGTGCACAGACCAATCCATTTGTTGTTGCCACCCAGCAATATCTGTACACAGCCATTCAGCTCCAGCTCATCTGCAGCCACTTCAATTCCTGCTTGTTCCAAACTGCTGCCCAACAATACATCCCATAATAGACAGTTTACCTGCTTGGAAAAACACTTGGAAATCCTTTAAATCACTGGCATCAGGACAATTATTTCTTATTTCAGTCCATATACATCAAAGAGAAATGTGAAAATAAAAAGACTCAGTGTTTACAAGCCAAATTGGGACTGCCTGGAGTTCTGTCATAACTGGGCAAGAGGACTCACTGTGCAGGAGCTGTAAAGCAGGCTCAATGGGTTTAATATTTTATCTACAGGGACAATGACGTGGACACAGGGGACTCAGTCTGCTCTCTCAGGCTTCGGTAACACTGTTATGGTGGGGTCAGTGTGACCTCTCCCTGGCAGTCTCACAGAGACAGAGGAGTGCACTGCAAAGGCTTATGCAGTCAGAAGGCAATTGGAGTAGCTTTTGTGTACAGGGTTTGTCTCTCTGGTTGTTGAATCAGAACATCACATCTCCCACTAGAAAATTGTCTTGACAACTGTGTCTTAAATTTCTCAGCATGGATTAAATTTAATGTCAATGACATTTTAAATAGTCATCGAAAATATCATTTCAACATTCCAGGGCAAACGTATCTGTAAATAATCAGTCTGCACCACCTAAACTGGCCACATTACACATCACTTCAAAAAGGATTTTTCAATTTACGTTTGTCCAATCCGATGTGTAAATGGAAAAATTCATATTTGATGACAGAATTATAGAAGGCAAGGAAATTGGGAGCAGTAGTAAGCAAATCCACACCCCGCTAAACACCCAAAATTATCACAAACAGGTTTGCACTGCAACGCCATAAACCTGTTCTCTCTCCACGTCCACAGCGTCATAGAGGTCTGAGGTAGTAGGAACTGCCGATGATGGAGTCTGAGATGACAAGGTGCAGAGCTGGATGAACACAGCAGACCAGGCAGCACCAGAGGAGCAGGAAAGCTGACGGAAGTGTCCAGGCCTGAAACTATCCTAATCCCATTTTCCAGTTCTTCCTCACAGCCAAACTATGTCCCTGACAATTTTAGACATCAAAATAATTTTGTCCTTCCCTCTCCTCTGTGCCAATGAGAAAACAAAACCTGTCTGCCCAATTTCTCTGAATAACACAAGCATCTGAATCCAGGCAAGCCCTGGTGAAAGGCACTGGGCTGGATAAACACAGCAGGCCAAGCAGCATCATAGGAGGAGGAATGCTAATGTTTCAGGCCTCAACACTTCTTCTTTACTGAAGAAAAGTCTCGGCCCGAAACATCAGCTTTCCTTCTCCTATGATACTGCTTGGTCTGCTGCATTCAACCATCTTTACACATTTATATCTCAGATTCTCCAGCATCTGCAGTTTCTACTATCTCTGAAGGCCCTGGTGAAGATCATTTGTATCCATTCCAGTGTCATCACATCCCTTCAAGAATGTGAATTCCAGAAGTGCACACAAGCATGGGAGATATCGTTTCTTGTTAATAACTCGATGTCAGTAACAACGTAATTTGTATGACATTCAATTTAAGGCTTGAGTCAATGACAGTGAAAAACTTTGACAACAATACCTCATTTATGTTGGTTACTAAATCACCATTAGGAAACCATAGCATTCATAGCGCATTATCTATGTACGGAGAACTGGGATCTGTTGTGGAGTCTATTGAAAAGTGGAAATTAAAACTTGGAATCGCATGGCAATGCAGGACTAACAGTTAGAATTCTTCTGCATCTACATTGTTTCGGTAATTAACCATCACTTGTGGATATTTCACACTCTTCTTCAGCTCTTGTCTTAATTTAATCAAGGTCACAAAATACAAGTATTACTGCAGCAACTCAAAGTCAGGAACATTTGACTGACTTAGTCTATATAAACATTGGGCCGTTTAAACCTGTGCCATAATAAAGTTTGATATTCGGATGAAAGGAAAACCATCAAATGTGTTTCCCACATCAAGTTGAAGTTGCAGGATATAGCAAACAGCAGTATGATGAATTTTCTTAGTTTCTTCATCTTAGGATCATTCAAATGTACGTTTTTACCTCACCCACAACTGAGCATCTTACGGATTCCGTTGGCAACAAATATACATCTCGCACTCACAGCATTGAGCAGTAATAACTGAATAATTGGGATCAGTGGAGTCAAATAACGGCCAACTCAGCCAAATGCGATCCATGCAGAAAGAATGTAATATTCAAATGTAGCAACATATCCCCAGTGTAGATGTTGAACACAAGGTAAGATTCAGATCTCATGCCTGGGAATGTTTTTCAAGCTGAGCAACAGACTCACAGATAAAATGAACATTTTTCTGTTTCCTCTGTGTAATATCCAGCTCTGGTATCAAACAGTTAGAAAGTGATTGGCAGTGATGCGAATCTGACAGACCTCTCTGTGGTTGCACAAAGTAGGATAATATGAACTGAGAAGATTGGACTGGTGAACAAGAATTGTTTTGGCAAACAATAATCATTTGTATGAACCAAGATCACATCAGTAGCACTGACCAGGAGATCTGCCGCTGCCGTGGCTCGCAGGTAACGAGTGACCCTTTTTGGATAAGGCCACACCTTTCACGTGCAAGGATTACAACTGTTATCATTTTAGCTGGAAAGCAGTGACAAACACAGGAGCAACTGGTATGTAACAAAGGAGTCAATTTCAACACATTTCCTTTAAATTCTGTCGATTCACACTAATGTCCAATCAAGGTTGTTGATTCTGTATGCACCTGATACTGTTGACCTTCTGGATGGCGGAGGGGGTTGTCAAATAATCTATTTTATCTGAGGAGTTTCAATGTATGTTACAAATACCACCGTAATGTGAATATCATCCAGGGCTTGTTCTATGCAGGAATTCATAAGATATGGTCTTGATTCTGGTGAGGAGGCTGAAGAGGTTTCTTGGTGCGATTAGGAAAAGATGGCTGAGAGCTCAAATGCATGGCAGATGGATTATCATTTGGATTTATGCGACATTATCCACTTTGGTAACAAAAACAGTGAGGCATGGAAAAGGAGATGTGCAACCAAACCTAAGTGTCTTACCTTGTTAGTTGTTTCACAATTCAGGTGCAGAATGTGTCTCGAAGGTGTGTTAGCCTTTGATGCAAGAGGATTTGGGTCCAGGAGCAGAATCAGCTGTGCCATATGGGAACGTGGGACCTCAATTGGAGTTTGAATGGACAATTTGTTCTATCATCATATTTAAACACTGCTGCAGCTGCTTCAAACTGCACTTTTGGACGAATATGATTAATTTTGTTATCCTCAAGGAGGTTAGTTGATCTGCAGAAAACATCAACAAACAACTGCACCTCCCAGTCGCAAACCATATCCACTCCCCCTCCCATTCTCTAGATGACATGTCCATCATGGGCCTCCTGCACTGCCACAATGATGCCACCCGAAGGTTGCAGGAGCAGCAACTCATATTCCGCCTGGGAACTCTACAGCCATATGGTATCAATGTGGACTTCACCAGTTTCAAAATCTCCCCTTCCCCTACTGCATCCCTAAACCAACCTAGTTCGTCCCCTCCCCCCACTGCACCACACAACCAGCCCAGCTCTTCCCCCCCACCCACTGCATCCCAAAACCAGTCCAACTTGTCTCTGCCTCCCTAACCGGTTCTTCCTCTCACCCATCCCTTCCTTCCACACCAAGCCGCACCCCCAGCTACCTACTAACCTCATCCCACCTCCTTGACCTGTCCGTCTTCCCTGGACTGACCTATCCCCTCCCTACCTCCCCACCTATACTCTCTCCACCTATCTTCTTTACTCTCCATCTTCGGTCCGCCTCCTCCTCTCTCCCTATTTATTCCAGCTCCCTCTCCCCATCCCCCTCTCTGATGAAGGGTCTAGGCCCGAAACGCCAGCTTTTGTGCTCCTGAGATGCTGCTTGGCCTGCTGTGTTCATCCAGCCTCACATTTTATTATCTTGGAATTCTCCAGCATCTGCAGTTCCCATTATCACATGATCTATTCTCCCCATTTTCAGCCAGCAGATTAAAAAGTAAGGAACAATTGTGCCTGTACAAACGGGAGAGGAAGCTTGCATGAAAGCATGTGAACTTTCTCTCTGGCATCAACTAGTGACTCGTGGTTTTGAGTTTCACAAAAAAATGACAAATTCATTTCAAGAAAGAGAAGAAAAGGAAATTGATTTGCAGAATTGTTCATTAAGGTCTGGAAATAATCAACTGAACATCTGGTCGAACAAAACTTCTTAAAAATGTAAAATCCATATTTACCCTGGAATCTGCAACTGTTATTATTCAGGATTCTAAATGCAAATGTACAGCGTAATGTGAGATTTTGTATCTGTAGTAGAGAATGTTGGTCACAGAAACAATAATACTGTTCTGTAGTTTAGGATGATTAGATTAGATTAGATTATAGTGTGGAAACAGGCCCTTCGACTCAACAAGTCCTGACTTCCCTTTGCAGCATCCCACCAAGTCCCACCCCCCTACAAGGCACTACGGCTGAACACTACGGGCAATTTATCATGGCCAATCCGCATAGCCTGCACATCTTTGGACTGTGGGAGGAAAGCAGAGCACCCGGAGGAAATAAAATGAATGGTATACCATCATAGAACATAGAACTGTACAGCACAGCACACAAAAGAGGAGGCTGGAAAAGACTTGGATTGTTTTCTCTGGAGTCGTAGAGGCTGATGGGAGATTCGACAGAATTGTACAAAATCTTGAGATGGACATGTCAGGTTGACAGTCAGAATCCTTTCGTCTAGAGTCAAAACTCTAATTCCGGGAGTGCGTGGTGTGGGGTTGTGCCAAACATGACACCAAATTAAATGAATCCCTTCTGCCTGCCCTCATCCATATCCCTCATTCCTTGTATATTCATGTACTTATTTAAAAAGTCTCTGAAACACCCAAACATTCCTGCTCTCACCACCCCCGGCAGCGCATTCCAAATGCCTACCACTCTCAGTGTTAAAAACGTGCCCCTCACATTTCCTTTGAACTTTCACCCTGTCAACTTAAATGTTTCCTTCCCCCCAACTCCACCTCACTCACCCACGGAAATAGAGTTTCGACTCTAGACGAAAGGATTCTGACTGTCAACCCGACATGCCCATCTCAAGATTTTATAAAATTCTGTCGAATCTCCCATCAGCCTCTGCGACTCCAGAGAAAACAATCTGAGCTTTTTCCAGCCTCTTCTTTTGGCTCATATCTCTAAACCAGGCAGTATCCTCATAAACCTCTACTGCATCCTTTCCCAAGCCTCCACATCCTTACTGTAATGTGCCAACCAGAATTGAATGCAATACTCTATGTGTCGCCTGACCAAAGTCTTAAAAGCTGCAAAATGGCATCCTGACACTTGCACTCAAATCCCCGGCCAATAAGGGAAGCACACCAAATGTCTCCTTTACCACCTTATCTGCTTGTGTGGCCACTTTCAGGGAGCTATAGATACTTACCTCAAGATCCCTCTGTATATCACCACTGTCCAGGGTCCTGCCATTAACTGTAGGCTTTTCCTTAATATTTCATCTCCCCTGTTGTAGAATCGCACACTTACAGGATTAAACTTCATCAGCCATTTCTCTCCCCAGATCTGCAACCGATCTGTATCCCACTGAATCTTTTGACAACGTTCTGCACTGTCTCCAACTTAACCAATCTTCGTGTTGTCTGAAAATTTACTAACCCACCCATCATTGCCACACACAGTAGCACTGAGGAGGCATGCTCAGGAAAAGGGTAGAAATGAGCAATAATGAATGGTTCAGCACAACCAACAATGTATTTAATATGTGGAATTGGAATAATTAACAATGACACTGGAATAGACAGCATGATTTCGTCTGAACCAAGTTAGCAGTTCAGATTGCATCTCCATGAAGCCAAGGACATGCAAATAAAACAAATTAGGACAGGGGTGGACACGCTGTCTGAATAAGATGCTATATCATTCAATTTCAGAACAGGGTATAGACTTCTATAGCACAGAGAAAGAAAGCCTTCCATCTAATCAAGCCTGAACCTAACAATTCAGCACTTGGCCGTGAGCCTCGTATGCCTCGGCATCACAAGTGCACTAATAAATATCTCTTCACTGGGCTGAGGATTTCTCTCTCTTTCGCTAGATAGAGCAGCAAGTGCCCACCACCTCAGGGGAAAAAAAAAACACTTTTCCTCAATCCATTTTAAACCTTCTGGCACTTATCTTCAATCGATTGCCTGATGGCTGGTCACTCTACCAGAGGGAAAGTTCATTTCTGTCTACCCTATATATGTCTCTCATAATGTTATACTTCTCAACCTTCTCGCTTTTAAATGCTACACTCTGCTAACAGAGAAAATGATCCCATATGGCTTCTTAACCATTGTATCTACCTGCTATATTACCTTAAGGGACTGATAGACATGCAAACCAAGATTCCTCTGAGCTTCACTCCTTCGAAGGTTTCTAACATTCGTCATCTATTCATAGACCCTTTTTTGACCTGCCAAGTACTTCATCTCACATTTAACTGGGTTGTGGCTGACTGGATGAATATTTACACCATCTTTAGCATTACATCTGTCTATCATAGTATTCTTCTACTTCCCCATATTTCTTCAATGATAATGCTGTATATGTGCAGACAATAAGTATTCACAGGCTTCAGGAATTACGACATTCATAAATTCGCGAATTCCATATCACCCAGAGATTCCTTTCGTTTGATATGTGCCATTGACTCTACAAATAATAGAACAATTTATGTGGACATATGTTGATAACTTTCTGGAACAACGTGCATCCATGTTGTGCATTTTGGACACATCAATGTCATTGGACAAATTACCTAAAAACTGACTGAATGAACCGAGTGTGGCAAGGAACCAATACACTCAACTCAATCCTGAGCAAATTCCACTATTTGTCAAGATACAACAACGAGCAAAGTTTGATGTTGTTTGAGCCACATACATCTGATGGGAATGGATCTGATACCATACTGCAACCACAGCAACAGGGGAGAATCAAAGACATGTTCGACAGAGGATGCAAAGTTCTTCATGCTTGATATAAGTTTTCTCTGTTCTTTAGTGGCAATTGGTTTTCACTGGCAAGGCCATCATGTTGTCTTTATATTCTTTCATGGGATGCTGCCATCGCTGGCCAGGGAGCATTTATTGCCAATCCCTAATTGCCCAGAGGGCAGTTCAGAGTCAACCGCTTTGCTGTGGGTTTGGAGTCACATGTATGCCAGACCAATTTCCTTTCCTTAAGAGAATTAGGAGATCATTGACAACTGATTCACAGTCATCATTAAAGTTTTAATCCCAGATATTTTATTAAATTCAAATTTCAAACATCTGCCGTGGCAGGATTCAAACCCAGGCCCTGTGAAAGTAATCTGAGTCTCCTGATTAACAATCCGGTGATACGACCTCTGGGCCACCACCTCGCCCACTGTGGCAGATGCTGGTTTAACACTGATTTAACACTGGTTTCATGGGTGAGTTCAAGCACAATCACATTGATTTGGCTCAGAAACAACAGGAAAGCCAGATTAAGTCAGGCGATCAGCTATCCTTTACTCGAGCACATTGTGGAGCAAACATTTCTTTTCCTCAAAAGGACTAACGGTGGTCAACATTGAGTCAAGTCTCCAATCCCAGATTGATGTGTCAATTAAACCCCTTGAGGTGCACTGACGATATCTGGATCAATTTCAATAGAGCGTCACCCTGGGACATTTCTTTTCATGAGCAGCCAAGTAACTTCAGCATCACACCGCACTCTCTACGCTTGATTGCACAAGATATGCCTTTGATTTATCTGAGCGACAAGTACTAATGTGGTTGTCACAATATGGAGAACATGTCTCCACATCATGAGAGATTCACCTCTTTCAAGGTCCGCAGCCGGAGCATGATTCAATATCTCCTCTTCCCCAGATAATAACAGACTCAATAAGATGACAAATTCCAATCCAGAAAGCTGTCTGCTCTGATTGATAGCTGGGCTACATTTTAAACATTGACCCCCCTCCAACAGTCATGCACAGTTTGACCACCTTTCAGAGAGAGCAAGAACTGCTGATGCTCAGAGATAACACAGTGTGGAGCTGGAGAAACACAGCAGGCCAGGCAGCATCAGAGGAGCAGCATTTCTGTTTTGATTCGTCTTGATAAATATCCAACTGAAGCTAGGGAAATTTACAACTTAGCAGAGAGACCGTCAATCCATCTTTCACACCGTTTAAAATGGAATATAATACCTTCTCAGCGATTCTGATGGCTCCTATAATGGGAGAATAAATTATTAATGTTTTCACACGGCCCAGCAAGGTGTCAAATGGATTACGGGTGAACAAGACATGCAGATTCTTCGGATGCGAGAGGGAGACTTGGTGTAGAATGCGGAGCTGAAATGTCCCAGTGTGACGCTCTGTTGATTGATTGATTCTCGGATGGGCAATATCAGGAAAAACCTAATTCTTCCCTGGCTTGTATAATTCATGGGATCATGGATTATACAATTCGCTCAAATGATATAACAACTCCCCTCAGTATAATACGGAGGCCTCACTAGTCGAAGTGAAAAATGATATTCGATTGTTTTTAAATGTCTAAGCTCGAAATACTGCAATATTATTACGAGCATACCTTGTCCTCATAATATGTTGCAGTTCATTATATTCACTCTCACCAACTGATTGCAAATAAAATAAAATTTATTCTCACTTCCTTTGATGAATGATCGAGGACTAAAGGGCAGTTATCAATGACTTTGGAGTTAGAGTCATGGTGTCATAGAGATATACAGCACGGAAACAGATCCTTCGGTTCCACTCATTCATGCCGACTAGATATCCTAAGTTAATCCGGTCCCATTTATGAGCAATTGGCCCATATCCCTCTAAACTATTTTTATTCATTTATACATCCAGATGCCTTTTCTGGCAGCTCATCCATGCACACACCACGCTCCGCAGGAAAAAAAGTTGCTGCTCTGTTCGTTTTAAAATCATTCCCCTCTCATTTTAAGCCTTTGCCTTCTAGTATTGGACTCCCCCAGCTCCCCCAGTAAACATCTTGTCCATTTACTCTATCCGTACACCCCATGATTTCATAAACCTTTATAAAGTCACGTCAGTGCTTCTGATGTTCCAGGGAGAAAGGTGACCGAGAATGTTCAGCCTCTCCCTCGAGCTCAAACCCTCCCACCCTGGCAACATCATTGGAAATCCTCTCTGAACCCTTTCAAGTCTCACAACAGGCAGACCAGATTGCACACAGTATTCCGATATTGGCTGAACAAATGTCCTGTACATTTGCAAGATGGCCTCCCAACTCCTGTAGTCAATGCACGAACCAATAAAGGCAAACATTGCAAACACCTGCTTCACGACCCTGTTCACCTGTGACTCCACTTTCCAGGAGCTGTGAGCCTGCACTTCAAGGTCTCTCTATTCAGCAACACTCTCCAAGACATTAACTTTAAGTGTCCTGCCCTGATTTGCCTTTCCAAAACGCAGCACCTCGCATTTTTCGGACCTAAAGTCCATCTGCCACTCCTTAGCCCTTTGGCCCATCTGACCTCGGTCCCATTGTACACTGAGGTAACCTTCTTCTCTGTCCACTATAGCTCCAATTTTGGTGGTACCTGCAAATTTACTGACCATATCTCCTATGTTCACATCCAAATCGTTTATACAAATGACACCAGGCAGTGGACCCAGTTAGTGGTGAGACCAAGCATAGACTTGGAGACCATTTTGTAGAACATCTGCATTCTGTACATGACAAACGACAACACTTTCTGCTTGCCAAACATTTAAACTCCCTCTCTCACTCCCTGGGTGACATATCCATTCCGCACCTCCTCCAGTGTCACAATGACACCATCCACAAACTGGAGGAACAACACTTCATATTCCGCCTCAGTAGCCGACAGCCCAATGGCCGAAACATGGAATTCACCCGTTTAAAAATCTCCCCACCCTTGGCCTCATCCTACATCCAACCCTCCCTCTCATCCCTCCCTCTGTAACCTGACACAACCTGTCCATCTTCTCTCCTACCTATCCGCCCCACCTATCCCACTGACCAATCCCCGCCACACCCTATGTGCGCTCACCCCGGACATTGTGAACTGCACACAACTGATCAATTTCCATGTTGTTGAGTGAATGTTATATTTTAGCTCGTATAAATATATTTGGCTGAAAGTGTCATTTTGGAGTACAAGTCTGCTATAATATTTCCAGACGATTGTCAGCACCCCCCACCCCCTACAAACCTTTGGGTTCTCAGTATCACCAGCTATTTCTTGGTGCTTTCTGCAGAAAAGCTCTGAAGTGGAGCCAGATCAGATACAAAATATAAAGACGTAACAAGGTGCAGAGCTGGATGAACACAGCAGGCCAAGAGGCATCAGAGGAGCAGGAAAGCTGATGTTTCAGACCGAAACCCATCTTCAGAAATATAAATCTTGTCTTTCTCTGTCAATTGATGCTGCCAGACCTGCTGAACTTCCCTAGCATTCTGCCTGTGTATCAAATGTTCACATTTACAGTGGTTAGTTTTGAATTGAGGTCAGGCTCAACTTGAACTAAATGTCATCAACACTTGAAGATATTTATTACAGACTGTGTAAGATGAAGTGTGTACAATTTTGGAGAGATATAAATGACACAGAAGAGTCACGTCAGTCATGTTACAAAAGATATCAGGTATGGAATGCATATTAAACTTTTCAAATGTCAGGACCCAGCACAATAATTTCTGTAAGACCTTGGAACCCACCTTCTAAATCAGGTGCCTGCTCTTGTCAGTGACTTTCTGAAACATTGCAAATACAAAGGTTTTCACATTAGTTGCTTTAGTGCTCGCTCCTAACTACGACACCTTGTACTTTTCCCTCAAAATCCGCCAATCCATGCACTGGGGTGTCAGTGTTATAAAATATCACCTTGACTGGATTATACTTTGCAATTGGTGCAGACAAATCTCAATTTCTGATTGGTTCCTGCTGTTAGGTTGGGCAGATCCTTCGGTGAAGAAGGTGCAGAGGCAACTGACAGGAATGGTTCTAGAAATGAGGAGCATCATAAACAGGATAGTTTGAAGAAGCTAGGAATATCTTCCTTGGGTAGAAAAAAGCTGAGGGGGAGATGTGATAGAGAATTACAAAAGCATAAGGGAGCTGAACAGAGTAGACAGGGAGAAACTGTTCCGACTGAAAAAAAAACAGAACAATGAAGAAACGAGGGGCCTTTCACTTAAAGTGAGATGCAAAAGAAGCAAGGATGGTGTGTTGTAAAAAAAATGCAGTATGTAATTAACGTCTGGAATGAATTTCCTGGAAAAAGAATGGAGAAAATCCCAGTTGAAGCAGTAAAGAAGGTAATTTTTGCATAACAATGACACACAAGAATATGGGAAATGACAGGATTGCCTCTTGGTAATAGAGTCGTATTACATGAGACAGCGAATGCACATACAATAGGTCGAATGAACTCCTTCCGTACACATAATGTTTCTGAGATCTTACAATGCTGCTCCAGCTCACAGTTATTGTGGCTATTCCAATATTCATTCCAGCTGATACTGGATAATCAAAGTCTTTGGATTTCTCAAAGGTGTGTTACTTTCAGCAGAATGATCTTTTATTACTTGCTGTATTCATGAGTTCATTTTTGTACAAAAGTACATCATTTGGGGATGATACTGGGGATTACGGGATTGACATATGAGGAGAAATTGACAAGGTTCAGATTGCTTTTGTTAGAGTTCAGGTGAATGTGGAACAATCTCATGGAGATATAAAATCTAATAGTATGAGACAAAGTAGATGCAGGGAGGATTCGGGGGAGACCATTTAAAACAGAGATGAGGAGGCATTTCTTCACCCAAAGAGTGGCGAGCCTGTGGAAATCATTACCACAGGAAGTATTTAATTAGAAAACATTGAATGTATTCAAGAAGTAGCTAGAAGTATCACTTGGGATGAATCGGATCAAAGGTTATGGGCAGAAACAGGAGTAAGATATTCCAATATTCATTCCAGCTGGTACTGGATAACCAAAGCCTTTGGTTTCTCAAAGCTGTGTTACTTTCAGCAGAATGATCTTTTATTACTTGCTCTATTCATGACTTGCTCTATTCATGACTTCATTTTTGTACAAACGTACATCTTTCGGGTGTGACTCTGGGGATTGCAGGACTGATGTATGAGAAGAGATTGACTCGGTGCGGTTTGCTTTTGTTGGATTTCAGACGAATGGGGCATGATCTCTCAGAGATTTATAAAACTCTAACAGGACTAGAAATGTAGATGCAGGGAGCATTGGGGGAGACTACTTAGGATGGAGATGAGGAGACATTTGTTAATCCAAAAGATTGGTGAGCCTGTGGAATTCATTACCACAGGAAGTAGCTGATTCCAAAACATTGAATGTACTCAAGAGGCAGCTGGATGTCGCACTTGGAGCGAATGGGATGCAAGGTTATGTGCAGAATCAGGATTTGGCTATTGATGTGAATGTTCAGCGATGATTATGATGAATGGTGGAGTAGGCTCGAAGGGCCAAACAGCTTCCTCCTGCCCCCATCTTCTATGTTGCTATGTATTCACATCTACAGAGTGGTCCAGCGCTATGGGCATGACAGGTTTCTCAAAGTGATGAACAAAGGTAACTGCAGTTTCTTCCACTGCTCCTCTTACGGCACTGGAATGGATTTCTCTGCATTTAATGATCAATATATTACATACAGGAATGTGAGCAATGTGATCCTCTGGAATGAGGATCATAAATCAGTAGCTTACAGTAATTGGAGCTGCTTTCATAGACGTCAAGTTACATCAGGGAATGAAGTTTTATCAGAGGGAGAGGAACGTGTAGATTTGAGGCAATAATCAGATCACACATGAACTTACTAAATGATGCAGTTCGATGTGAGTGCCAAACGGTTTATTCCTCCTCCTTGGTCACGTGCAAGGTTTCAAACACATGAGGATCGTAGATGTGGAAGAGGGAGAAAAAGCTGTTCCCTCTGCCAGAGCGATTCATAATGAGAGAGACAAAAACAGACGTTGCTGGAAAAGCTCAGTGGGTCAGACATCGCACATGAAGAGAAATCAGAGTTTGTGTTTCGGGTCTGGTGATCCTTCATCAGAATTGGTGGTAGCTGGGAAATTATTGGTTTATATGCAGGAGACAGGGTCGGGGAATGGGGTAATGAGTAAACAATAGTTGGGATAGACTCAAAGGAGAGTGAAAAAGAAACAGTTGGACAGACAAAGGAGTGGATAACGGTCTGGCCAGGAAAGTGAATACATGTTAATGGAGACTACTAGTGGCTAATGATAAATAGCTTATACTGCAGACTATGTGCTAACAAGGCATTGTGGATGGACAGGGGGCCAGAAGAGCTCAGGCCCTGCAGTCCATGGGCTGCAGAGTCCCCAGGCAGAAAATGAGGTGTTTTTCTTCCGGCTTATGCTGACCATCACTGGAAAACTACAGCAAGTCTGAGGCAGAGATATTGGCCAGGGTACAGGGTGGTATTTTAAAGTGGCAGCCAACTGAAGCTCAGAGTATTTTGTGCAAACACAACATAGATGTTCTGCGAAGTGCTCACCCAGTCAACACTTTGTTTCTCGAACAGAGAGGGAGCAGAGAATGCAGTGGACTAGATTGTGAATAGTGCCGGTAAAGTGCTGCTTCACCTGGGAGATGTGTTTGGGCCCTTGGATACTCGGGAGGGAGCAGGTAAATGGCCAGGTTCACCAGTTGCAGGGGAAAGCGCTATGGAGCTGTGGGGGTGTGGTGTTGGGAGGGAAGGACGAGCGGATCAGGGTGCCTCAGAGGGAAAGACCCCTGGAGAAGACAGACAAGGAATGGGAAAGGAATATGTCATGGTGGTGCCATCTCACTTGAGGTGGCAAAAATGGTGTGTGATG
Source organism: Stegostoma tigrinum (assembly GCF_030684315.1). Lineage (NCBI taxonomy): Eukaryota > Metazoa > Chordata > Chondrichthyes > Orectolobiformes > Stegostomatidae > Stegostoma > Stegostoma tigrinum. The sequence continues at coordinate 19,368,182 of NC_081393.1, forward strand.
ATCTTCTGGAAGTTGATGCTGGTGTGTTGGTAAGGACAAGGGGAACCCTGTTACTGTTGTGCGAGGGAGGAGAGTGTGTGCAGGCGGAAATGGTCTTTTCAAAAACGGTTTTGGGAGCCTTCAGTTGAGGAAGAGTGGATATTTTGGAGGCTCCCTTGTCGAAGTTGGTCTCATTGGAATATATGTCATACAGAGGGTGGAAATGGGAAAATGAAATGCAGTCTTTACAGGAAGCAGGATGTGAGGATGTGCAGTCCAGGTAGCTGTGGCTTTATTGTGGATTTTCAAGGCCATTCTGTCCCCAGAAGTGGAAACAGAGATGTTGAGGAAGGGAAGAGTGGGGTCAGAGATAGACCAGGTGAAAGAGAAGGTACGATGGGAATTGGAAGCAAAGATGAACTTCTCCAATTCTGAACGAAAGAGGGAAGCAGCACTGATGATGTCATCAAAATATCAGAGAAAGTCTTGTGGGTGGGGTCCAGAAGAGGACTTGAACACGGAATGTTCCACCTACACCATGAAGAGACAAGCAAAACTGAGACCCTTGTGAGTACCCATGGTCAACCCTCCGATTTGCATAAAATGAAAGCAGTTAAAAGAAAAATTGTTGGGAGTAAGGTCAGAAATAATGAGACGTTAAAGGTCTTCGAAAAGAAGGCCTGCTCAAAAACTTTCTTGCAAAGAGAAAAATGTAGCTTAATATTGGTCAGGAATAGTGTGTATGGTTATGAGAAGAAAGCTTTGTCACGACATGCATTGCTCACTGAGAAACATGGTCCAGGTACATTGTGTGGAATATCCTCCTTCAGTGTCATTGCCATTCAGTTGAAAAATCTGCTGACTCATCATAGCTATCCCAGAAACTATTGCACCTTTCCACAAACTTTAATGGTTCTGCAATTTATTGGATTACCTCTCCAACCTAATAGTCTGATACAAAAATGAAGCAAACAGAATTCAGGAAACCACAGTCCTTGAGGAAACATCTAAGTATTTGAATGATGCAGGCAAACATTATTGAGTCGATTGGAGCTGGAGATTTCAAAGCCAGAATGCAATGAGGCAAGACACTTTGTAAAACAGAAATCACTTCGAACACATTTAGTTGACACTACTGAGAATGTCATATCGCAAACAAGCTAAAAGGATGTAACACCATATTTAGATTTGTGCAAACACCCAACTGATAAGGTGCAAACAAACAGATACAGCAGAAACACAGTCATTACAACTTTGGAGCCGATACATCATCTCGGCTCAAATTCAAACCATGTAACATGGAACTGAGATTTTGGATTAATTATCAATTTTCAGGGGGACAAACTTTAATGTGCAGACTCTACAGAGTGCAACACCATGTCCTCAAGGTTTTACAATGTATATTTCTGTGAAAGAGACAACACATTGTGTCAGAGCAATATTTCTTTTTATAATCAAGAAACAAGGAGCAGGTGCAGGCCATTCTGCCCTCAGACCTGGCTCTCCTGTTCAATATGGTCACGGATGATCATTCAAATCAGAACCTTCTTCTAACTTCTTTTCCATTTGATCTCTTCATTCTTCAAAACAATATCTGTACCCTACTTGGAAAGTTTGGCCCGAACCGTTTCTTGTGGTAAAGACAACCACAAACCTCGACTCTCTGGAAGAAAACAATTCTCCTCACTTCCTATCTGAAATTGTCTGCCCCTGTTCTTAAACTGTGATCCTCATTTCTGTACTCCTCAGTCGTCAAGAACATTCTTCGTCTATTTATATTGCTAAGTGTTATTTGAATTTTACAGGCTTCTCTCAGATGCCCATGACCCCATTTGTCTGATCTCCAGTGAATATATAACCGACTGAAATCAAATAAAGGAGTGAGGATCCTGACAGTCTGAAACAAAAGGAAACATTGAGAATGGGCAGGAAAGCAAACACGTGGAATCGATCAGCCATTACCAAATGGAAATCCATATTAGCTCGTGGGGCTGAACCATCTTTTTCCAGTTCCAACTCACTGTCTTATGGCATTACACTTAACTGAGTGAATTGACAAGGCGACACTATTTTCCAGTTCCACAAGACAGTGACCAAGGAATCCACATCTATGCCGGTGAAACAAAGATTCATCAAAGCCATTCAGTAACAGATGGGAGGCTTATAAAGTGTGATAATCAGTGTTCAGAGACATTATATTCCTATTATGGTGAATGGTGAGGCTAGTAAGAGTGTGGAACAAGTGAAGAATAAAGATATTGAGGCTCTAGTCGAGAATAAGAAAGAATCATGTACTACGCATAGACAACTGAGATCAGATAATCTTCTGAAGAATATAAAGAGTGTATGAGCATGACTGAGAGGGAGATCAAGAGGGCAAAGTGGGGACCTGAGATAGTCTTGGCAGATAAGGACAAAGAACAAAGAACAAAGAACAAAGAAACCTACAGCACAGGAACAGGCCCGTTGGCCCTCCAAACCTACGCCGAACAAGATCCTCTGTCGAACCTGTCATCTATTTTCTAATGGTCTGTGTCCATTTGCTCCCTGCCCATCCATGTACATGTCCAAATATATCTTAAAAGACGCTAACGTGTCTGCGTCTACCACCTCTGCTGGCAACGCGTTCCAGGCACCCACCACCCTCTGTGTAAAGAACTTTCCATGCATATCTCCCTTAAACTTTCCTCCTCTCACTTGGAACTCATGACCCCGAGTAATTGAGTCCCCCACTCTGGGAAAAAGCTTTTTTACTATCGACCCTGTCTATACCCCTCATGATTTTGGAGACCTCAATCAGGACCCCCCTCAATCTCTATCTTTCTAAAGAAAATAATTCCTCATCTACTCAACCTCTCTTCATAGCTTCCACCCTTCATACCAGGCAACATACTGGTGAACCTCCTCTGCATCCTCTCCAAAGCATCCACATCCTTTTGGTAATGTGGCGACCAGAACTGCACACAGTACTGCAAATCTGGCCGAACCAAAGTCCTATGCAACTGCAACATGACCTGCCAACTCTTGTACTCAATACCCTGCCCAATGAAGGAAAGCATACCATATGCCTTTTTTGACCACCCTATTGACCTGCGTTGTAGCTTCAGGGAACAATGGACCTGAACACCAAGATCTCTCTGTTCATCAATTTTCCCCAGGACTTTTCCATTTACCGTATATTTCGCCCATGAATTTGATCTTCCAAAATGCATCACCTCGCATTTGCCCGGAATGAACTCCATCTACCATTTATCTGCACAACTCTCCAGTCTATCTATATTCTGCTTTAATCTCTGACAGTCCCCTTCACTATCTGCTACTCCACCAATCTTAGTGTCATCAGCAAACTTGCTGATCAGACCACCTCCACCTTCCTCCAGATCATTTACATATATCACAAACAACAGTGGTCCCAGCACAGATCCCTGTGGAACACTACTGGTCACAGGTCTCCAATTTGAGAAACTCCCTTCTACTACTACTCTCTGTCTCCTGTTGCCAAGCCAGTTCTCTATACATCTAGCTAGCACACCCTGGGCCCCATGGGACTTCACTTTCTCCATCAGCCTGCCATGGGGAACCTTATCAAACGCCTTACTGAAGTCCATGTATATGACAGCTACAGCCTTTCCCCCATCAATCAACTTTTTCACGTCCTCAAAGAATTCTATTAAGTTGGTAAGACATGACCTTCCCTGCACAAAACCATTTTGCCTATCACTGATAAGCCCATTTTCTTCCAAATGAGAATAGATACTAACCTTCAGTATCTTCTCCAGTAGCTTCCCTACCACTGACGTCAGGCTCACCGGTCGATAATTATGATAAGTTTAAGGATAATCCAAAGAGATTCTGTAGTACCCGAAGAGCAGGAGAGCAACTGGAGAGAAAAAAAGTTTCTTTTAAAGTCAATGTGGTCACACGTGTTAAACCTTGGCTGATGAGGGAGATAATAAATGAATATTTCACGTCTGCATTTATACTGGAGAAAGAAATGGAGGCGTGTGAACTTGGGAAACTAAATACTAATGTTTTGAAGACAATTCATATGGCAGAAGGGAAAGTGCTGGAAGTTTTAGAAAATATAAAGTTGGAGTAAAATCTGAGGCTTGATCAAATGAAGCACAGGATGTTGTGGGAAGTTCAGGAAAAAAAAATTGTCAGGTCCCAAGCAGAAATTTCTGTATCATCTCTCACCACGGGTGAGGTGCCGGAGAAGTGGATAGTGTTTAATGACCCTTCATTTAAGAAAAGCTGTAAGGAGAGGCCTGGGAACTATAGATATGTGAGTCTGACATTGGCGGTGGGTAGGTTGTTGGAGGTGACTCTGAAAGATAAAATTTTCTTGCATTCGGAGAGGCAAGGACTGATTAGGGATGGTCAGCATGATTTTGTGCGTGGGAAATCATGTCTCACACAAATGATTGAGGTTATTTTGATGAAGTAACTGAAAAGATTGATGAGGGCAGAGCATTAAACATTGTTTACATGGACTTTAGTAAAGCCTTTGATAAGGTTCCACTGGTAGACTAACTAGCAAAGCTCGATCACATAGGATTCAGAGTGAGCTTGCCAATTGAATACAAGACTGGCCTGATGGTAGGCAGCAGAGTGTGTTGGTGGAGGGTTGTTTTTTAGACTGGAAGCTACATGTGTTTGTCAGGCCTATAAACATTTAGGATGAGATGAGTTTGTCGACTTGCTTGCCAAGCTGGTGGGGTTGGTTCCAAATGTTTCGTCACCCTGAGAGGTAACATCGTCAGTGCACCTCCGGTGAAGAGCCAGTGGTCTCTGCCACTTGTTATTTATATGCCTTGGTTTGCTGGGGTGGTTAGTGTGACTTCCGGTTGTGTTTCTCAGTAGTTAGTACACAGGGTCTAATTCAATGTGTTTGCTGATGGAGTTCCCATCATGAGGTATAAACCACGAGTCAGCAATCCACAGGCACAGGGGGAACAGCTAAACAGAACACACACAGAAAGATAAAGTTTATGAGCAACGGTGCCCATAACCACCTCCACAAACACAAGCGGGAAATTGCACACCAAAATACTCAGCAATCCAACACAACCGACCAGGAATGGACATCCACACCGGAACAAGCCATCAGCACACAACAACAAAAGACCAGAACAAAGAAAAGACAACCCTTCAATAAAAGCTGTACAAAATCACCCTCATAACCACATGGAAACACAGATACATGCATAAGAAAAACATTTTGGATACTGACAAGCCCGGCCTAACACGCAGACTGGGCTGTAATTAGAGAGACACCAAAAAGACAGATTTCCTAGCTCTGCTGGAATTGACACTAAAGAACAGCGGACTTGAGGAAGAAGTACAACGGAACATCAGACAGACGATAGTCCCACCACTGAGCAAGGAAGGAAAGTGAAAGACATTGAGCCCCAAAGAGAGGAAAGCCCCAGAAAGAATCAGGAAACATAGGAACATTTTAATCTTACCACTGGACAAAGAACACACGACGGTAACCTTCAATTGAATCCAATACATCGAGAAAGCTAACACACAACAAGCAGATTTTAACACCTACCAACAATTTTAATAGGATTAGGAAACTGGAAGCTGGATTACAATGACCCCCGAAGAAATTACACAACTCAGGAGGCTTCAGCAACAGGTACACCAACATATGGACTTGCCAAAGAATTACAACAGAAATCGGAAAACGTAGTGAACAACACTATCCACTCATCCCAAGACTTCTCCAACATCATCAAGGGCACCAGGAGAGAAAAGGCAAAATGATGATGTACTTCAAATTAACCGCAATATTTACATCCATAAACATAGATGTAGCAACAAGACAATTGCCACACTGCTGGATGATTCAAGTAAGCAGAAATCCCAGGATACCAACAAAATCTATGAGGCCACCACCATGAAACTATTGGATCTATGCCTCACAACACACTTCATCTTCAAGGACAGCATATACAAACTCAACAGAACATCAATGGGATCCCCAATACCAGGACTGATTGCTGAAGCAGTAATGTAAAGGTTAGAACAGACAGTATTCCCCACTGTACAACCCAAAATTTGGATCAGATATGTAGAAAACACCTTTGTGACTATGAAATGCCAAAACTAAAAGAAACTCACCGAAACACGAACAACATCCTTACCGGGATATAACTCATGACAAAAGAAGAAAACATCAACTAACTACCCTTCCTGGACACAATGCTAGAATGCAAATGCAACAGCGAACTCCAGATTAACATACATAGAAAGACCACACATATGGATCAGATACTCAATAACACTAGCGACCATCCCAATGCCCACAAACGAAGTTGCATCAGGACACTATTTAAATGAGCCAAAATACATTGCAGCAACCCGCAATGATGCAAAGCAGAACAGGAGCACTGACATTGAGCCTTCAAAAGCAAAAGATTTCTGAAAAGCACAATCCGAGACAGATCACAACAGGAAGCCAGAAAACGACCAGAATCACTTCTCACCCTGCTGTACATCGAGGACATATCAGAGATGCCACAAGACTACTCAGACCCCGAGGTAGCAGGGTAGCCCACAAACCAACAACCATCAACAACAGCAACTGATGAACTTAAAGAATCCCATACTCAAAACCAGTAAAACTGGGGTAATATACAAAATACCGTGCAAGGGCTGTGAGAAACACTACATAGGCCAAACTGGAAGGAAATTGATGATGCAGATAAATGAACATCAACTTGCCACCAAGAGACAAAACCAATTCTCACTTATCTCACTACACACAGACACAGAGGGACACAAACTTAACTGGGACAACACATCACTCATCTTACAAGCCAAACAGAGACACAGCAGGGAATGTCTGGAGGCCTGGTATTCAAACTGGAACTCCACCAACAAACACATTGAATTAGAGTCTGTGTGCAAGCCAATAAGAAATAAAACTGGAATGATATCAACCACCCAAGCAAACTGAGGCATAAAAATAACAAGTAGGACAGAACACCGACACTTCACCGAAGGTGTACCGATGATGTTAGCGAGAAGAATGATGAAACATTTGTAACCAAACCCACTGGGTCACCGAACATGTCTACAATCCAATCCACAACCCGAGCTACAAATCTTCTCAAAACCATTGAAATAGCAATGGATTATAGAAAGTATGGTTAATATGTTGGCAGATCACATCAAAATTGGTGGTACAGCATGTTTGCCTTCATTATTCAGACCACTGAGTGTAGGAATTAGGACATCATGTAGAGTTTGTACAAGATGTTGGTGATGCCTCTTCTGTCTGCAGTTCCGGTCGCCCTGCTTTCAGAAGGATATTGTTAAATTGGAGAGAATTCAGAAAATATTTACCAGGATGTTGCTGGGAACGGAGTGTTCGGATGATGAAACATGGGCTGGATATGCTGACCTTTTCTCAATGGAGAGTAGGAGGTTGATAGGTGACTATAGGTTTGTAAAATCATGTGGGACATACAAAAGGTGGCTTGCGAGGGCCTTTTCCCGACAATGGTGGAGTTCAAAATGAGGCAGCATATTTTTAGGATGAGAGGAGAAAGATTTAAAAAGGACTTGAGGGGCAAACATTTAACACAGAGTTGAAGGAACTGTCAGAGTAAGTGCTGGTTGGGAGTACAGTTACAATATATAAAAGACATTTGGATATGCATATAAAGAAGAATTTTTTGGTGAATTATGGGCTAAATGCAGGCAAGTGGGACACGTTAATGTTGGGAACATGGCCGACATGGACCATGTGGAGCGAAGGGTCTGTTTCCATACTGTATGTCTCTATAACTCCATGAGGTAATCAGGCCAGTTCTTTTTTTAAATTAACTCCTGAACTGTGTTAGCTTCACTGTCTTTCTACTGTATGAATGGGTGCAGGACTTGTTTTTCCTTTAATCATTCATGGGATGAGGGCATCGCTGGATACACGGCATTTATTGCCCATCCCTAATTGCCCAGAGGGCAGTTAAGAGTTAACCACAGTACTCTGGTTCTGGAGTCACATGTACGCCAGACCAGGTGAGGATGGCACTTTCCTTCCCTAAAGGACATGAGTGAACCAGGTGGGTTTTTTCCGACAATCAACAATGGATTCATAGTCATCATTAGATACTTTATGCCAGACATTTATTAGATTCAATTTGGGGTGGCACGGTGGCTCAGTGGCTAGCAATGGTGACTCACAGTGCCCAGGGCCTGGGTTCAATTCTAGCCTCGGGCGACTGTCTGTGTGGAGTTTGCACATTCTCCACGACCCTGCATGGGAGTCCTCCAGGTATTCAGGCTTCCTCCTACAATCCAAAGATGTGCAAGATAGATGGATTGGCCATACTAAATTTCTGTAGCGTTCAAGGATGTCTAGGTCAGGGTGTTATGAGAAGATGGGTCTGAGTGGTGTGCGCTGAGGGTTAGTGTGGACTTGTTGGGCCGAAGAGCCTGTTTGCACACTGTAGTGATTCTGTGTCGCATGCAAATCAGACATCACAAAATCAAACTGAGGGGGATTTTCTACAGAAGGAAGGAACAACTTACATCCAGTGGTGGGATCCACGGTGTAATCGTTTCAATTATCCACAACTCCAACCATCTGGCCTTGAAGACAGCAATTGATTGCCCCAAATGTAAGATTAATGTTCACCTAACCCCAATCCTTTCATTAATTCAACTATTAATCGAACATTGACACCATTCTAAACCATATCCAAAATTCAATTTGGCCATGATGGCATGATGCCGAACTCAAACCCCAGCCTACACCTGATGGTACATCCAAACATCACTCCAGGCAGCACCATTGCAGTTTCATGGAAACTGAATTTTTTATTGAATATTCGAGCTGATCCTAACACTAAGATCCAACCATATCTCTTACACCACACAATCTCACAGAACAGGTTGTGGATTGGAAATGAAGCTCCTGAGAGTGCGGCAAACCTACATACAACAGGGTGAAAATGAAGAAGAAAAGTAAAGAGAAGAGGGTGTGAACATAATGGAGAGATGAGCAGGAGTGACAGTGGCTGATCTAGTCTGGCACAGATCTAAACAAAACCATATACAAAGGTCAAATTTTGTGTTGTTGCCTTTGATTCTATGAAACACTCAGCTGGCTCTCCACAGCTAAAGGGAGCAATGACACTCCTGAACGCCATCAACCGGGCCGAAATGTGTTTTCTGTTGATGGGAAATCAATCATTGAACGGTCATTAGGGAAGGTCATCAACATGATATCTCAAGTTGAAACCAGAAGCATTTGAAGCACCGTTTGCGAAAACATGGCTTCCAGTTCTGTTTAGTTTGTTCTTGTGGTCAGGAAAGTTCTTTGGTGAGGGAGAGTGTGTTTATCCAATCCACTCCCCATGTGAACATCTTTCAGCATCAGACGTTTAATTCAGCTGTCATCATCTGTTTGTTCCAACTCTTCCGGAAAAATACTTTCGATATTGTGCAATACAAATATCCCAGCAGAGGTATGGATGAGCATAAAATTAAGACCCTGCAAATCAGACGTCACAGAATCAAACTGAGGGGGATATTCTGCAGAAGCAAGGAACAACTCACAGCAAACTGAAAATGCACAGTTTGATTCGAACGGTGAGGAAAATATTCTACCTGGTTCTTGGCATCATTGGCTTTCCTGGTGAGAGTGTATAACTACTGAGGCTGTTTCAATCAGTGTCTGACCCAGCTTCTGCTGTTACCCAGTGAGCAATAATGTTACCTGCAACAGCATATCAGGTTAAATATCCCGCACATATCTCTATAGAACATAGAACATCGAACAATACCGCGCAGAGCAAGCCCTTTGACCCTTAGTGTTGCACCGACCTGTGAACCAATCTAAGCCCTTCCCCCTACACTATCTCATCATTATCCATATGTTTATCCAAGGACTGCTTAAATGCTTCTAATGTGACTGAGTTAACAATATTGGCAGGCAGGGTGATCCACGCCCTTCCCACTAAACGAGTAAAGAACCTGCCTCTGACATCTGTCTTAAATCTATCTCCCCTCACTTTGTAGCGATGCCCCCCTTATACAAGCTGAAGTCATCATCCTCGGAAAAAGACTCTCACTGTCCACCCTATCTAATCCTCTGATCATCTTGTATGTCTCTATTAAATCCCCTCCTTCTCTCCAATGAGAACAGACCCAAGTCCCTCAGCATTTCTTCAGAGGGCCTACGCTCCAGACCAGGCAACATCCTGGTAAATCTCCTCTGCACCTTTTCCAATGCTTCCACATCCTTCCTGTAATAGGGCGGCCAGAACTGCACGCAATATTCCAAATGAGGCCGCACTAGCATTTTGTACAGTTGCAGCATGACATCACTGCTCTGGAACTCGATCCCTCTGCCACTAAAACTTAAAACACCGTAGGCCTTCTTAACAGCACTATGAACCTGGGTGGCAACTTTAAGGGATCTATGTACGTGGACACCAAGATCCCTCTGCACATCTACACTACCAAGAATCTTTCCATTGACCCGGTATTCTGCCTTCCTATTGTTCCTCCCAAAATGAATCACCTCACATTCATCCGTATTAAACTCCATTTGCCACCTTTTGGCTAAATTCTGCAGTTTGTCCAAGTCTCCTTGCAACCTGCAACATCCTTTCACATGGTCCACCACTCCACTTTAGTGTCATCTGCAAACTTACTAACCCATCCAGCAATGCCTGCTTCCAAGTCATTTATAAAAATGACAAACAGCATAGATTCATTCTGCTGCTTCTAATGTTTCAAGCTCTCCCCATTTTGTTATTACACTCAGTGCATAACTGATTCATGAAGAGAACAGAATTTATGATGGATATTGTGTCAAGTAATACACAGAATTGCACAGTGATTAAACCGAACGAAAATGGGATTTTATATTTCAATTCTTTCAGGGTCAGAACGTCATTTGGAAGATGAGCTTTGAAAAAGAACCATTTCTAAGAAGTTGTATAGGTTGAAAAACAACAAGTGGGCCAACTGAGCATATTATAGCAGAGCACTGGCTGCCTGAAGCCAAGAGAGTGAGAGAAGCAGATACATTTAGACAGAAGCAATTTTGACTGGGATAAGAGGTCCTGACCAGAGAGGCCATGTTTAAGAGTAAACTGCAAATTCAGCTGAGGCAGGCTGGTGGTGCTTTGAAGGAAGAGAGGAACGGATGGTTGTGGAAAAGTGAGAGACAAGCAACAAGGCTATTTTGGGCTCAGAGAGAAGGGATGTATCTCAAATGATCAGGAGTTTGCTTCAAGATTTCAAAGTAAAATGCTGGGGAACATCAAATTTGAAGTTTGGGAAGGGTCTCAAAACAAAATATCGATTTTCCTGTTCCTCTGCGGTTGCCTGACCTGCTGTGCTCCTCCAACTCCACTCTGTGTGAGGTTCTGTGCTGTGTTGTTTTTGATTATTGTTCTTCTAACTAGTTCCTTTCCCATAGTTGCATTGATAAAGTCTAATCCGGAGCATCTAGCCTCAGTGATGGAGAATGTTTTTCATTTCTTTTTCAGTTCTCTCTCTCTCTCTTTCAGCCAATTTAGTGACTGTTGCGATCCTGTCTCGAGGAAAATGTGGACTCTCAGCCTGCAGCTCTCGGTACCTTCAGGCCATGGTGGTGCTGGATCTGTTCATCGTTATCATTGAAATTCGTATTCAGCCTAATCAAACATGATTTTTTTCCCCACTATCATTCTTGGACATCACCCCTGTGTGTAGTGTTCACTATGCCCTGCGCCGTGTAGCCATAGGCTGCTCTGTGTGGTTCACCTTCATGTTCACCTTTGATCGATATGTCACCATTTGTTGTGAGAAACTGAAAACCAAATACTGCACTGAAAAAAACGGCAACTGTGGTTCTTGCAACAACCAGCATTCTGCTCTGTTTAAAAAAAAAACATTCCCATCTACTTTAGATTTGAACCTGATAAGATAATTGACAACATACCATGCGGCTGTACTAATTCACATGCATACTATCAGGACCCTGTCTGGGGTGGATTTAAAATCTTTGAAAAGATTCAAACACCCATATTTCCATTTGGTTTAATTCTGTTCCTCAACGCCCTGACAGTCAGACATATTTTAGTGGCCAGTCGAGTCTGTAAAGGATTGAAGGGTCAAAGTAAGGTAGAGAATTCCAGCCACTCAAAGATGGAGAGTCGAAGGCAGTCTGTAATTTTACTCTTTGCTATATCTGGCTTTTTCATTTTCCTGTGGCTCTGGTATATTTTGAATTACTTTGGTGTTGATGATCCTTTAGACAGTCATGGTAAATATAGATTTGAACAAGTTGCATATATGCTGCGGAATTTGAATTGCTTTACGAATACCATTGTCTATGCGGCTTCCCTTTCCAAATTCAGAGAGAAGCTCAGGAACCGACTAAAAGCTATATTTACATAAATAACAGAACCAGCTACAACTCAGGGCAACTGAGAGTGGACGATCACAAAAATATTTGCCTGGTGCAGGAAAGAAATGCCAACGGATGTTATCAATTGTCAAAAAAGAGATCTTCCTTTTGAATATTCGAGTGACATTAGCCACCCTCCAATCTCCAGGGACTGTTCCAGAAGATACTGAATCCTAGAAAATAACGACCAATGTATACAATATTTCCAGTGCCATTTCCTCAAGTACTCTGGGATGTAGATTGTTAGTCCCTACGGATTTAACTTCAATCCATGAATGTTCCCAGCACCATGTCTCTACTAATACTGATCTCCCTCAATTCTTCCCTCTCCCTAATCTTTGCATTCTCCAACAATTCTGGGATCTGATTTGTGACCTCTTTTGCAAAGACACAAACAAAGTATCTATTCAGCTGCTCAGCCATTTCTTTGTCCCCTTTTGCACCTGCCCCTGTTTCTGTCCGTAGGGGCCGACATTTGTCTTTACCAGTCTCTTTCTCTTCACGTACCGAGAGAAACTTGCATTGGTCAGTCTTTTTGTTCCCTGCAAGCTTACTTTTGCACTGTATTTTCCCAATTCCTATTCACTCCCTCGGTCCTTTGCTGAATTCTATACTGCTCCCAAACTTTAGACATATTTTTAGCCAATCTGAATCCTTCTGCCTTTGGCCCTCTGACCTATTTTGCTTTTGCCACAGACAGGGATGAACAGTTGTTGCAGTTCCCACATGTGTTCCTTGCATGTTTGCTATTGCCTATCCACTGTCATCCCTTTAAGTAACTCTCCCTGATCTATCCAGGCCAACTCACACCTCATGTCTTCATGGTTTCCATTATTAAAGTTCAGCACCACAGTCTCCCAATCGACTACGTAGCTCTCCATCTTGATAGAAAATTCTATCATGTTCGCTCATCCACAAGGGGCCTCGCACGGCTAGATTGGCAAGGATTCCCTTCTCATTACACAGTCCCCAGTCGAAGATGGCCTGGTCTCTAGTTAGTTCCCATATTGGTGAACAAAACCATCCCATATACACTCCAGGAATTCCTCCTCCACGGTATTATGGCTAATTTGATTTACCAAATATATGTGCAGAATAAAATCCCCCATGATCACCGATATTCCCTTATCAAATACATCTTTAATGTCCTGTTTCATGCCATTCCCAACAGCACCACTGCAGTTTGCGGGTCTATATATGAAACACACTGATGTTTTTTGGAGCTTGGTATTTCTCAACTCCACTCGTACAGACTCCACACTGTCAGAGCTAATATCCTTTCTCACTGTTGTGCTAATTTCTTCTTTAAGCAGCAATGCTGCTCCACCATTTTTTTTTCATTTTTACCTGCCCTTCTTAAATATTGAATCCCCCAGGACATTCATCTCCCATCCCTAGTCACCCTGCAGCCATGTCTCAGTAATCCCAAATATATCGTACCAGTTTACATCTATCTACATGATTAGTTCACCCCTTTATAACAAATGCTCTGCACATTAAGTCACAGGGCAATCTTCACAGATTGCTTCACTGCGATGGTCACAACAGGGTAGTCTTCCCAGATTGCTTCACTACGATGCTGACTCCAGGTTACTCCTACCGAACAGTTTTACCGAGGCTTCTCCTAAACATTCCTCAGCCTTACAGGGACCAGCCTTCAGAAAATTCTATTCACACCATGTGATGTCAGTCAACAGTTGGAGATAACAGATGCTGCAAAGTTTACAGGCCCTTGGCAACATTCCAGCAACAGGGCTGAAGGGTCACTGGACACAAAACATTAACTCTGTTTTCTCCTTCACTGATGCTGCCAGAATTACTCACCTTTTCCAGCAACTTTGTTTTTGCTCAGTACTGAAGACTTGTCCTCCAGAGCTTGCTGCTCCCCGAGCCAATCTGCTCCAGAACAGTTACAACCTTGGCATGTACCCGACAATGTGGAAAATTGCACAGTTAAGTCCTGTGCATAAAACAAAGGGTGTATCCAACACATCAGATTAACTTCCCCATCGAATCGACGTGCAAACATCAATGAAGTAAATGGACAGTACCATCAGTAGGATTATGAAACAGCACTTCCTCAGTAATAAGCTGCTCATTGATGCCCAGTTTGGGTTCCGCCAGGGCCACTCATCTCCAGATCTCATTCGAGCCACTGTTCAAACATGCAAGAAAGACCTGAATGCCAGAAATGAGGAGACAGTGTTAGCCCCTGTCATCAACGTTGCATTCGACCAAGCATGGCATTAAGGAGACCCAGCAAAATGGATACTGATTGGCATCAAGGGCAAAATATCCTCTGAATCGAGTTATATAGGAGTAGCGAAGTTATGCTACAGTTATGCAGGGCCTTGGTGAGGTTACTCCTTCATCATTGTGTGAAGTGTTGGTCTCCTAGTCTCAGTAAGGTCATTCTTGCTGTTGAGAGAGTCCAGCAAAGATTCACCAAAATGATTCAGGGATTGGAAGGACTGACAAATGAAGAAAGGCTGGATCAACTGGGCTTGTACTCGCTGGAATTTCGAAGAATGAGGGGGGAATCTCATAGAAATGTATAAAACGCTGATGAGACTGGATAGGCTAAATTTGGGAAAGATGGTTATGGTTAATGGAGATCAGTCAACTCAGCTTCAGGACATCTCTGTAGCAATTCCTTGGGGTAGTGTCCGAGGCACAACCATCTTAAACTGCTTCATCAATGACTTTCCCTCCACCTCAATGTCAGAAGTGGGGATGCTCACCGATTATAACACACCGTTCAGCACCATTCATGATTCCTCACAGACTGAAGTAGTCCATGTTCAAATGCAACAAGATCTGGACAATCTCCATGGCCTGTGCTGGCAAATGGCAAGTAATATTCGTGCCACACAGATTCCAAGTTCTGATCATCAACAAGAACAGGCAATCGAACCACCATCCTCAACATTCAACGGTTTTACGATCACAGAGTCTTCAAAAATTGACATCCTGGGGGTTACCATGACCCACAAATGCAACTGGACTCACTACATACACAGAATGGCTGCAAGGCCAGATCAGAGGATTGGAATACTGCAATGATTAACTCTCCTCCTGACTCCCCAAAGCCTGTACATCATCTACAAGGCCCAAGTGAAGAGTGTGATGGAATATTCTCCACTTGCCTGGATGGGTACAGCTCCAAAAATACTCAGGATGCATTGCACCATTCAGGATGAAGCAGCCTACTTGATTGTCAGCACATTGAAACACATCCACTCCCTCCATCACAGCAGTTTGTGCGATCTGTAAGATGCACTGCAGAAATTCACCAAAGACCCTCAGAGCGCACCTTCCATATCCACAACCACTCCCATCTGGAATGACATGGACAGCAGGAACTTGGGAACAGCATCACCTGCAAGTTCTTTTCCAAGCCACTCACTTTCCTGAGTTTGGAATATATCACCGTTCCTTCACTGTTGCTGGATCAAAATCCTGAAATTCCCTCCCTGATGGCACGCTGGGTCAAGCCACAGCAGTTTGAGTCGAGTGGTTCAAGAGCAGCCCACCTCCACTTTCTCAATGGTAGTGAGGGACAGGCAATAAATGCTGGCCAGTCAGTGATGCACAGGTAACACAAATAAACCCAACAATCACTCGAAATCTACTCCCACTCATTCACGCTCCTTTCTCTATTCACTTTCTCCAGCCCACTCATAATTGTAAAAAACCTCTATCACTTGTACTCTCAGTCTTCTTCTCTCCAAGGAGAACTGCCCCAACATTTTTAATCTGCTCTCAAAAATGACATTACTCATTCCTACAACCATTCTTATGACCTCTCCTGCGCTCTCTCCAATGCATTCACATCCTTGCAACACGGTTGTGACCAAAGCTGTACACAAGCCCCCAAATGAGCTTTCACAGGTATCATGAACAAACACTGCATTATCACCTTGCTTTTGTCATCCACATCCTGTCAATGAAGCCGAGAGCACTCAATGTTGTATCAATGGCTCTCTCCACCTGTTCTGCAGCCATCACTGAACTATGTACATGTATATCTCGGTCCCTCTCCACCTGCTTCCCCTTTCCAATTGGACCCCCTGCTTTATATTGTTGTTTTAAGTTCCACCGGCCAAAGTGCATCACCTCACTCCTCTCGGCATTGAACCTCTTCTGCCAATTCTCTGCCCTCTCCACTGAATTCTCCAAATAATTTTGGAATTTCACACTGACCTCCTCACAGTTTCTCAAGCTCCCAACATTAGCGCCAACTTGGGAATTGCCCAGTGCATATCAAAACCCAGATTAACAATATCAGTAAAAGCAAGAGTGCCGATATTGACCTCTGGTGAATCCTACTCGAAACATTTCTCAACGCCCACCCCTACCACTCACTCCCGCCTCCACTCCCATTCCAGAAACACCATTGAACATTGAAATATAGAAAATTAAAAACATGAGCAACAGTCAGTCATTGGGACATTCTCTGCCATTCAATATTGCTCATCATCTCACTCAGTCCCTGTTTCTACTTTCACACCAGTAACATTAAAACGTTTTAACTCCAAAAACAATATCAAAATCCTTCCTGAAATATTCCCATGCCTTGGATTTAGCCACTTTCCTTCGCAGAGAATTCCACAGAGTCACTACTCTCTGTGCAAACACATTTTTCCTCATCTCAGTCCGAAATAGCCTACCCCATATGCTTGGACTGTGACTCCTGGTTCTGCGTCATTATTCTCTGCTCCTCATTATGCAACCACTTTGCATCCATGAAGCTACTTGTCTTTACTATTTCATGATCAATAACCTTCCTGTGGCAAAGGTAAAGGTAGCTCTCATCTCTGCCTTTTGTGTGAGAGAAGTCTTGGAGTATTCCCTACAAGTTGTACACTTGTGTGGGCTGGTTGGCAACATTATAGAAGAGTTTTTGCATCAATGAGTTCTTTTTTAGGACCTGTTGTGACAGAGTTTAGGTAGCTGGACATCTTGCAATCGCTGCTTCCAACTCCAACTTAATACGAAATGTGCATCGTTGATTGAATAATAAACAGAATCAAAGGATCAAAGTGAAATAATAGCGAGTTGGTGTTCTTGCTCGGTAATGCTCACGCTGAGCTGACCTTCACTGAATTTGTACAAGAATGAGGTATCAGGCACATGATGTTTTAAAGCATTTCAGAGAAAGTAGCAACTGCAGATGCTGGAGAATCTGAGATAACAAAGCGTAGAGATGGATGAACAGAGCAGGCAAGCAGGATCAGAGGAGCAGGAAAGCTGGCATTTAGGCCTTCTTCAGACCCTTCTTCAGAAGAAGAGTCTAGGATCAAAACTTCAACTTCTCTGCGCCTACGATGCTGCTTGGCCTGCTGTGTTCATCCAGCTCTACACCTTGTTATCTCTGCTTTACAGCCTGGCTTTCTGACTCTCCTGTTCCACATGTGACGAGGATTGTGGAAGGAAGGATGTTCATGGGAGACGGTCATAGCATCATCGGGAAATAAGACACAAAATAAAACCTTCAGTCTATCATGTGTGAGTTCAGTTCCATCACAGTCTCAGCTTACACACCCTTCCTCAGTCACAAATTATCCTTAAACTGTGATGCCTAGTTCTGGACCACTCAGCCGCCAGGAACATCCTCCTCTCTGTTCACGTTGCCGTGTCCTCTGAGAATTTTAGAGACCTCCCACACCATATTTTCCTGATCTCCAGTGAATGTATCCTCATCTGAATAAATCAAGGAACTGCTGATGTGGAGGATCAGAAATAAATAATAGAAATTGTTGGAGGAACTCAAGAGTTATGGCAGTATCTGTGGAGAGAAAATGGAATAATTGTTTCAAGTCTTGTTCTGAACCCTTGTTCCGAACACAGGTCATTTGACTCAAAATGTGAATTCTGCTCACTCTCCACAGATCTCCCACACCAGGAGAGTTTCTCCAGCATTTCCTCATTTTGTGATTGCCCTGTGCAATCCCGTCTGTCTTCTTATTGAGAGCTGCAACTTTTCAGAAACTGAAATGCAAAGACCGCAAAGAAATAACCCAAACTATTGTTCTGCAAACACTGGTTACGCTGAGCTTTTTTAAGAACATTTATTGGGATCTTGCGAAAAGCAAGAAATATTGGCAGGGGCACAGTGCCTGGTTTTGCGCTTTTATGATCATTGTTTACCTGTCACAGACTTCAAATCCCTTGACTCCTTTTGCAACATTTCCAAACCCACAAATCCCTTTTGTTTTTCACCTGCGTTCAAAGCTTTGACTGTGTCAGATATATTTTAGTGGCCAGCACAGCACGCAGAAAACCCCAGGCTCACAGCATTGAAGACAATCCCAGAGATTGAGAACAGAAGGAAATCCATAATTTTACTCCTGTGTTATCTCTGGGAATTTCATTGTGTTCTGTGCAATGCTAATGGTGTATGTTGCTGGTCTGGGTTTTCGCTCATATTTCCCCATACCTTACCCCATTATTCTGCAGGTCTGCAGGTGGAAATTATTTTAATGGGGAAGCACGCCATTCCAGGAAGTTTGTTCCTGATACATCTATCATGGCTCACTCGTGGTGAATATTATCGAACAATATTTTACCTGTAGCTTTAATCACTCGTCCATTGTGAGGGCTGGGTAGATGTGGGACATGCTGGATGGAGGAGACTTCACCACCAACGTTAGCCCAGTTTTAATTTGGCATGCCAGGGCTTCTCTCCAATGGGGCTTCCCAGGGGATCACCGACATTTCGTCCAAGCTATGTGCTGAGCATACCACTGCGATGTCCCCGTTCTCGGAGAAATCTCAACAATTGTCTGCGATGTCCACATTCATAGAACACATTATGGTAGTCCTATTAGGTTTCTTGCAAACCATATGCTGATTGTCACATTCCAATACCACTGATTTCACAGATTATACGTTCCATGGTGTCTGGTGGTTGGTACGAGAAATTTCCTGGCTACATTATTTTGCCCATGCTACAGTTTTTCATTTTAGTTACACTGAGCTTTTTAAGGTAAATTTCCCAGTATTTTATGTCAACCAAGTAATATTTGCAGGGGCACGGCCTCTGGTTTTGTGCGACAACAATCATTTCTTTACGATCACAGACACAGATTATCATTGAATCCCTTCTCTCCATTTGCCACATTTGGAGACCGTGCCTCACATCTGTTGTTATTCTACTGTTCAGTGCTTTGACTGACAGACATACATTAGTGGCCAGCAGAGCTCTCAGGAGTCTGTGGCCTCACAGCAGTGAAGACAATCCCAGAGACTCAGAGATTGGGGGCAACAGGAAATCCTTAATTCTATTGTACTGTCTTTGGGAATTTCATCCGATCATGGGCTATGCTAACGTTGTTTTCCATATGGTATGATATGGACTACATAGCTGTGAATTTGCACAATTTTTTGTAACAAATGTGACACTTGCTGTAACTCCTGAGTTGCTGCACAAACACTGGCATTCAGCCTAGCATCCAGCTCATGAATGTGGTTCAGTGGCATAATTTTAGAACAATTCCCTCCATTGTAATTGGTGACTGATAAGAGGTACTGAAAAAGATATGCATGAACAGAAATCAATCCTGCATTAGATTCTGATCTAAGATAACAAAGTTTGAAGCTGGATGAACACAGCAGGTCAAGCAGCATTTCAGGACTTGCCCGCTCTATCTGTCGTACAGTCAGAATTGTAACAGTCTGTTCTCTCATAGGGTCTGTGTTGCAAACTGTGTGGAGAATTTTGATGCCCCTAAACCTGAGCATCATCGGTAATCAGAAAGCGGCCATCCCTTCCTTAAATATACTCAGATACTGAACTGCTGCGCCCCTTTTTGGCCGGGAACTCAAATGTTTTGCAACACTTTGGGAAAGATAAGCAAGTTACCTTCCTCACAGAGATAATGGGAACTGCAGACGCTGGAGAATCCAAGATAATAAAGTGTGGAGCTGGATGAACACAGCAGGCCAAGCAGCATCTCAGGAGCACAAAAGCTGATGTTTCAGACCTAGACCCATCTCTGATGAAGGGTCTAGGCCCGACACGTCAGCTTTTGTGCTCCTGAGATGCTGCTTGGCCTGCTGTGTTCATCCAGCTCCACACTTTATTATCTTCCTCACAGACTCAGGTAGCAACTCTTTTATGCTTCATCACACCTACCCACACCTTTGCTACCAATACCTCCAATCATTTTGTAACTTTCAATGACATCTCATCATCGAAATTCAAGAATTTGTACGTTAATTTTGCTGAGCCTAGATTTAGAGGAGAATTGTTTCATCCTGGGGTACACTTAGAGTGAATATTAGTTGCACTGTCTCCAAGGCAATAATATCTTCTCTTAGATAAAGAGAGACTAAAACTTCAAGCAGTACTCCAAGTGTTGTCTCACCAAATTATTATCGTTTGTTATTTCAAACTTACTGCAGAGAGACAGTTCCCATGCTCGCGGGCTTTGAATAATTCTCTATCTTCTTCAGAGTCCTGAGGTGTTCAGTTACCTGAAGAACAGTCATTCATTCATTGGCAGTCCCTCACTGACAAGGATGACTTTCCTTCACTCCCTCATAGGTGAGCCCATAGCTGGCTGTACAGTGAGATGCAGCGTCCACACTCTCTGTTCCATCTGCGACCAAATGTGGTCATGGGAAGGGGTGGGTGGGTCACTGGTGTTGTGGCGCAAAGCCTACGCTGTTTCACCTGGCTTCCGCATTTGTCCTGCGGCAAGTCTCAAGGTGCTCAACACCTTCCCAGATGCTCTTCCCCATCCACTTTGGATGCTCTTGTTCCCGTGATTCCCAGGGGTCTGAGATCGACAGCAGGGAGCTTCCCCCGTAGTTACCACAATTGGACTTGTTCCCTCTTTTGAAAGTTCTTACAAATGTGGCAAATCGGAGCTCTCCCATGATGCTCAACTCCTTCCAGATAACGCAGCCAGCAGAATGTAGCTTCTGCAGGAGCTCTTTGCCTTTGCAATTCAATCCAATGTCCTCCAGCAGCCTTGTTGTTCTTAAGCTGATGGGCAGCCTTCACTATTTCCTGCAGAACTCGGTTGTTGCTGAAGCTGTGGCGGGTCACATGCAATGGGCTGTGTTCAAGGATGTTCGAAGCAATGACAGAGCGTGAGTGGAGGAAGATAAACAGTCGCACGGCTGGTACCTGATAAAAGGCCGTGCACAGACCAATCCATTTGATGTTGCCACCCAGCAATATCTGTACACAGCCATTCAGCTCCAGTTCATCTGCAGCCACTTCAATTCCTGCTTGTTCCAAACTGCAGCCCAACAATACATCCCATAATAGACAGTTTACCTGCTTGGAAAAACACTTGGAAATCCTTTAAAACACTGGCAACAGGACAATTATTTCTTACTTCAGTCCATATACATCAAAGAGAAATGTGAGGATAAAAAGAATCAGTCTTTACAAGCCAAATTGGGACTGCCTGGAGTTCTGTCATAACTGGGCAAGAGGACTCACTGTGCAGGAGCTGTAAAGCAGGCTCAATGGGTTTAATATTTTATCTACAGGGACAATGACGTGGACACAGGGGACTCAGTCTGCTCTCTCAGGTTTCAGTGACACTGTTATAGTGGGATCAGTGTGACCTTTCCCTGGCAGTCTCACAGAGAAAGAGGAGTGCACTGCAAAGGCTTATGCAGTCAGAAGGCAATTGGAGTAGCTTTTGTGTACAGGGTTTGTCTCTCTCGTTGTTGAACAGAACATCAAATCTCCCACTAGAAAATCGTCTTGACAACTGTGCCTTAAATTGCTCAGCGTGGATTAAATTTAATGTCAATGCCATTTTAAATTGTCATCGAAAATATCATTTCATCTTTGCAGTGAAAACGTATTTGTAAATAAGCAGTCTTTGCCACTTAAACTCACCACATTACACATCACTTCAAAAAGGATTTTTCAATTTACGTTCGTCCAATCTGATGTGTGAATGGACAAAGTCACATTTGACAACATAGAATTATACAAAACAAGGAAATCGGGAGCGGGAGGAAGCAAATCCACGTTCCCCCAAAATCCCCAAAATGATCAAAAACTGTTTTGCTCTGCAATACCATAAACCTGTTCTCTCTCCATATTCATGGATGGTTTGAGGGTTTGACCTTCATGGGTTTATTTGGTTTATGTTTATGTTTAGCCCCTTCAGGCTCTGATGCGCCAGCAAAAACCCTCACCATTGTCTTCCATCTATTTTTTATGTCATCCAAAAAGTTGGTCATAGTGTATTCAATTTCCTCACCCAAATCATGAGCATACAGAGTAAGATATTCTAGCCCCATTACTGATCCTTGAGGTGAACCAATCATTATAGGTCGCTATCAAAAATGTATCCACTTCTCCCGACTCTCCATCTTCTATTATTTCTCCAATTCCCCAACAAACCTAACGTACTGTCTCATGTACCAACGAGTCAGACTTATTTAGTATATTAGTGAACACAGTTTTGATGGAAATATGAAAACGGCTGGTTACCTTTTATTAGTACACTGCCCCCATCCTCCCCATGCCAAGAATTCTAACATATTCTTACCCAAGATTTGACCATCATGAAGCCACACCGAAGCTGCCAGCTCATTTTGAAATACTCTACTATCACATTCCTCAGAGCAGACAAAAACATTTTATCAATAACCAACTCAAATACTCGGGGTCACAATTTCAAGGTGAGAGTGGAAAAGTTTAAGTGAGATATGTGTGGAAAGTTCTTTACACAGAAGGTGGTGGGTGCCTGGAATGTGTTGCCACCAGAGGTGGTAGCCGGGGTGACGACAGCGTCATTTAAGATGTATCTAGATAGATACATGAATGGGCAAGGAGCAGAAGGATAAGGATTCTTGGAAAATAGGCAACAGATTTACATATAGGATCTGGATCAGCGCAGGCTTGGAAGGCCGAAGGGCCTGTTCCTGTGCTGTAATTTTCTGTGATCTTTGACCTTTCCTTTCAGCAAAATGGCCGATGTTACTTTGTCTCTTTCTTTTTTATATATACACAACTCTTACATTGACACTTTTTCAATGATCTGGGACTATTCCAGATTCTAAAGCTTCTCATACTATTATAGCCAGTGAATCCTCTATCTCTGAAACTCCACCATTTAGCAACCCTGGAAGTCCGTCAGACTTTAGCCACTTTTGGTTCTGCAGAACTTCTTTTCTCTCGTGTTTGCTATTGTATTTCCTTCCTCTCATCATTTCCCCCCCCCCCCCGCCGTTAGTTAATTTATTTTGAATGCTGTTGCCTTCGATCACGAAGACAAATGCAAAGCATTTGCTGCTAAATCCATTTGCTCGGCCATTTAAAACAGTTCTGCTTCCATTGCATTGGAATTACCCTTATTCAGTTTTAGTTCCATTATTTATAACTCATGTTTCTCACTCTCAAAATAAATTCTATGATATTACACTCCTTTTTAGACTGAGATAATTTTAAAGCCTGCCTCATTACTGATTAACAGAACCAGAAGAGCCTGATCACTGTTTGATTCCACACCGTATTGTTCTAGGAAATTGATCTAAATGCACAATCTGATTTTACTCCCTTCCAATCCCACTGGGGAGCATTTCGGGGCCAGTGATCATAATTCCATTATATTTCAAATAGTAACGGAAAAGGAGAGGTGAGAGCTAAAAGTTATGACTCTGAATTGGAGGAAAACCAATTTTGACAGTTTCAAACAAGAACTTTCAAAAGTTGACTGGCAGAGTATGTTCACAGGTAAAGGGATGGCTGGAAAATGTGAGCCCTCAAAAATGCGATAACGAGATTCCAGAGACAATATGTTCCAGTTAGGATGAAGGGCAGGGCTGGAATATATCGGCAATTCCATGTGAGGAGGGAAATTCAGGTTTTGATCAGATTTTAGCACATTGTGTGCTTGACTTTATTCTTTTCATTTGTGACTGTCCTTCAAATCTCTGACTAAGCAGGTTGGCTTCTCCCATCCCTCGTGCATATTTTCCTCACTGAGAATTTCTTTTCTCTTCTTATGTGATTCATGTGCAAATGCTGAAATGTTGCTACTAAATCGCTTTGCCTGTCTACGTAACAAGCTCTTCCCCATTGCTTTGTCATTATTCTGTTTCAGTTTTACCCAGTTCATTCTGATCTAAGATCCACACTGTCAAACTAAATTCTACCATGTTCCGCCATCATTTGCCCCGAGATCACTTATTAAACTTGCATCACTACTGATTACCAAGATTGCCCGATTTGTGATTGATTCAATGACATAGAGTTCTAGGAAATCCATTAAAATGTACTATTTGACATTTCCTTCCTGTCGATATGACTATTCCAAACTGCACACAAATTAAGAGATAACAAGGTGTAGAGGTGGATGAACGCAGCAGGCCAAGCAGCATCAGAGGAGCAGGAAGGCTGACATTTTGGGCGGAGAACCTTCAGAAATGGGCTGATGTTTCTGGCTGAGATTTTGCTTCAGAAATGCGACTATCCTACTATATTTTTATCTATCCTACCAGCCAACTAGCTTACTATTCCTACTATCTCTGCACAAAAATTAGCATTTTTTCATGATTGATAAGATGTTTACCTGTACCCATCATTATTTTGTTGCACTCTGTATCCAACGGTACAGCTCAGTTACAGGGCTATTCACATTTCACATCACTGTCATATTCCCCTGATTGCTTACTGTCTCTGCCAATATGCACTACAGCTATTTCAATTCAAGATTACATCTCGGCATCCTACTTATTCAATTCCACATTAACAAAGCTGCACCATCAAACCTTTCCTTCCCTCCTGCCCTTTTGAAACATCATGTATCCTTGAATAATTAGTTCCCAGCTTTGATTTACTTGTAAATATGTCTTCAGAATGTCACAACAATTCACACCTCTTTGTGCTGTTAATTCATTGACTTTGTTTCAAAGCGATGCATATTTAACTGCACAGCGATTAATACAGGTTATTTTAAGGAAATAAATTCCCCTTTTTAACCCAATTTCCGGTTTGTGTGTGTCTGTATGCATTCTGCCCCTTTCAAGCACATTCTGCGTATTATTATTTGATTTGATTTGATGTGATTTATTGTAGTCACATGTGCCTACGTAGAGTGAAAAGCTTTGTTTTGCGAGCAGTACAGGCTTGTGTAGGAGGAGCTGGTGCCAATCCTCACTGTTTGCGGTCTATGGATCAGGAAGCTGAGGATCCAGCTGCAGATGTCGTGCAATGCTGCCATCTGCTTTCCTTCAGAAGTCTGGGTATCAGGTCTCCAGGAATCCTGTTTTTCAGTATTTCAGCCATATGTTTATCATCTTAAACTTAATTTATCCTGCGCCGCTGTACCCATCATGAAGTTAGTATTCTGAAAATCATTGCCTTGCACGATCTGCATTTTTATCAGAAACAGTATTTATAATCATGCCCTCTCTTACCACGACTGTTCTGATATTTCTCTCTCCACTTCTTCAATTGAATTGAACTATTGTGCCCTGGTCAGTTTGTTCGATCACGTTTTGTAAATGTTCGTTCATGATCCATGTGCTTGTCAACAAAGTTTGCAAGAACCTCCTACCTACTGGCCAACAGCTCAGGCCAAGGCTCCTCAAACGCTACTCGCTGTTTCGTCATATCTGCCTCACCTGGTGTCACGCCCTCCTCTCCCTGATCACAGTCTGCATTCGAATGACTTAACCTGATGGGTGTGACTGTCTCCTGGAGCAAACTGTCTGGGTAACATTTTTTCCCTCTCTCTGATGTGGTGAGAAGCCTGCAGCTCAGACTCCAGCTCCTCAACTCAGATCCACAAGGTGTAAACACATAGTATGCATGTCTTTGTTCTTGAAACCATGATGCCCAGCAGTTCTCATGTCCTGATTAACAATATAGCACTGACCTCAAGAACGCATTTAATTGTGTTTAAAAGTATTAATTGTGTTTTTCCATCCTTGGTTTTTGTATTTGAAGATCTCCCCACTCTTTACTGCATTTTTACTTACACAAGAATCACACATTGTCTCAGCCATATCTCGCAAACAGAGAGAGAAAAATAGATGTAAGACCTGTCTGCAAACTAGAGACCTGATGTTTATTTTCAACAACAGGTTCAATCAAAAATCCCACATACACTTCAGTTGTTCTCTTGCTGTAATATAATCGTGTGTCTCCTAATATCACTCTGCCCTGAGTCTCACTGTAGGAGACCTTGTTGGGCAGCACGGTGGCTCAGTGGTTAGCACTGCTGCCTCACAGCGCCAGGGACCCGGGTTTGACTTCACCCTGGGGTGTCTACTTGTGTGGAGTGTGCTCCGGTTTCCTCCCACATTGCGAAGATGTGCAGGTTAGGGTGGATTGTGTACACTAAATTACCCAAAGTACCCATGGATGTGCAGGTTAGGGTGGATTGCCCAGAGTGATCATGGGTGTGTAGTTCAAGAGAAGGAGTCTAGCTGGGATGCTCCAAGGGTCAGTGTGGACCAAAGGACCTGTTTCCACACTGCAGGGATTCTATGATTCTTCCTCTGTGTCTTCTGTCCTCTGTCATTCACTCTTGCTCACAACATACTGTTTGAACCTTCGGCATAAAATAATCCCAAATCACTTCTCAGCCTTTCACCAATTAAATAGTTTATTCTCCTGTGACAGAACAAGAACCATTAAACGCTGGGAAATGGGAGCAGAAAGGGGCCAATCAGCCCATAGAGTTTGCTTATTCCCATCGCAATCAAATATGTATCATTAAGATTGCCTTTCAGTCTTCGGTATTCCAACAATTAAAAACCCATGGTACACAACCTCTTCTCATAAGACAGCCCCTTTATTCAGTTTACAGAGGGCTCCCTGCTATAAGATGTTGTGAAACTTGAAAGTGTTCTGTATATATTGACAAGGACGTTGCCGGGGTTGGAAGGTTTGATCGATAGGGAGTGACGGAATAGACTGGGGTTATTTTCCCTGGATTATCAGAGGTTGAGGGATGGATCTCAGAAAGGTTTATAAATTCATGAGGGGAATAGACAGGCTAAACAGACAAGGTCTTTCCTCCATTGGTGGGGTTGTCCAAAACGGGAGGGTATAGTTTAAGGTGAGAGGGGAAAGATTTAAAAGCAACTGGGGGACAACATTTTCACGCAGAGGATAGCGTGCGTATGGACTCAGCTGCCAGAGGAAGTGATGGGGACTGCTACAATTCCAACATCTGATAGGCACTTGGATGGGGATATGAACAGGAAGGGTTTCAAGGGATGTGGGCCAAATGCTGGGAAATGGGACTGGACTCATTTCGGATATCTGGTTGGCATGGACGAATTAGGCTGAAGGGTCTGTTTCTTCACTGTGTCTCTCCACAACTCTATGAACCTACAGTACTCCAATCAATTTGCGGAATTTGGAAAACTTCTCTTGCACTTCCTCCATTTAACTCTTTACTGCTATCAAATATAGCACTTTATTGTAATTCACATTACGTTGGTCACTGATTACTACCTGAACTCCAGTCACCCCTGAAACCCCTACTTCCACACCATTTAAATAACATATTGGCTTTCTCATTCTCCTACTGAATGGATAACTTCACAGTTTGCCTCATTGTACTCCATCTACCTCTTACTTCTGCCACTCACCTTGTCTGAGTTAAAGGTGAACTTTTTCTGCACCATAGAGTTATACCTGGGCGAAAGGGCTGATTTGCCTCCTGTGCAGATTTGTGCCAAAAGAATGTAGCTCAATTGTCAGCAAGAAATTGAGAAGCAAAGTTGTTTGGAGATCTCCTAAATCTGTATGAAGAATAGAGTTGTATTTAACTGAGCCTGCCGTGGTTGTTTAGGGCTTGGATGGAGAGGAACTTGTTAAATTTTTTAAATTTCCTTGGATAGCTGCAGGGGAAATGATCTTCCTCAATATGAGGATGTACCTCTGAGAGAAGGTGCAAGATTTGATCTTTTCTTGGGAAACAGGTCAGGCAAGTGATTGAGCTGCCAATGGAGAAGCATTTTGGAGCAAGTGATTATAATTCTATTAGTTTTAAATTAGTTATTGAATAGGATATCCTGATCTTAAAGTTAAGGTTTTAAACGGAGGTTTGAAATAAGGCCAATTTTGACAGAATTAGACCGGAACTTTCAAGAGTTGACTGTGGGAGGCGATTCGTAGACTAAGAGGCAAGAAGAATTCAAAGAAGGCATGTTCCTGTTCATGTGAAGGGCAAGGTTGGTACAAACAGGGAATGCTGGATGACTGGAGAAACTGAGGTAATAGGAGTAGTAGATGCTGGAGATTCCGAGATAACACAGTTATCCCTCAAAGTTGCCACCCAAGTGGATAAGCTTGTTAAGAAAACATATGGAGTTTTGGCTTTCATTAACAGGGGGATCGAGTTTAAGAACCCCGAGGTTATGCTGCAGCTTGACAAAACCCTGGTGAGACCACACTTGGAATATTGTGTCCAGTTCTGGTCGCCCTATTACAGCAAAGATGTGGAGGCTTTGGAGAGAATGCAAAGGAGGTTCACCAGTATGCTGCTTGGACTGGAGGGCTTGTCTTACGAGGAGAGGTTGACTGAGCTTGGGCTTTTCTCTCTGGAGAGAAGGAGGAAGAGAGTTGACCTGATTGAGTTGAACAAGGTAATGGGAGACATGGATAGAGCCGATAGCCAAAGGGTTTTCCCCAGGGCAGGATTGACTGCCACGAGGGGTCATAGTTTTAAGGTGTTACGAAGAAGGTATAGCGGAGACGTCAGAGGGATGTTCTTTACCCAGAGAGTTGTGAGCGCATGGAATACTTTGCCAGTGGTAGTCGTGGAACCAGAGTCATTAGTGACATTTAAGCAACTGCTGGGCATGCACATGGACAGCATGGAATGGAGGGGAATGTAAGTTAGTTTATTTTATTTTTGGATTCGGATTAATCCACAGCACAACATCGTGGGCAGAAGGGCCTGTGCTGTACTTTTCCATGTTCTGTGTTCTATGTTCTAAAGTGTGGAGCTGGATGAACACAGCAGGCCAAGCAATATCTTAGGAGCACAAAAGATGACATTTCGGGCCTAGCCCCTACATCAGAAATGCCTGGTTCTGTAGGCAGGTACTAAGAAAGGTGATGTGGCTGTAGTAAAGAGTTGGCTTCAGGACATGGCCAAGCAGTTTCAAAGCTGAAGAGATTACAAGAAACTTGCAGTGGGAGAGAGATCCCCTGAGGTTTGTCCAGACAGAGGAAGGTAACTTCTTCAGGTTAGGCATCCCGAGAAGAGGCTTCACAGTCAGGTTAAAACTATATCAAAGATAATAGGAACTGCAGATGCTGGAGAATCCGAGATAACAACGTGCAGAGAAACTGAGGCTCTGGCTAAGGAAGAAAGATGCATATGTCAGATGCAAGCTGCTGGGATCAAGTGAATTGCAGGAGGAGTGCCTGGGCAGTATGGCTTCACTTAAGAGGGAAATCAGCAGGGCTAAAAGCGGTCATGAAATGCCTTTCATAAATAGGTTTCCAGGGATTCTAAACAGATTCTCAAATACATTTACACAACACAAAAGTAAATGGTCCCTCTTAAAGATTAAAGAAGCCATCTAGGTGTTGAGACGTGGGAGATGGGTGTGTTGTTCACTGAACATTCCCTTCAGTACTTCATGTAGATAGAGCATTGAAGGATGCAGCTTGCTATAACAAGGAAACATAGTTTTAAAGTGAGTGGAGGTAGATATAGGGGAGACATCAGAGGTGGGATCTTTACTCAGAGAGTGTTGAGGCATGGAATGCATTGCCAGAGAGGGTAGTGAAGTCAGCCTCATTTGGGGCATTTAAGCTGCAATTAGACAGGTATATGTATGATAGGAAAAGACAGGGGTAGACGTTAGATAGACCTTAGGTTTACAGTAGAAGATCAGCACAACATCGTGGGCCGAAGGGCCTGTATTGTGCAGTACTGTTCTTTGTTCTATGTTCTAAGCGAGGGAACCTTGAGAAATTAATAGTGATGCCTTGAAACGTGCCTGTATCATAGAGGCAGAACTGCTGGGAGTGTTAAAATGCATAAATGTGGATAAGTCCTGGAAAGCAATAAGGTGTATTCCAGTAGTCTGTGGGAAGCGAGAGAAGAAATGGTTTAAGACTTGTAATTTGGGTGCAGTAATTAAAACAATGTGAGAGAAGGGGAAACAGGACTCCTGGATGACCATTCCCAAAGCAATCATTTCAAGCTTGCTGAGATATTTGTATCACCAACAACCATGGGTGAGGTTTCAGAAGACTGGAGAATGGCTAATGTTGCATCATTATTTTGGAAAGACTGCGAAGGAAAAGCCAGAGAACTATGGATATGTGATCCTGAATCCAATGGTGGGGAGACTGTCGGAGGTGTTTCTGATAGAAAGCAGTTGCATGCAGTTGGAAAGCCACCGACTGATTAGATGTTGTAAATTTGAGTTTGTGTACGGAAAATCATGTGTCACTAATGTGACTGAGTTTGTTTGAAGAGGCAACAAGGAAGATGAAATGAAACAGAGTGTGAGGCTTTGTTTGTTTGGACTTGGAAGGGTTCACCAAAGATTGACATGGATGTTGTCAGGTTTGGAGGGATTGAGCTGTAAGGAGGGACTGAATAATCCAAAACTTCTTTCCCTTGAGAGTAGGATGCTGAGGGGTGACATGATGGAAGTTTTCAAATCATGAAAGACAGGGTGAATAACAAAGGTATTTTTTCCCTGTGGTAGGCTATTCCAAGTCAAGAGGGCATTGGTTTAAGTTAAGAGGTGTAAGATCTAAAAGTCATTGGGGTGACAACGTTTTCACACAGAAGGTGGAACATGTAGGGAACCAGCTATCCGAGGAAATGGTAGAGGCAGTTACAGTTACAACATTTAAAAGTTATTGGGAGAGATACTGAATACAACAAATTCTGGAGATCACAGCAGGTTTGACAACATTCATTAGAGAGAGCGAGCTAAAGTTTTAAGTCTAGATGACTCATCAGAGCTGAAGTGAAGTGTGGAGGGGACAGCATTTATGATATAGTTTGCAGGGGGGTGAGTGTAGTGGGTGGAGGGTGCTGGTCGAGAAAATATGTTGATTGCTCAGATGAAGTGATCAAAATGTGAGAATGGCAGAACAATGGTGTGTCTCCTGCCAGACTTGAAAGGACAGTAACTGGGATGGGAGTGGGGTGGGGAGGACTTGATAACAAGCTGAAAGGAAAGGAAGAAATGGGTCACAATTTAAAGGTGTTGAACTCAATATTACGTCCAGAAGGCTGGAAAGTGTCTCATCTGAAGTGTGATATTGTTCCTCCAGTTTGCACAGTGATTCACGGGAAGACTGCAGCATGCTGAGGACAGACATTTTAGCATGCGAACAGGATGTTGTGTTAAAATAACTGGCTACGTGAAGGTCAGGACCACGCTTGTGCACAGACTAGAGGTGTTTTGCCAAAGCAGTCACCCAGTCTGCATTTGCTTTCTCCAATGCAGAGTGGGGCACTTTGTGTGCAGCAAATCCTTTCCACAAGATTTCCAGGCTCTCCAGACTGCTTTACGTGGAAAGACGGCTTAGGACTTTGGAGTGGTGAGCAGGGAGGAGGTGAAGGGGCAGGTCTTGCACCTTCTGTCGTTATAGGGGTTATCTGAACATGCAGAGGAATAGAAAG
Source organism: Stegostoma tigrinum (assembly GCF_030684315.1). Lineage (NCBI taxonomy): Eukaryota > Metazoa > Chordata > Chondrichthyes > Orectolobiformes > Stegostomatidae > Stegostoma > Stegostoma tigrinum. Next base: position 19,400,180 of record NC_081393.1, read on the forward strand.
TGTTTAGGGGACATGGGCCAATGCTGGCAAATCGGACTGGATCAGTTTTGGATATCTGGTCAGCAGGGACAAGTGAGTAAAAAGGGTCTGTTTCCCTGCTGTATAACCCTGTGACAGTTTGACTCTCATACTCTGCCCTCCTGGCACTGTGTGCAGGTTTAGTGATCTGGCATGATAGCACTGCTGACCCCTTTCAGGCACTGGAGTGAATTCCTTTTGGTGGGCTATATAGTTTATTTTTGCTGCTTGTTTTGTATTTTGGTTACTCTTTGAATATATCAGAAAGCGATTGCTCATGTACCTTTCTTGAAAGAACAAAGATGTTTGTTACGAATATAAATCAAAACCCGAGGCATATATTGTTAGTTAAGGTTTACTGGACCGATTGTATTCTGAATATCAGAAACCATTTGTCAAAATTAACAGTGTTACAGACTCTCAAAAGTCAGTGAAGTTTTCCCTCTATCACTGTGTTCAATATTCTTGGTATTGGCACGTGTGCAATTCATTTCCTTTCATGAAATCCCTGTCCTACCACTCGTTGTAATTTTATTCACGAAGTGTCTTTCCCTGATCATGAAAATTGTTTCAAACTCAGCTGAATCTTACTTAAAAAGGGCCGTAAGGAAAATTTTGTTGACACTATGTTGTCTTCATCTTCAACAATACAATTTGAAGTTTTCTCCTCAGTGGATTTTAAGCACCTCAGCGCTCCTGTTTTTAGACAATGGCATTCAACTGCCATATACTCTCGGCGCTTGCATGAAAACATTTCTTCTGGCTCCTTCCCATTGTGGTTCTCACAAAACCCGCAGGTATCAAACCAGATACCAAAACAGTTGCCTGCTTGGCATTATCCCGAAATCTCATAGTTTCTTGTCAATGCTGTTTTCAACTCAACGTTCAAATGATATCCAAGCATGAAGAAAATAAAACAAATGTCATACTCGTAGAACTGAAAATTCAGCTCCCTGTTCCTACACTGTCAAGGCAAGTCCTCAAAAAATGCAAAGGTTATATTTTGAAATGTGATATGAGTAGGGAATTCAGGGAGATCTTTATCTCTTAGCTAGCTCCCATCTTATCTGAAATTCGGTGGACACTGGGATAAATGTTCTCCCCTTGTCATGTTGATCTGGGTGTACAACATCAGCATCAAGGGAGAGATTGACATCTGGACTCCTGAACGTGAGAATAAAAGTGATCGTCAAGTACTCACTGTATGGGTGTAGATTCATTCAGAGACAAAAAAAAGCTCAAATGCAAGCAATACAAAGAACTGTGTTCTAAGATTGCCACTTGTGCATGAAATTCATGATCAGCAAATAGAAATGCTGGTGGATAGTGTGTGCAAAGCATGAGGGGTACTGTGGAGAATAGCTGTGAGTCCCAAGTGGAGTCAGAGAGAGTTGGAGCAAACACTGATCAGTAATAGGTGAGGCAGCGGTGGGAAGAGGTTGTGAACCTGAGCTGCATTGGCATTTGGAGGCAATGGCTTCATGGCATTAACCCTGGACTAGTCCCAGATAATATTCTGGGGACATGTGCTTGAATTCTGCCACGGCAGATGGCGGAAATTGAAATCAATAAATAACTGGAATTAAGAGCCAAATGTCGACTGTGAATTCATTGCTGATTATTGTGGGGAAACCCATCTGGTTCACTCATGAGCTTTAGGAAAAGGAATTCCATTCCTGATGTGGTCTGGCCGACTCAAAACTCCAGATTCACAGCAATGTGGCTGAATTTTAACTTCCCTCTGGGTAATTAGGGATGCTTCCTCGGCAGTGATGCCCGCATCCCAACAATGAACGAAAAAAAGTTATTTTAATTGATTCAGTCTGGGCGTGGAATCATGCAGTGATCGTGACTATGGTATTGACGCTGCTTTTGCTGTGAAGGCTATCCTTGGGCTTTTTTGAGGAGCCTCAACATTTGATCTTTCTGCCACCCATGTGAGCAATGTAGCAATTGGTACAAAGGATGGAGATGTTAACCCAGGATTACTGGAACTGGGAGTTCAATGAATGAAAGAGCGAAGACTGGCAGGTGGTTGCACAAATTGGCCGGAGCAAAGCTATGGAGTATCCATGCTGAACACAGCAGTTTTGAGCAGGATTTCTGAGTTTCTAATGCCTCCAGGATTTCAGAATGAAACACTCTCTTGATGGCCCTGTCTACAATGCAATAGACAGATTGAGAGATGGCGAGGTCAAAGTCTGTGCACTTGTTGTCATCTGTTGAAAATATGTTGAAACATGCACCGATAAGAATGAGATTCTGAAAAGGGTTGGGGGTGGCAAGTATTTGTGTCGTAGATTTCAACCTCTTGGGTTATTAACTAATTTGGTATCTCTTTGCCCCTGCAAGGCCATGATTACAAGAAATTCATTGTGAGAAAGAATCTGTGTGTTTCCAGTCTGTAAAAATGAAAAATGATTTACTGTCAGTTATTGTTTGGCTGAAACAAGTAAATGAATGAACTGAGAAGCTGGTTCTGGTTCTGGTGTCCACTGCAACAATATTGGGAATAGCAGAATTCCTTCAATTGTATTGTCCATTACCTACTCCAGGAATGAGGGGAAATGGTCTTTCGAACTGAAGTCAATCCCTCTGAATGATCAGGCTCTCTACTTTCTACCTCACAATGTGAGTTACAAACAGACAAACAAATGAATAAAGTTACATACTGTTCAAATGTAAAGGCAGTGGCGATACTGTATATCAGGGAAGATCGTGCAGAAATGCATCTTATGACACAATTTCTGCAGTGTTTAAACAACCTATTAAGGCACATCGACTCTACCCCAAACGCCCAGAGAGTATCTGTCACAGCTTCACCATTATCCATAACTGTAATCCCACATTTCCCATGGATAACCCATTTCGCCTGCACACCTTTGGGCTGTGGGAGGAATCTAGAGCACATGAAGGAAACCCATGCAGAGACGGGGAGAATGCACAAACTTACCTGCGGGTGGAAGTAAACATGGCTCCATGGCGAGGTGAGGCAGCACTGAGGCAGCATACCGCTCTTTCCAAGATAATCAACAGAACATCGGGTCAGACAAAACTTCTTAAAAATGTACAATCCATATTTACCCTGTCATCTGCAACACTTAATATTCACGATTTGAAATATAATTGTACAGTGTCATGTGAAATTTGGTGTAGGTTGGAAAGAACGTTTGTCACAGAAACAATACTGTTACTCCATAGTTTAAGATGAAATGAATGATCTCGAATCAGAGAACATAGAACTGTACAGCACAGTAACAGACCCTTTGGTCCACAATGTTGTGCCAAACATGACACCAAATTAAACTAATCCCTTCTGCATGTCCCCGCCCATATCCCAAAATTCCATTCATATTCATGCACAAATTTAATAATCCCTGAAACACCCTAATGTACCTGCACTCACCACCCCCTGGCAGTGCATTCCAAATGCCTTCCAATCTCAGTGTTACAAACTTGCCCCTCACATCTCCTTTGAACTTGCCCCCTCTCATCTGAAATGAATGCTCTCGCAACCACCCCCGGTCTGAGAATTGCAACTCTAGAGTAAAGGATTCTGACTGTCAACCCTATGTGTGGATCTCAAGATTTTGTAAAATTCTGTCAAGTCTCCCATCAGCCTCTGCTACTGCACAGAAAACAATCTGAGTTTTTTCCAGCCTCCTCTTTTGGCTCATATCTCTAAAACAGGCAGTATCCTGATCTGAAGAAGGGTCTCGACCCGAAACGTCAAACTTTCCTGCTCCTCTGTTGCTATGTGGCCTGTTGTATTCATCCAGCTTCACACCACAATATCTCCAGTTCCTTATAAACCTCTACTGCATCCTTTCTCAAGCCTCCACATCCTTTCTGTAATGTGGCAACCAGAATTGAATGCAATGCTCTGAGTGTAGCCTGATAGAAATCTAAAAAACTGCAGCATGAGATTCTGTCTTTTGCACTCAAATCCCCGACCAATAAAGGCAAGCACACCAAATGTCTCCGTTACCACCTTATCTGCTTGTGTGGCCGCTTTCAGGGAGATGCAGACTTGAATGTCAAGGTCCCTCTGCACGTCACCACTGTCCAGGGTCTTGCCATTAACTGTATACTTTCCCTTAACATTCCAACTCATCCACTGCAGCATCTCACACTTACAGGATTAAACTTCATCTGTCATTTCCTTTCCCATGTATACAACCGATCTGTATCCTACTGAATCTTTCGACAACAATCTGCAGAGTCTGCAACTTTACCGATCTTCGTGATGTCTGCAAATTTACTAACCCGCCCATCAATTACAACACACTGTAGCAGTGAGGAGATGTGCCGAGGAATAGGATACAAATGAGCAATAATGAAAGATTCCGCACCACCAACAAGGTATTTAATATGTGGAAGTGGAATATTAAACCAAGACACTGGAATAGACATCATGCTTTCATCTGAACCAAGTTAGCAGTTCAGATTGTATTTCCATGAAGCTGATGACATGAAAATAAAACAAATAAGAACAGGGGTGGACACGCTGTCGAAAAAGATTGCTATGTCATTCAATTTGGTAACAGGTCATAGACTTATATTGCACAGAGAAAGAAAGCATTCTGTCTAATCAAGCCTAAACCTAACTATTCATCACTTGGCCCAGAGCCTCGTCTGCCTCGGCATCACGACTGCACTAATAAATACCTCTTCACTGGGCTGAAGATCTCTGTCTCTGTCGCTGTTATGAGCAGCAAATGCCCACCACCTCGGGGGAAAAGGAAACACACTTTTCCTCACATCCATTTTCAACCGAGTGGCACTTGGCGTAAATCAATTGCCTGATGGCTGGTCCCTCTACCAGAGGGAAGGTCCTTCCTACCTACCCTACATATGCCTCTCATGATGTTATACTTCTCAACCATCTCGCTTTTAAATGCTACACTCTGCTAACAGAGAAAATTATCCCAAATGGCTTCTTAACCACTGTATCTACCTGCTTTCTTACTTGAAGGGACTGATAAACTTGCAAACCAGGATTCCTCTGATCTTCACTCCTTTGAAGGGTTCGAACATTCATCATCTTCTCACATACCCTTTTTTGACCCCATCAAGTACTCCACCTCACATTTAACTGGGTTGTGGCTGACTTAATGAAAATTTGCATCATCTTTATCGTTATGTCCCATCTATCAGAGTATTCTTTTACTTCCCCATATTTCTTCAATGATAATGCTGTATATGCGCAGACAATAAGTATTCACAGGCTTCAGGAATAACGAAATTCATAAATTCGCGAATTCCACCTCATGCAGAGATTCCTTTTATTTGAAATTTGCCATTGACTCTGCAAATAATAGAACAATTTATATGGACAGATGTCAATAACTTGCTAGAACAATATGCAACTGTCATGTGCATCTTGGATTCATCAATATCATTTGGGCAAAATACCGGACACGTGACTGCATGAACCGAGTGGGACAAGGAACCAATACACTCAACTCAATTCTGAGCAAATTCTGCTCCATTCCATGATAGGTCAAGCTACAACAACGAGAAAATTCTAATGTTGTTTGTGCCGAATACAGCTGATGGCTCTGGATCTGATACCACAGCATGACCACAGCAACAGGGGAGAATCGAAGGATTATTCAACCCAGGAAGCAAAGTTCTTCATGCTGTAGAGAGGTTTTCCTCAATTCTTTCATGGCTTCTGGTTTTCACTGGTAAGACCAGCATGTTTCTTTTATATTCTTCCATGCGATGACACCATCACTGACCAGGCATCATTTATTGCCCCATCCCTCATTGCCCCGAGGACAGTTAAGAGTCAACCACTTTACTGTGGGTCTCGGATCACATGTAGGCGAGACCAAATTCCTTCCATTAAGGGCATTAGTAAATCATTGATACTTGAGAATGGATTTACGGTCATCATGAGATTATTAATTTCTGAAATTTTAATGAACACAAATTCCACCATTTGCCATGGCAGGATTTGAATCAAAGTCCCCAGAACATTATCTAGGCCTCCTGATTAACAATCCCGTGATAATGCCACTGTGCCAAACCTTCCCACTCTGTGACTGACGCTGGTTTAACACTGGTTTATCGGTGAGTCCAAACACAACCACATTGACTTGGCTCAGAAATGACAGGAAGGTCAAATTAAGTGAGGTGATCATCTTTCCTTTACGCAAGCACATTGCGAAGCAAACATTTCTTTTCCTCATAAGGACTGACAGTGACCAATATTCAGTCAAGTCTCCAATCCCAGATTAATGTGTCAATGAAACCCCCTGAGGTGCACTGACGATATCTGGATCGATTTCAACAAAGCGTCACCCTGGGGCATTTTCCTCCATGAGCACCCAATTAACTTCAAGCATCACACCACACTCTCTCCGCTTGATTGCACAAGATATACTCTTGATTTATCTGAGCAACAAGTATTAACGTGGTTGTCACAATATGGAGTACATGTCTCCACGTCATGAAGGATTCATCACTTTCAAGGTCCGCAGCAGGAGCATGATTCAATATCTCCTCTTCCCCAGACAACAACAGGCTCAATAAGATGACAAATTCCAATGCAAAAAGATGTCTGGGCTGATTGACAGCTCGACTACATTTTAAGCATTGACCCTCTCCATCAGTGATGCACAGTTTGACCACCTTTCAGAGATAGCACGAACTGCCGATGCTGGAGTCAGAGATAACACGGTGTGGAGCTGGAGGAACACAGCAGGCCAGTCAGCATCAGAGGAGCAGGAAAGTTGCTGTTTTGGGTCAGGGCCCTTCTTCATAAATGGCGTACAGGGAAGGGAGCTCTGAAATAAACAAAAAGAGGAGGGGTGGGGCTGGGGAACGTAGGTGGGATGATGACCATCTTTTAATTGCGTTTCTGCAATTTGCTAAAGCACCTTAAACTTCACTACCTTCATGGGAAAAGCTGAGCTCCTGGAAGATAACAGAATTACCCACATGTCAAATTCCAACAGGTTTAGTGCTCTGTCCTGTAACTCCAACAGCAACTCTCTTTCACCTCCTGGGTCTAACTCAAATGCCACCCTCTCTAACAATTTATATTAAAGCTGGAAGCTCACAGCAGCATGCGTCAGGGTAATTACAAAATGAATAAGCGTGACTGGGCTTATCAGTGGTTTTCAATCTGCAAGAACAACAATATTGCAAGAAGCTGAATGTTTCAGGAAAGTACCTTCCCCGGAGTGTACAGAGAGTCACGACGACATGGTAATGACTGAATATGTATCAGTTAGTTGTTCAAATCACCTTAAATTTAAGTAATCTATTCTCATGCACCACACTGTTATAACTATACCCCTGAAATATAACACTGGGGCAAATTTTCTGTGAAACGATATCATCCAGGATTTAATTGGAGCATTGCAAAAACCAAAAGCATTTCTGTTTTGATTTGTCTTTACAAATATCCAACTGAAGCTCGGGAAATTTACAACTTAGCAGAGAGACCGTCATGCCAGCTTTCATGCCGTTTGAAATGGAATATCATACCTTGTTGGCGATCCTGATTTCTCCAATAACGGGACAATAAATTATTGATGTATTCACAAGGCCTGGCAAGGTGTCACATGGGAAAACAACGAGCAGGTCACGCAGCTTCTTCAAGATGCAAGAGGGAGACTTGGTGTAGAATGCAGAGCTGAAATTGACTGTAGGATGGGCAATATCATGAAACATCGAATTCATCACTGGCTTGGAAAATTCATGGGATCATGGATTATGTAATTTGTTCTGATGATATGATAACTCCCCTCAGTATAGTATGTAGGCCTTACTACTCGAATTGAAAAATGTTATCCGAGTGCTTTAAAATGAAAAAAAAACTCGAAATACTCCAATAATATTACGAGCATACGAGTCCCAATAAGATGTTGCCGTTCCTTGTATTCACTCTCACTAACTGATTGCAAATGGAATAAAATTTATTCTCACTTCCTTTGATAAATGATAGAGGACTAAAGGGCAGTTAGCAGTTAGGGTGGAGTTAGAGTCATAGTGTCATAGCGATATACAGCACGGAAACTGACCCTTCAGTTCCACCCATTCATGCCGACTAGATATCCTAAATTAATCTGGTCACATTGGTAAGCAAGATAATAAAATGTGAGGCTGGATGAACACAGCAGGCCAAGCAGCATCTCAGGAGCACAAAAGCTGACGTTTCGGGCCTAGACCCTTCATCAGAGAACATTGGTAAGCAATTGGCTTATCTCTCTGAATCATTTTCAATCATATACACAGCCCAATTGCCTTTCAAATGTTGTAATTATACCAGCCCCCACCATTTCCTCTGGCAGCTCATCCATGCACACATCACGCTCTGCTTGAAATAAGTTGCCCCTTCGGTCCCTTTCAAATCGTTCCCCTCTCACTTTAAACCTATGCCCTCTAGTATTGGATTCCCCCAGCCCTGGGTCCATACCTTGTGCATTTACCCTTGCCATACCCCTCATGCTTTTATAAACCTCTCCAAGGTCACCCCTCAGCCTCTGATGTTCCAGGGGAAAAAGTGCCCCATTCAATTCAGCCTGTCCCTCCAGCTCAACCCCTCCAACCCTGGCAACATTCTTGTAAATCATCACCGAATCCTTCCAAGTTTCACAACAGGTAGACCAGATTGCACACAGTACTCCAATGTTGGCTGAACCAATATCCTGTACAGATAGAACATTGACCATGTGGTCAATGCACTGACCAATAAAGACAAGCATAGGAAACATCTTCTTGACTACCCTGTTCACCTGTGACTCCACTTTCCAAGAACGATGAACCTGTACACAACGGTCTCTTTATTCAGAAACACTCTCCAAGACATTAACTTGAAGTGTAAAAGTCCTGCCCTGATTTGTCTTTTCAAAATGCAGCACCTCACATTTATCTAAACTAAACTCCATCTGCCACTCCTCGGCCCTTAGGCACATCTGACCAAGGTCCCGTTGTACTCTGAGGAAACCTTCTTCACTGTCCACTGCAGCTCCAATTTTGGTGGCATCTGCAAGTTTCCTAACCATATCTCCTATGTGCACATCTAAATTCACATTGCAGTTCACATTCCAGTTCAGTTGTCATATCTGCTGACTCAATGTGGCTCTCCCATAAACTATTTCAACTTTCCACATATTTTAACAGTTCTGCAATTTATTGGGATAATCTCCACCTCACAGCCTGATACAAAAATGAAGCAAACAAAAAACAAGAAATGATAGTCATTGAGGAAACATTTAAATATTTGGATAACGCAGGAAAACATTATTGAGTCGATTGGAGCTGGAGATTTTGAAGCCATAATGCAATGATGTATTGTCATTGTGCTTTTTAAAATACAATACAACCAATTCTCACTTGTTCACTGCACAGAGACAATGAGAGGCACAAAATCAACCTGGACAACACATCGCTAATCACAGAGGTCAAACAGAGACATCGCACGGAATTCCTGGAGGCCTTGTTTTCATACTGGAACTCCTTCAACAAAAACATTGAATCAGGTCCTGCGCACAAACCACTGAGAATCAAAACTGGATGGATTACCTACCAGCCCAGTAAACAGAGGCATTTCAATAACCAGCGGGACAGGACACCGACGTTTCACCGTTTGGCTCACTGAGCATGTCTACAAGTCAATCCACTACCCGAGCTACAAATCTTCTCAAAAACATTGAATTAGGATGGGAACATAGAAGCTTTGGGAAATACATTTGCAGATGATTCCAAAATTGATGGTACATTTGGCAGTGAAGAAGGTCATCTAAGATTACAAAGAGATCTGGATCACTTAGTTCAAGGATCTCAGAAGCAGCAGATGGATTTTATTTTGGATAAGAGTGAGGTACTGTATTCTGGTAAAAGAAACACAGGCAGAATTTAGTGGGTACCCTGGATGGTGTTGTAGAAGAGAAATACTGATGGGTTCAGGGACATAATTCTTTGAAACTCGCATTATGCCTCAGTAGGATGACTGAGAAGGCATTTAGCATGCTTGCCTTTAGAACTCAGGCCACTGAGTGTGCGAATTAGGAAGTCATGTCGAGTTTGTACCGGACATTGGTGATGCCTATTCTCTGGGCAGTTCCGTTCGCCCTGCTTTCGGAAGGATACTATTAAATTGGAGAGGATTCAGAAAATATTTCCCAGGATGTTGCTGGGAATGGAATGTTTCAGTTGTAATAATGGGCTGGAGAGGATGAAACTTTTCTCAATGGAGAGTAGAAGGTGATAGGTGACTGGATAAAGGATTATAAAATCATATGGGACATATGAAAGTTGACTAGCAAGGGTCTTTTCCCTTCGATGGTGGAGTTCAAAATGAGTAGGCATTTTTTAGGGTGAGAGGAGAAAGGTTCAAAGAAGCCATTTGGGGAAACTTTTTAACACAGAGAGTTGAAGGAACGGCCAGAGTAAGTACTGGAAAGGGGTACAGTTGCAATATATAAAAGGCTTCTGGGTAAGTGTCTAAACAGGAAATATTTGGTGATATCTGGCAAACTGTTTTGTTGAATTAATCCCTTAAATTTATTTACTGAACTGTCTTTCTTTTGTATAAATGAGTGCTGGATTTATTCACTCCTTAATTCAGTCATGGGTTAGGGGAATCGATTGACAGCATTTATTGCTCATCTCCAATTGCTCAGAGGGCAGTTAAGAGTTAACTACATTACTGTGGGTCTGGAGTCACATGGAGGCCACGCCAGCTAAAGATGGCACTTTCCTTCCCTAAAAGACATTAATGAATCAGTGTGCTTTCCCCCGACAGTCGGCAATGGATTTATGGTCATCATTAGATTCTTATTTCCAGACATTTATTGAATTCAAATTCCACCAACTGCCGTGGCAGGATCCATTGCCTATCAGTTTTCATTCACCATGACCCAGCCATTCGAGACTTGACCACACCAACTCCCAGGGTTGCCTCATATCTAAGACTAACCCAAACATAATACTGATCCTTTCATAAACCCAACAGTTAATCAAACATTGACATAATTCTAAACCATGTCCAATATTCACTGTAACCACATTGTGAACACGAGAGCTAACTCAAATCCCAGCTTGATACTGATGATACATCCAAATAGGACATTAAGCAATTTCATTGCAGTTCTGTTAAAACTGAATCCAATGTTGAGTGTTCAGGCACTAATGCTAACATCCAACTGAAACTCATAAGCCACACAACATCACACAACAGGCCATGGATCTCAAATGAAGCTCCTGACAGTGCAGCGAACCTATGTACAACAGAGTAGAAATGAAGAAGAAAAGTAAAGAGAAGAGGGTGAGGCCATGATGGAGAGATGAGAAGGAGTGATAGTGGCTGATCTAGTCTGGCACAGATCTGATCAAGACCGTGAAATTGAGCGAATTCTGTGTTGCTGACTTTGATTCTGTGAAGCACTCAGCTGGCTCTCCAAAGCCAAAGAGAGCAGTGATCCTCCTGAACTCCATCAAACAGGACAAGATGTGTTTTCTGTTGGGAGGAATTCAATCATTGAATGGTCATTTGGGAAGGTCATCAACATGAGATCTCAGGGTGAAACTGAAAGCATTTACAGGACCAGTTCCATGAACAAGGCTTCCAGTTCTGTTTAGTTTCTTCATGTGGTCAGGAAAGTTGTTTGGTGAGGGAGTGTGTGTTTATCCAATCCTTTCGTCATGTGAACATCTTTCAGCATCAGAGGTTTCATTTAGCTGTCGTCATCTGTTTGTTCTAAATCTTCAAGAAAAACACTTTCAAATATTGTGCAATACAAATATCCCAGCAGAGATATTGATGAGCGTAAAATTAGGACCCTGCAAATCAGACGTCACAGAATCATACTGAGAGGGATTATTTGCAGAAGGAAGGAACAACTCACAGCAAACTGAAAATGCACAGTTTGATTCGAACGGTGAGGAAAATATTCTACCTGGTTCTCGGCATCATTGGCTTTCCTGGTGAGTGTATATAACTACTGAGTGTCTTATCCAGTTTCTGCTGTTACCCAGTGAACAACAATGTTACCTGCAACAGTATAACAGGGCAAATACCCCGCACATATCTCTATATTTCATTCTGCTGCTCCTGGTGTTTCAAGCTCTCACCACTTTGTTATTCCACGCAGTGTATGACTGATCCATGAAGAGAACAGAATTTCTGATGGATATTATGTCAAAAAATGTATGGAATTAAACAGTGATTAAGCTGAATGAAATGGGATTTTGTGTTTCAATTATTTAAGGGTTTGAAAATCTTTGTGAGGAGGAGCTTTGAAAATTAATCATTTCCAAAAAAATCGTGTGGATTGAAAAACAAGTTGGCCAACTGATCATGTTCTAGCAGAGCATTGGCTGCCTGAAGACAAAGAGTGAGAGAAGCAGGTACATTTAGATAGAAGCAATTTTAACAGGGAGAAGATGTCCTTCCCAACAGAGGTGCTGTTGAAGGCTAAACTGCAGAATCAGTTGGAGCAGCACAGTGGTGGCAGGGACGACTTTGATTTGAAAAAAGACAGAAACAGAATTTGTGAAAATGTCTGAGACATACGACAAAGCTATTTTGTATACACAGTGAAGGAAAATATTTCACATGATCAGTCGTTGGTTTCAGATGTCAAAGTAAGATGCGAGGGAAAGCAGAATTTGAAGTGTGCAAAGGGCCCCAATCCGAAATGTCGACTTTCCTGCTCCTCTCAGGTTGCCTGACCTGCTGTGTTCCTCCAGCTCCACACTGTGTGAGGTTCTGTGCTGTGTTGTTTTTGATTATTGTTCCTCTAACTAGTTCTTTTCACATTTGTATTGATAAAGTCGAATCCGGAGCACAAAGCCTCAGTGATGGAGAATGTTTTTCATTTCTTTATCTCGTCTCTCTCTCTCTCTTTCAGTCAATTTAGTGACTGTTGCGATCCTGTTTCGAGGAAAATGTGGACTCTCAGCCTGCAGCTCTCGCTACCTTCAAGCCATGGCAGTGGTGGATCTATTGGTCGTTATCATTGAAATCATCCTCAGCCGAATCGAACATGATTTTTTCCCAACATCATTCTTGGACATCACCCCTGTGTGTAGTGTTCACTATGTCCTGCGCCGTGTTGCCATAGACTGCTCTGTGTGGTTCACCATCATGTTCACGTTTGATCGATATGTCACCATTTGTTGTGAGAAACTGAAAACCAAATACTGCACGGAAAAAACGGCAAATGTGGTTCTTGCAACAACCGGCAGTCTGCTCTGTTTAAAAAATATTCCCATCTACTTCAGATTTGAACGTGAGGTGATTATTGATGGAATACCATGGGGCTGCTCGAATTCAGATGCATATTATTATGACCCTGTCTGGAAAGGCTTCAACAACTTTGAAAAGATTCTAACACCCATATTCCCATTTGGTTTAATTCTGTTCCTCAACGCCCTGACAGTCAGACATATTTTAGTGGCCAGTCGAGTCCGTAAAAGTCTGAAGGGTCAAAATGAGGGAGAAAACTCCAGGGACCCAGAGATGGAGAGCAGAAGGCAGTCTGTGATTTTACTCTTTACCATATCTGGCTGTTTTGTTTTTCTGTGGTTTTGGTATATTTTGTATTATTTTGATGTTGATGATCCTTTAGACAGTCATGGTGAATATATATTTAAACAAGTTGCATATATGCTGCGGAATTTGAATTGCTGTACGAATACCATTGTCTATGTGGCTTCCCTTTCCAAGTTCAGAGAGAAGCTCAGGAACCCACTGGAAGCTATATTTACATAAATAACTGAACCAACGACAACTCAAAGCAACTGAGATTGGATGATCACAAAAACATTAGCCTGGTGCAGGAAATAAATGCCAAAGGATGTCAACAATTGGCAAGAGGCGACAGAAAGTTGGAGAATCAGAAGAACATTGGCAGCAGTTTTCGGTTGCCCAATAATTCAGGGTCAAAGAGAAGAGATGGCTGTTGGACAACCTGAGGTCAGTGGAATCAATAACATTATGGAGCAGCAGAACAAGGTCAAGAAGTGTTACACAGAGACTCCAATGGAAATACACAGACAAGAATTAGGAGCAGCAGGAGGCCATTCAACCCTTTGCAGCTGATGCACCAATCAAAGAGTTCTTGGTTGGCCTCTTGCTTTCCTGCACCAACTCTAATTCAGTTGATGTTAAGCTGTGGAAATTGAACAATCCCAGTGTTGAACTGAAACTATTGAGTGTTGAAATTAACTAGAGGAGATAGACACATCAGAGAAAAGTCAACAATGCACTGAGCTGACCTTTGGGAGTCCAACGATAAAGATGGCAGGAAGAAAGTTGAAGCGCCTCCTGCAGGACAGGAGGAAGAGCTGGATTGACAGCTTCTCCTGCACATACACTGGTTCTGAGTTTGTTCCATCCACTCAGGGAAAGAAAATTACTTTCACAGATGTAAATTCTGTGGACGATGCAATTCCAGATGTATTGATTCACTATTAAATCTAATGACATTCACATTGAGAATTAAGGCTTCAATCCGAATTCCTTCCATTCCTGCTGCTGTGTTTATCCCTGTAAATGTGTTCAGAATGTATCATTTGCAGATGGCTCTTATTTGAACTGAAGGTGAATCTCTGGTGATCAGTCAGATTTATCATTTTCATTTTCATGACTTCATGTCAATCTCATCACTGAAACCTTCATCCATTCCATTGCTTTCCCCAGCCTTGATTATTGCACAGCTCTGCATCACACATTCCACACAGTATAAACTAGGCATGATCAAAATCTCTGCTGCTTGTTCCCTAACTCACTACAACTCCCAATCATCAACCTTTGCCATCTGCTTATGCCCACACTCAGACTCCCTGTTAACCATCACAGAAGCATCGAAGATGGGAGCATGAGGAGGCCATTCAACCCTTTGTCCCTTCTCCCCCATTCATCACAGTCATGGCTGATTGTCTAAATCAATTGTAAAATCCTGCTTTCTCCCCGTAAACTTTTACCCCATTCACCCCAAGTGCTGTATTCAGCCTCTTCAATACATTCAGTATTTTGGCATCAATTATTTCCTGTCCTCATGAATTCCACAGGCTCACCACTCTTTGGGTGCAGAAATATCTCCTCATCTCCTTTCTAAATGGTCTACCTCATATCCTCACACTGCAACTCCTGGTTCTGGAGACACCCACCATCGCGAACATCTTCCCGGTATGTACCCTATCTCATCCTGTCAGAATTATTGAAGTCACAATGAAACCCCGCCCTCCTCCATCTGAACTCCAGTGAAAACAATACTAACACACTCAGTCACTCCTCATGTGGCAGCCCTGCCACCCCCAGAATCAGCCTGGTAAACCTTAATTGTACTCCCTTGCGAGCAAAAATGTCATTCCACAGAAAAGGAGACCAAAACCGGACACAATATTCTACATGTGGCCTCACCAAGGTCCTGGAAAGTAAAACAACACATACCTGCTCCTGGACTCGAAACCTCTCACAATGAACACACCATTTACCTTCTTTACTACCTGCTGCACCTGCATGTTTACCTTCAGTGGGTGACCCAGGACACTCAGATCTCACTGCACACTCCCCTCTCCCACTTTACAGACATTCGCATTGTAATCTGCCTTCATGTTTTCCTTCCAAAGTGAATAACCTCAGTCATGCAAATTTTACCACATCTGTCATTGATTTTCCCACTCCCACAACCTGTCCAGATCATGCTGAAGGATCGATGCATCCTCGTCACAGTTCACCCTCCCACCCAACTTGGTATCTTGTGCAATCTTTAAGATGTCACATATTGTTCCCTCATCCAAAACATTAACACATAATGTGAATAGTTGGGTCCTGGCACAGATCCCTGTGGCACTCTGCTAGTCACTGCCTGCTAATTTGAAAAAGACCCATTAATTCCTTCTCTTTGTTTCCTGTCTGACAACCAGTTTTCATCCATCTCAATACACCTGCACCAATCTCATCTCCTGTAATCTTGCACAACAACCTCCCATGTGGGACTTTGTCAAACACTTTCTGAAAGTCCAAATATATTACTTGACTGGCTCCTTTATGTCAACTCTCCTCGTTATCGCTTCATTGAATTCCAACAGATTTTTCAAGCATCATTTTCCCTTCATAAATCCATGCTGACTGTGTCTGATCCTGCCGCTGCTCTCTAAATGAGTTGCGACAAAATCTCTGAAAACAGATTCAAGAATATTCCCCTGAACAGATGTCAGGCTTCCTGGTCTATAATTTCCTGTTTTCTCTCAGCCTCCCTGTTTGAATATTGGAGTGACATCAGCCACCCTCCAATCTGCAGGGACTGTTCCAGAGTATATTGAATCCTGGAAGATGACCGCCAATATATCCATTATTTCTAGTCTCATTTCCTTGAGTATTCTGGGATGTAGATTATTAGGCCCTTGGGATTTCCCTTCAATCCCATCAATTTTCCCAGCACCATGTCTCTACTAATACTGATCTCCCTCAATTCTTCCCTCTCACTAATCCTTGCATTCTCCAACAATTCTGGGATCTGAATTGTGCCCTCTTTTGCAAAGACACAGACCAAGTATCTATTCAGCTGCTCAGCCATTTCTTTGTCCCCTTTTATACCTGTCCCTGTTTCTGTCTGTAGGGGCCGACATTTGTCTTTACCAGTCTCTGTCTCTTCACGTACCGAGAGAAACTTGTCGTGGTCAGTCTTTTTGTTCCTTGCAAGCTTACTTTTGCACTGTATTTTCCCAATTCCTAATCACTCCCTCGGTCCTTCTTTGCTGAATTCTAAACTGCTCCCAATCTTCAGACATGTTATTTTTCTTCGCCAATCTGTATGCTTCTGCCTTTGGCCCTCTGACCTGTTTTGCTTTTGCCACAGACAGGAATAAACAGTTGTTGCCGTTCCCACTTGCGTTCCTTGAATGTTTGCCATTGCCTATCCACTGTCAGCCCTTTAAGTAACTCTCCCCAGTCTATCAAGGCCAACTCACACCTCATGTCGTTGTAGTTTCCTTTGTTAAGGTTCAGCACCAAAGTCTCCCAATCGACTACGTAACTCACCATCTTGATAAAAACTTTGATCATGGTCGCTCATCCACACGAGGCCTCACACAGCTAGATTGGCAATCATTCCCTTCTCATTACATCGTACCCAATTGAAGGTGGCCTGCTCTCTAGATAGCTCCTGCACATATTGGTGAGGGAAACCATCCTGTATACACTCCAGGAATTGCTCCTCCATGGTATTGTGGCAAATTTGATTTGTCAAATATATGTGCAGAATAAAATCACACATGATCACCAATCTTATCACATGCATCTCTAATTTCCTGGTTCATGCCATTCCCAACATCACCACTGCAGTTTGGGGGTCCATATACGAAACTCACTGATGTTTTTTTGCCCCTTGGTATTTCTCAAATCTACCCATAGAGGCTCCGCATTGTCAGAGCTAATATCCTTTCTCACTGATGTGTTAATGTCCTCCTTAAGCAGTAATGTCGCTCCAACACTTTTTCCTTTTTGCCTGTCCTTCCTTAATATTAAATGCCATGGGACATTCAGCTCCCATCCCGAGTCACCCTGCAGCCATGTCTCAGTAATCCCAATTATATCGTGGTTACAAGGTGTAGAGCTGGATGAACACAGCGGACCAAGCAGCATCACTGGATCAGGAAGGCTGATTTTTTTTGCTGACAGCCTTCATCAGAAAGCTTTTACATCTATCTGCATGATTGGTTCATCCACATTATCACAAATGCTCTGCACATTAAGACACAAAGCCATTAAGCTTGTCTTTTTCACATTGTTTGGCTTGCTCTTATTTTTCTCAATAAATCTATTTGAATTTTGTCCTTAGTTTCTCTGACTATCACCTTCCTTATTTCCTTTTCTACCTTCTGCTCCCTCCTTCACTGGCGCATTCCATCGGTTCTCACCCCCCTGGCATATTAGTGTAAACCCTACCCAACTGCTCCAGCAAACTCTCCCCTCGGACATCAATCCCAGTCCTGCCCAGCTGTAACCCATCCAATTTGTACTGGTCCCACCTCCCTCAGAACCTGTCCCAATGCCCCAGGAATCTGAAACTCTCTTCCTGACACCATCTTCTCAGCCATGTATGCATCCAAGATAGCCTGCCATTTCTACACTGACCTGTACATTTCACTGGTCGTAATCCTGAGATCACGACATCTCAGGTCTGTTTTTTAAACTTTCTTCCTAGCTGTCTGTATTCTGCTTTTGGGATCTCATCCTTTTTCTCACCGATTTCATTTGTACCGATGGGTGCCACAATGACAGGCTGTTCACCATCCCCCTCCAGAATGGCCTGGACCCGCTCCGAGCCATCCTTGACCCTCACACCAGGGAGGTAACATACTATTCTGGCATTTTGTTCATGGACACAGAAAGACCTGTCTATTTCCATTACATTGGAGTCCGCTATAGCTACTGCTCTGGTACACCTTTTATCCCTCCCCTCTGCAGCAGAGCCAACCGCGGTGCTAGGAGTTTGGCTGCTGCTGCTTTCCCCCGAGAGGTCATTCACCTCAACAGTATCCAAAATGGAATGTCTGTTTTGCAGGGAAATCATCACAGGAGATTCCTGCACTACTTGCCTATCCCTCTTGCTCTGTCTGGTGGTTCCCCATTCCCTTCCTGCCTGCAGAGGTTGAGCCTGTGGTGTGACCACCTCTCTATACACGCTATCGATGTTACTCTGTGTCTCGCGAATGCCCCACAGTGTCCCCAGCTGCCGCTCCAGCTTTGAAACTCGAGCTTCCAGGAGCTGTAGCTGGAGACACTTCCTGCACACATGCTGACCCAGGGGAGTGGAGCTGTCTCCGGCCTGCCACATGGAGCAATACGAGCAAACCAAGACCTGAGCTCTCCTGCTGTGGGTGACCTCTTTGGAGAATACTTTATATTAGATTAAAACAAATCCAGCTATGTGTGACCTTTCCTACCTGGCCCGTGCACGACCCTTGCAGTTTAGAAGCCAAAAACAGTATTGTCAGTGATAGAAGTTGTAAGTAACAAAAAAAAAGTTGTTGGAAAAGTTCAGCAGGTCTGGCAGCATTGAGGAAGGCAAAAACAGAGTTAATGTCTCGGGTCCAGTGACCATTCCTCAGAACAGTCGTAAGATTCTACGTTGTGTAGATGAGCAGAGAGATCTCGGTGTCCATGTACACAGATCCTTGAAAGTTGCCACCCAGGTTGTCAGGGCTGTTAAGAAGGCGTACAGTGTTTTAGCTTTTATTAATATAGGGATCGAGTTCCGGAACCAAAAGGTTATGGCGAAGCTGTACAAAACTCTGGTGTGGCCGCACTTGGAGTATTGTGTACAGTTCTGGTCACCGCATTATAAGGATGTGGAAGCTTTGGAAAGGGTGCAGAGGAGATTTACTCAGATGCTGCCTGGTATGGAGGGATGGTCTTACGAGGAAAGGCTGAGGGACTTGAGGCTGTTTTGATTAGAGGGAAGAAGGTTGAGAGGTGACTTAAATGAAACATATAAACTAATCAGAGGGTTAGATAGGGTGGATAGGGAGAGCCTTTTTCCAAGGATGGTGACGGCGAGTGCAAGGGGAGCATAGCTTTAAGTTGAGGGATGAAACATATAGGACAGATTTCAGAAGTAGTTTCTTTCCTCAGAGAGTAGTAATGGAATGGAACACTTTGCCTGCAACGGTAGGAGATTCGCCAAATTCAGGTACAATTAAGTCGTCATTGGATAAGCATATGGACTTACATGGAATAGTGTAGGTTAGATGGGCTTGAGATTGGTGTGACAGGTCGGCACAACATCGAGGGCCGAAGGGCCTGTACTGTGCTGTAATGTTCTATGATCTATGTTCTATGACTTGCCTGTGTCACTATGATGTTGACTCAGGCCACTCCTTTTAGACCACTCATCCCATTAGATTCCTGATGATGGAAACTGCAGGTCACTCTTCCCAAACATTTTCACAGCGATTAGAATGGACGCCACTCAGCCCAAGTTTGTTTAATCATGATGATGTTTGCTGGACTGCTTCGTTGAGATGCTGACTTTAGACAGGCCTTCATTTACAGTAAAGCAAACTTCAAATCATTCTTTAGGAACCTTTTCCTGAGTAGCTCCCTGCAGACCACTTTTCTCAGTCGGCTGCACTGTGATGCTGAATTCAGACTGCTCTTTATCAACTGCATCGCTGTGATGCTCGCTGCAGGACAGTCTTCTCAGTTCTCTCCCACTACGATACTGATCGCAGACCACTCTTCCCAGGCAGCTTCACAGGCATTCTGACTGTAGGCCTCTCCTTGGACACTTTTACACAGTGATGCTGACTTCTTGCCACTTTTCCCAGGTTGTTTCACTAGATGCTCCCAGCACACTACACTTCCCAAACTGTTTCAATGAGACGACAACTTCAGGAGAGTCTTTCTGGACTTTTTTTGATGCTGAATTCAGGTAACTCATCATACACTGTTTCCCTCAGTTGCTCGCTGCAGAACACACTTCCCAGATTGCTCCTTTGTGATGCTCACTGCAGCCCCTCTTCCCAGTCTGTAACACTGTAACACTGATTGCAAGCAACACTTTCCAGGTAGTTTCACTGCAGACTGCCGGTCACACTTTCCAGTGGGCTGTACTGAGATACTGACTGCATTTCACCGTTCCCAGACTATTCCATTGTGATGTTCACTCTCGGCCTCTTTTCCCAGGTTGCTTTACTGTGATGGTCACCACAGGGCAGTCTTCCCACATTACTTCACTGCGATGTTGACTTCAGGTTACTCCTACCGAACAGTTTTACCCAGGCTTCTCCTGCACATTCCTCAGCATTACAGGCACCAGTCTTCAAACAATTCTATTCACACCATGTGATATCAGTAAACAGTTGGAGATAACAAATGCTGCAAAGGTTACAGCCCTTGACAACAGTCCAGCAACAGGACTGATGGGTCACTGGACCCAAAACATTAACCATGTTTTCTCCTTCACTGTTGCTGCCAGACCTGCTCAGCTTTTCCAGCAACTTTGTTTTTGTTCAGTCCTGAAGAATTGTCCTCCAGAGCTTGCTGCTCCCCTAGCCAAGCTGCTCCAGTACAGTTACAGCCCTGGCATGTACCCGACAATGTGGAAAATTGCACAGGTAATTCCTGTGCATAAAAGCAGGATAAATCCAACACAGCAGATTAACTGCCTTATCGAATCGACTCGCCATCATCTGCAAAGCAAATGGATGGTAACATCAGTATGTTATGAAACAGCACTTCCTCAGCAATAAGCTGCTCACTGATGCCCAGTTTCGGTTCCGCCAGGGCGACTCATCTCTTGAACTCATTCAAGTCTCCATTCAGACATGGGAGAAAGGCCTGAATGCCATAAAGGAGGTGACAGTGACAGCCCCTGTTATCAAAGCTGCATCTGACCAAGCATGGCATTAAAAAGCTTCAGCAAAATGGGTACTGATTGATATCAGAGGCAAAATATCCTCTGGGTAGAGTTATATAGGAGTAGTAATGTTGTGCTACAGTTATATAGGGCTTTGGTGAGGCTACACCTTGAGTATTGTGTGAAGTGTTGGTCACTTAGTCTCGGAAGGTCATTCTTGCTCATAAGAGAGCCCAGCAAAAATTCACCAGGCTGATTCACCGACGGGAAGGACTGTCACATGAAGAAAGGTAGGATTGAGTGGGCTTGCACTCGCTGGAATTTAGAAGAATGAAGGGGGAATCTCAGAGAAACATCTAAAATCCTGGTGAGGCTGGACAGGCTAGATGTGGGCAAGATGGTTATGGTTAATGGACATCAGTCAACTTTGCTCCAGGGCATCTCTGTAGCACTTCCTTCGGGTAGTGCCTGAGATACAACCATCTTAAACTGCTTCATCAATTACTTTCCCTCCATCTCAATGTCAGAAGTGGTAATGCTCACTGATTACAACACAACGTTCAGCACCATTCATGACTCCTCACAGACTGAAGTAGTCTATGTTCAAATGCAACAAGATCAGGACAATATCCATGGCTTGCGCTGGCAAATGGCAAGTAATATTTGTGCCACACAAATTCCAAGTTCTGATCATCAACAAGAACAGGAAATCTCACCACCACCCTGATCATTCAACAGTTTTACTATCACTGAGTCTCCAAAAAGCGACATCCTCAGGGTTACCATTAGTCACAAGTGAAACGGGACTCACTACGTACACAGAATGGCTACAAGATCAGATCAGAGGATTGGAGTGCTGCAGTGATGAACTCTCCTCCTGACTCCCCAAAACCTGTCCATCATCTACAAGACACAAGTGAAGAGTGTGATGGAATTTTGCCCACTTGCCTGGATGACTGCACCTCCAACAATGCTCAGGAAGCTTGGCACCATTCAGAACAAAGCAGCCTACTTGATTGTCGGCACATCAAAACACATCCACTCCCTCCATCACAGCAGTTTGTACGATCTGCAAGATGCACTGCAGAAATTCACCAAAGACCCTCAGAGTGCACCTTCCATATCCACAACCACTCCCATCTGGAATGACATGGACAGCAGAAGCGTGGGAACACTATCACCTCCAATGTCCTCTCCAAGCCACTCACCATTCTGATTTTGAAATATATCGCCGTTCCTTCGCTGTTGCTGGGTCAAAATCCTGAAATTCGCTCCCTGATGGCATGGTGGGTCAAGCCACATCAGGTTGACTGCAACGGTTCGAGAAGCAGCTCACCACCACTTTCTCAACGGCAGTCAGGGACAGGTAATAAATGCTGGCCAGTCAGTGACACACAGATACCACAAATAAATCCAACAATCACTCTAACGCTACTCCCACTCATTCTCGCTCCTTTCTCTCTTCACTTTTTCCAGCCCACTCATAATTGTAAAAACCTCGATCTGTCGTACTCTCAGCCTTCTTCTCTCCAAGGAGATCTGCCCGAACATCTTTAATCTACTGTCATAAATGACATTTCTTGTTCCTATAACCATTCTCCTCTCCTGCGCTCTCTCTAATGCATTCATATCTTTACGATAGGGTGGTGACCAGATCTGCACACAATCCCCCAAATGAGCTTTCACAGGCCATGAACAAATACTGCATTATCACCTTGTTCTTGTCATCCACATCCTGTCAATGAAGCCGAGGACACTCAATGTTATATCAATGGCTCTCTCCACCTGTTCTGCAGCTGTTACTGAACGATGTACATGTCCACCTTGGTCCCTCTACTCCTGCTTCCCCTTTCCATTTGGATCCAGTATTTTATATTTGATATTGCTGTTCAAAGTTCCACCGGTCAAAGTGCATCACCTCACTCCTCTCGGCATTGAATCTCTTCTGCCAATTCTCTGCCCACTCCACTGAATTCTCCAAGTAAGTTTGGAGTTACATACTCACCTCCTCACAGTTTCTCAAGCTTCCAACGTTTGTGTCAACTTGGAAATTGCCCAGTGCATATCAAAACCCAGATTAACAATATCAGTAAAAGCAAGGGTCCCAATACTGACCTCTGGCGAAATCTACTCCAAGCCTTTCTGCGCCCCCGCCACCACCTTCCACCTCCACCCCGGTCCCAGAAACAGCCGTTGAGCATTGAAATACAGAAAGTTAAAAATATGATCAGTAAGAGGTCAATGGAACATTCTCTGTGATTCAATACTGCTCATCATCTAACTTAGTCACTCGTCCTACTTTCTCCCTGATCACATTACAACATTTTAACTCCAAGAACAATATCAAAATCTTTCCTGAATTATTCCTATGATTTGTATTTAGCCGCTTTCTGTGGCAGAGAATTCCACAGAGTCACCCCTCTCTGCGCAAACACATCTCTCCTCATCTCAGTCTGAAATGGCCTACCCCATATGCTTGGGCTGTGACTCCTGGTTCTGTGTCATTATTCTCTGCTCCTCATTATGCAACCACTTTGCATCCATGAAGCTACTTGTCCTGACTATTTCATGATCAATAACCTTCCTGTGGCAAAGCAAAAAGTAGGTCTCATCTCTGCCTTTTGTGTGAGAGAAGTCTTGGTATATTCCTGACAAGTTGTACACTTGTTTGGTCTGATTGACCACATCATCAAAGAGATGTTGCATCAATGAGTTCTTTTGCAGGATGTGTTGTGACAGAGTCTCGGTCGCTGGGCATCTTGCACCAAAATCATTGCAATGGTATTAAATGTATACTTGCAATGCCAGAGCGTGTAATGCCTGGCAAAATCAATTAAAATACAGATAAGTGTGAGGTGCTGCGCCTTGAAAAGTCAAATCGAGTTCGCACCAGTACAGTAAATGGTAAGATCCTGAGGAGTATTGTGGAATCGAGGGAACTAGGAATACAAATAGTTAGTTCATTGAACGCAGTGTTACGGTGGACAGGGTGTTGAAAAAGGCATGTAGCATGCTGGCCTTCATCGGTCGGGGCATTGAACATTGGAGTTGGGATGTTATGTTCCAATTGAATAAGTCATTGGTGAGACCTCGTTTGGAATATTGTGTCACCCTGTTAGAGGATGAACATCCAGTTAAACTGGAAAGTGTGTAAACAAGATTTATGAGGACGTTCCCAGGATTAGTAAGGCTGAGATGTAGGGAGAAGTTAGACAGAATACTCCTTAGAATGTAGGAGAATAAGGTGCAAATTTATTGAGGTATATAAAATCATGAGGGGCATAGATGGGATAAATGCACGCAGTCTTTATCCTGGGAATGGGGAACTGAAAACTCGATGGCACAGGCTGAAGGTGTGAGGAAGAAGATTTAAGAAATGCTTGAGGGGCAGCTTTTTCACACTGAGAGTGGTGTGTGTACGGAATGAGCTGCCAGAGAAATTAGTTGAGACAGGAACAATAGCAACATTTAGAAAATGAAAGGTACATGTATGGGAAGGGTTTGGAGGGATATGGACCAAGTGCCATCAATTGGAACGAGCTGACTGGGCAGCATGATCAGCATGGATAAGTTGGGCTGATGAGCCTGTTTCCTTGCTGTATTGCTCTGTGACTGTCTGACTATATGACTCTAAGAAGAAGGGTCAAGTACTGAAAAATGTGTTTCGTATGGTTAGGTGCTTGGCTTTGACTGGCACAGACTCGATGAGCTGATATCTCTCAGCAGATATGCATTTCCATAAGAGCTTTTTTCTCACTCAGAATATATTAGGAACTAGCAAATATCCCACAGTTTGAGAGAGAAATAGAGAAACAGAGTGAGTGAGTGAGGGAGAGAGAAAGAGAGAAAGAACAATTGTGGTGGAGAAAGATGATTATAATTTGGAAGAACAGGTGTTTGAGAATATGAGGTGAATTGCTTGGAATGTATCCACAACCACTAAAAAAAGGGAGTGGAGGCTAGAATGGTACAGCCGGTGGCAAGTATTTCTCATCAAAATTCTTCTAGCTTCCTGCTAAATATGTTGTACCATCAATATATTCACAGGTCTATGACAGAGTCATAGAGAAATACAGCACAGAAGCAGACCCTTCACTCCAACTGATCCATGCCCACCAGATTTCCTGAATAAATCTAGTCCCATTTGCCATAATTTAGCCCATATCCCTCTCATTCCACGCATGCAGCACCCTCTGCATGAAAATTTTGCCCCTTGATCCCTTTTAAATCTTGGCCCTCTGATTATAAACCTCTGCCCCCCCCCCACCCCCCGCCCCAGTTTTGGCCTCTCCCACCCTGGGAAAAGATGCTGCCTATTTTCCCTATCATGCCCCTCATGATTTTTTAAACCTCTACAATGTCACGCTAAGGGTCTAACACGCCAGAGAAAATTGTCCCAGTCTATTCGGCCTCTCCCTTTAGCTCAAACCTTCCAACAAACTGGCAACATCCCTGTCAATCTTTTCTGAACCGTTTAAAGTTTAACAGCATCTTTACTGCAGCAAAGACACCAGAATTGCACACAGTATTCCAATAGTGGCTGAACCAATGTCCTGCAACATGACCTCCCAACTCCTGTACTCGATGTACTGGCCAACAAAGGCAAGTACACCAAATGCATTCTTCGCTAACCTGTCTACCTGTGTCTCCACTTTCAAGGAAATATGAACCTGCGTTCAAAGGTCCCTTTGGTCAGCAACAGGACATTACCATGCAGCATATAAGTCCTGTCCTGATGTGCCTTTACAAAATGCAGCACCTCACATTTATCAAAGTTAAACTCCAATTCAGAGTGAAAAATATATTTATTATTCCATAATCGTTATTATGCCTGGCAATCTTTCTGCACAGCTGCTTATTCCATAAGCCATGAGGCATGACTGAAGTTACTGTTTACTGTCTCCTCTTTGCTGCTGACAATATTCCTGGCAATTCCCTACACATAGCTCTCCATTAATATGTCCTGTTGTTTCTGTCGATATGTGTGCACACTTGCTTGTCTGTGGTTTCTCAGCAGTACAGACATTCTCATTTGAAGCTACACTGCTGTCCTTGTACAAACTTTCTTAAAGATTCACATGTCCATAAGCACTTCCAATTATGTCACTCGTCACGGGATGTGGGAACTTACAACGGAGGAGGCGCACAGTGGCTCAGTGGGTGGCACTGTTGCCGCACTGTTCCAGAGTCCCAGGGTCAATTCCAGCCTCGGGAGACTGCCTGTCAGGGGAGTTTGTACATTTTCTGTGTGATTGTGTGGGATTTCTCCGGGTGCTTCAGTTTCCACCCACACTTCAAAGATATGCAGTTGAGATGGATTGGTCAAGATAAATTGCCCACAGTGTGCAGGGGTGGCTCTGGCTGGGATCCTCCTTGGCGGGTCAGTGTGGACTCGATGGGCCAAGTAGCCTGCTTCCACAAAGTAGGTCGTGTAATCTATGATGCACCAGGCAGCTTCTTCATTGTGTCATTCCATGTACACAGGTTCAAACGAGTAAAAGACAAATTATGGGACGGATTAGCAGGAATCAAGTATGAACTGGATACCACTGCACAGCACTTCAGGATAATAGTGCACTCTAGTTAAACAAACAGTGTGAAGGCAGAGTGCCCATTGTCCACACAAGCACTGCATAATCTCTAATTATAAACAACGTTTAATCTGCTTTAGTTCTACATGCAAAATTAGGTTCCATAAAAGAACATTGAAATTTTAGAAAGAGTACAACAGATTCATCAGGATACTGACTGACATTAGGAAATGGAAATAACGGCGAAAGAATTGAAAAAAAAGTTACTGGAAAGCTGCATATTTCCATGCTGATAATATGGTTGTGTTTAAAAACATGATAAAATGAGACAGACGTGGATGACAGTAAATGAGTCAAGGACATGGGGCCACAAATACAAGATTTCGAGCAGAAGGCAGAGGGATCTGTTTCACTCAGAGGGTTGTGAGAATGTGGAACTCACTATCAGCATTTAAGAGTTGAGGCAGTAACTATGTTAGAATTTAAGATGAGTTTGGAAAGTTGGATGAAGAAATAGAGGGTTGACAGGATTTGGGTCAGATGGTTGGAATAGTTTGATTGTACAGAGGGTCTAATATCCCGTTCTTATTTTGTAACTTCAGATATGCATCCCCACAAAAGTGAAAGTATATCGTTTGTATGGGACAAAATCAGTTTATGGGAATTATAGAGCTGTTTATGGCACAGGATGAGGCCATCCACCATGAGTCCATGTTGGATCCATGAGGACAAACACAGTCAGACTCACTCCACCACTCAATCATTGTGGCATATCCAACGCCCTTTCAAAATATTGTTGTTGGATTATTAGGGAAGAAATTTTCTGCAAAATATTTGAAACTGCACTTGTGCGTACATTCTTTTTACATGACATTCTTTGAAATGCACTATTCCTCCTTGGAAGAAATAAAGACTCGTTCTTACATCGTCCTTTTCACAATTGCTGTTTCAAAGTGCTTCACAGTTAATAAAGTACTTTTGAAGAACGGTCAAACACAAAACTAACAATTGATTTCCAGATTTTCTCTGGGTGCTTTGGTTTCCCCCCACATCCCAAAGATGTTCAGGTGAGGTGGACTGGCCAAGGGAAATGCAGGGTTACAGGGATAAGGTAGGGGGTTTGATCTGGTTGGGTACTAATCAGGGGACAGTATGAACTGGAAGGGCCATATGGCCTGCTTCCACACTGTAGGAATTCTGTGAAAAAAATCCATGTTATTTTTCACCCTCACGAAACTGTTGAATCAGAAATTGAACTGTGATAAACCAGAACTTTTTTCTGCTTTTGACTGCATTATCTAACTTTGAATTAACAAGAACAGATATTGTTTCTGCAATTTCAAGCTTCAAGAATGATTTCTCTACTTTTGCTTCTGGTCTGACCTTGTGAGTCTGTAATTTGGGTGCAAGCATAAGATGGCTGCTGTGCAAGTTGGCAACAAAATGGCTTCTAGCCTGGGAACTGAGAATTCTGCGAGATCTGTTCATTTAGCCTGGGAACTTCACATTCTGCTCGGGCTGCAGCATAAATAATGTTGTAATGATAATTTAATGCAGCACTAACCATTCTAGCTGACCTTGAGTAGCAAATGTTATGGCGCTATATGGTGGGACAATTCAGTCACCTAAGCATTGTGACATAAATTGTTTACCAGTTAATATTACTGGTTTAGGGAACTGTCAATGAGGCGACATCATGTATTGATTGGAAATTCATTGAAAACATGATGCGATCATGCCATGTATTCTGTTTCAAGAAAAGTATAAAATGTCTTTGTATTAACCTATGATGTGCAGCTCCTCCAAGAAGGACAGAAGTGCTCAACTTCTGTGATTCTGGATGATCTGTACCCAGCCAATTGAAGAAAATAAAGTTTCAAGGAGCCAGCCAGACGGCGAGTGTTCATTGATCGATTGCGGGATCGAGAGACACCCCCGCGGGGGACCAGACTTACAATCTGATTTGAAAAAATACTCACCCTTGATGCAAGTACTAATGTGTCACTGATATAATCAAATCAGATCCCTAAACAAGGTCAATGTTTGGGACGTAGCACTGGTAATTACCGTAACTTTGATCTGTGAGTTTACTGCACATTGTTCCTGCAAAGTGCCATACTGACATCGCTGATTCATTGGTCAGTCATGCATTTTGACTGAGCTGCCACCGGTATTGAGGTGAGATGTAGCTCCTTGCAAGATCTGCATATACACTGGAAACTGTACAGATTAGATTAAATTTTTCACCATTTTATTCTCGGCAGGTTTGGGATGGGGAGGGGATTGGTGTCCTTGGAAAAGAGACCTGTTGTGATAAGAAAGGAGAGGTGCATGTCAGAAATCAGGATGGCTGAGTGGATTGATGCTGTCAGTTATATCTGGCAGCAGCTAGATTTTTTTTAAGAAAGCAGGCCCTCGGACTTGCATTCTGACATCTTATGGTTCTGTATATGTTTTAAAAACCTGTTTGTTGCAGTTTATAGGCAACCATTTTTAACATATTTCCTTAAAATCTACAAGCAAATCTTGCATTGTAAGGCCTCAACAAAGAATTAGACCTTTGTTTGTCCAGGCAAAATGTGATTTTGTATTAATTTCTGGGCTATGTCAAGATAGCAATAGGTGTGTGGTTCCAAACAGCCAGACTTGAGACTTAGGGGACAATTTAGGTCTTACTTCTGGGTGCTGAACCAGTTGCTGTTGTGCATCTCTTCTGGCATCATAAACCTGTCAAGGTGCTTTGTGAAACGGAGAAGACATGGAGAGGTAAGC
This sequence comes from Stegostoma tigrinum, assembly GCF_030684315.1. Taxonomy (NCBI): domain Eukaryota; kingdom Metazoa; phylum Chordata; class Chondrichthyes; order Orectolobiformes; family Stegostomatidae; genus Stegostoma; species Stegostoma tigrinum. Next base: position 19,429,830 of record NC_081393.1, read on the forward strand.
AGCAAGTTAATGGAGATGACAGCAAGCATGATTGAGACATGATAGATTTTGCAGAGGCTTTGGAAAGCAAAGGGTGAAGTAGTAAAACAGCAAGAAGTCGGGAGGATGTTCCAGAGCAGGTAACTATAATATCATAGGGTTCTGCCACCAGTGCAAAGAGCAGACAGAAGTCACCAGATTCAAGAGATTTAATTGTAGGCTGCAATGTAGGGTGAGATATCATGGTCAAGATGAGGTTATGAAGAGGTTTGTACCGAAGGACAAATATTTTGCATTGAGTGTAGGACAGGAACTTAGCGTGAAGGTACCTGTGAGAACACAACATTTATTGTATCCAGACAATGAAGTTTTGGACCAGAATTAGTTTCAGGTGTAGCCTGGGAGTCTGGAATGTAATGCACAGAAGAGAATAAATATACATTTTCCCGACATCTTTTATGACCAGAGAACTTTGCAGAGCATTTTATAGCCAATGAAATATTTCTGAAGTGCAGTCACTGCTGCAGTGTACGAGGCACAGTCGCTAGTTTGTGTATCGCAAATTCCTGCAAAGATCAATCCAATAATAAGCAAGTTATCAGTTTTTGTGCTGTTGTTTGAGCTAAACATTTTGGTCAACGGAATGGTAGGCAACAGAATACTGTTTGTTCTTGTGTTTTCAAATGTGGAATGATCTTCTGTCAGTCTGTGGTTCATGTTTTGCTGGGACAGATGCTAAATGTGGACTATACCTTGAATGTATCTAAAGGAAACCATTCAGGGAATTAAAATGAAGTTAAAAAATCAATTCAAAACAATGATAAACGAGCATGGATTAGGATCCATAACAACTTCACGAACTGAAGAAGTATAATACAATGCTTGGTAGATATCATGCCCCTTTGAGAATTCATCACAATATATTGTGAAGTAAACATTAAATTAATTGAGCTGCAACAAAGGAACCATTAAATTTGCTGATACTTGTATGATTACAATTAACAAGGCAACTGTGTTCATTAAGAAAGCAGAATGTTTGATGAGTGCTGTGGGATTTAGTGTCTATGCTACAGGGTCAGACATGTGGATGTTGTATGTGACAGTTCATAACAGATAGAAGATCGAGATGAGTAATTGTCTCTGTCCAAAATGTTTCCATTCAAAGCATGTCATCTTTACATTGGAGGGGGAAGTTCAGATCATTTTTGTCAATGGATCCATTTGGAATTCAGAATAAATGGCCCAGAATTTCTATGCCAGGCCACTATAGTTGCACATATCTCACATTTTCTAACTTTTTGAAAATGTTATTGGTTTTAGATTTGAATATGCGATATTACATACATTTACGTGCTAAAGTATTTTCATATTCAGCAGAAATACATTTTCGAAATAAAAATATTTTGTGGCAAATCTCCGTTGATCCCCCTTGTATTGTTGTGTTGTAATTGCACTAAGTAGGCTCTCCTCAAAGGTCCAGGAGAAACTTCTGATGAAGGATCTAGGGCTGACACGTAGACTGTCCTCCTCCTCTGATGCTGCCTGTCCTGCTGTGTCCCTCCAGGCCTACACTGTGTCGATTTAATACAAACACATATTTTCAGCTTGAGAGGTTTCAACCCAGAGTTTATGAAAGTACAGAGATTGCAGTACGTCAGGGAGGGGGCAACTTCCCAATGTGCCTTGAGAGGTGTTGTATATTCCAGGAGGCAGTCAAGGCTGAGTCAACATGATTTTGCAAAAGGGATGTCAATTTAAACCAATGATTAAAGTTCTTTTGTGCATTCACGTGTGCAGTGGACAAAGGAAAACTTGTGGATTTCCTGTACTGAGATTTGCAAAAGACATTTGACAAGGTGCAACATCAAAGTTTGTTGTGGAAAACAAAAGCTCATTGGCATGGACAGGAGATTGGCGAGATGTGACAAGTGATTTGTCACAGGGATTGCCACTGGGACCTCAACTATTTATAATGACGAGTTTGAAATGACTGAAGTTATGGTTGCTCAATTCCCCGATGACACAAAGATGGATAGGAAGCTAGTTGGGCTTCAGATTGGTTTCACAGATTGGTGCAACATCGTGGGCTGAAGGGCCTGTACTGCTCTGTAATGTTCAATGATCTACGTTCTTTATTCAATCAACGCATGGCTTATTTGATGATCACCTCAAATCTGTTTTCCAGTCTCTCTCTGTTGAACATTCCCAGTTTGCTTGTTTGACAAAAACCTCTCCACCCTGCCTTCAAAGATATTCAAACATCCTGACCACATCTACTCTGTCAAGAACCCTGAAGTTCTTGGAGACATCCAACAAATCAACTCATGTCCTTCCTGAGTCCAAGGGATACAAGCTGTCCTGTTGAATTTTTATTCATAATACACCCTTCCCACTTATTCCAAATACCAGTCTCATAAATGTTTACTGAATTTTCCCTCAATGAATTTACATCCTTCCTTATCCGAGACCAACGCTGTGCACATTTGGCAAGATACAGTCTCATGAATGCTTTGCTTTGTTAAAGCAAAACCTTGTCAGAATTTTAATAAATTCCCCTTGGAATGAATGATCAGCTTCGATCAGCTTTCCTGATCATTTGCTGTTCCGGTATGGTCCTCTTTTTTAACTATAATCTACCTATATAACATTCAAGACAACACTTCTCAAGGCACATTGGTACATGTGACAATAATAAATCAAATTAAATTGTGGAATTTTGAAATCTCTCACCATTACGATAACATGATTCATTTCATGGTTCCCGCCAAAATAAACAGTTTCACTTTTATTTATCCTCTGTCCTCGATTTTTCAGATCTTTCCCCACTTCTGGAAAGACTGGGATGATTAAGCCCAGGGCATGACCATTTCATCAGCCATGTCATTTAAGCTGTTAGGATAATGTCTTTAAAGACACGGACCCTTGTTTGACCACAGCTGCAATAACTTATTAAGTGCAACCGCTCTGCAACTTGTAATTTCCCCAAATTCCAGGCCAATCCCTCTGTAACCCACCTCTATTGCTATGCAAGATAATAAAATGTGAGGCTGGATGAACACAGCAGGCCAAGCAGCATCTCAGGAGCACAAAAGCTGACGTTTCGGCCTTAGACCCTTCATCAGAGAGGGGCATGGGGGGAGGGAACTGGAATAAATAGGGAGAGAGGGGGAGGCGGACCGAAGATGGAGAGTAAAGAAGATAGGTGGAGAGAGTGTAGGTGGGGAGGTAGGGAGGGGATAGGTCAGTCGAGGGAAGACGGACAGGTCAAGGAGGTGGGATGACATTAGTAGGTAGCGGGGGGTGCGGCTTGGGGTGGGAGGAAGGGATGGGTGAGAGGAAGAACCGGTTAGGGAGGCAGAGACAGGTTGGACTGGTTTTGGGATGCAGTGGGTGGGGGGGAAGAGCTGGGCTGGTTGTGTGGTGCAGTGGGGGGAGGGGACGAACTGGGCTGGTTGAGGGATGCAGTAGGGGAAGGGGAGATTTTGAAACTGGTGAAGTCCACATTGATACCATATGGCTGCAGGGTTCCCAGGCGGAATATGAGTTGCTGTTCCTGCAACCTTCGGGTGGCATCATTGTGGCAGTGCAGGAGGCCCATGATGGACATGTCATTGCTCTATTGCTCTATTGCTATGCAGTCATTTCATCTGATGAAGGTGCAACACTTCAACGGCTAATGATTCAAATAAACCTGGGACTGTAGACTCACTTCTGACCTTGTCAAGCCCAGCCCATTACCAGCGCCACAACATCATAATGGCCGTGGCAACTGCAGGTCAATTGGTTAGAACAAAGAACAAAGAAAATTGCTGCACAGGAACAGGCCCCTTGTCCCTCCAAGCCTGCACCGATCCAGATCCTCTGTCTAAACCTGTTGCCTATTTTCCAAGGATCGTATCCCTCTGTTCCTTGCCCATTCATGAATCTGTCTAGATACATCTTCAATGATGCTATCGTGCCTGCCTCTACCACTTCCGCTGGCAACACGTTGCACGCTCCCACCACCTTCTGCACAAAGAACTGTCTCTCTCACTCTTTCTCTCTGTCTCACCTTGTCTCAAACTCTCTCTTTCTCTTACTGTATTTATTCCTCACAATGTTTCTCTTGCACTGCCTGTTTCTCACTCACTGACTCTCTCTCCCTCACACACATTCACAATCTCTCTCTCTCTCTGTTTTCTCTCACTCAAATACACATCATTCTATCTCTCTCACTCCCTATCTCGCTCTCTCTTTCTCTCACCCAGTGTGTGTCTCTCTCTCTATCTCTCTCTGCTACCTGTATTCCTCTTTATCTCTCTCATTCTCTCTCTCACACTCTCTCTCATGCTCTGTTTCTCCCTGTCTGTCTCCGTCTGTCTCTCTCTCTCTCTCTCTCTAACACACACTGTTTCTTTCTCTCACAGTCTTTCTCCACTCCAGCTCCCCACTGCCTCTCTCTGCGTCTTTCTCTCTGCATTTGTCTTTTTGTTTATTTTTGCTCTCTCTATCTCTTCCTCACTCTGTCAGCTTGCCTCTCTCTTTTTGAAGCAGGTTACTGAATTCATGGCATTATATTTTTAAATGCCTAGTTTGACAAGATCATGTCAGTGAAAAGGAACAATTTGAATTCTAGTTCTTTCACTGCAATACCATTTGGATGGATGGTAAACGATAGTTCCCAGCTGTACTGTGGGTATGTTGGTGCACGCTTCTGTGATCTGTACCAACCACAGTCAGAGCCAATGCCTGCAGGTCAATGTAATAAAGTCTGAACCCTGTGCAGGCGGATGTCCCATTCATGGGGTGATTATGAGTGCGAGCAGCAGCGGAGGCAAGACGGACCCGGAACACTGCAGCTAAGGTAAAGCAGTTTATTTTTAAAATTACTTACCGGTAGCGGGCAGCGGTGTTTTTTTCCTCTTTCAGAGAAGGAGCGGGAGCAGCGGAGGAAGTGACGAGGACCAGAGGGGCAGCCGGGAAGGAAAGCAGTGAGTATAAATACTCACCCTTCGACGCCAACGGCCATTTTGAGTGCGAGCAGCAGCGGAGGCAAGACGGACCCGGAAGACTGCAGCTAAGGTAAAGCAGTTTATTTTTAAAATTACTTACCGGTAGCGGGCAGCGGTGTTTGTCTCTTTCAGAGAAGGAGCGGGAGCAGCGGAGAAAGTGACGAGGCAGCCGGGAAGGAAAGCAGTGACCATATATATCAGCAAGGCGGCGAAACCCGAGACTCTACAACTGTAGTGTCTCCCACCCGCCCTCCTCCTCTAACCTAGTTCATAAGGTAAGGTTCATTCTAAACTTTCTCTATTGAACATAAGTTTGTTATTAATTTGTTATTATTACTTGAAGTAAGCTTTCTGCTTTAGTATTGAGTGGGTGTTCAGATTAGTGGGGTATGGATGCTAGGGCAGTTGCTTGCTCCTCCTGCAGAATGTGGCAGTTGGGAGACGTGGCACACGTCTCCGCTGGCTACATCTGCGGGAAGTGCACCCAGCTACAGCTCCTTGAAAACCGTGTTAGGGAAATGGAGCTGGAGCTGGATGAACAACGGATCATTCGGGAGGCAGAGGGGGTAATTGAGAGGAGTTATCGGGAGTTGGTCACTCCTAAGGCTCAGGACGAGGATAGATGGGTTACAGTTAGGGGGAGGAAAGGGGACAGACAGACAGTGCAGAGATCCCCTGTGGGCATTCCCCTCAGCAATAAGTATACCGTTTTGGATACTGCTGGGGGGGATGACCTACCAGAGGAAAGCCATAGTAGTCAGTTCTCTGGCACTGAGCCTGACACTGTGGCAAAGAAGGGAAGGGGGCAGAATAGAAAAGTACTGGTGGTAGGGGACTCGATAGTTAGGGGAATCGACAGGAGATTTTGTGGGCAAGATCGGGATTCCCGGAAGGTATGTTGCCTCCCTGGTGCCAGGGTCCGGGACGTCTCTGATCGGGTGTATAAAGTTCTAAAAGGGGAGGGCGAACAGCCAGAAATCGTGTTACATATTGGCACAAATGATATAGCCAGAAATAGGTTTGAGGATATAAAAAGTGATTTCAGGGAGTTAGGATGGAAGCTGCAGAGCAGGACGAACAGAGTAGTGTTCTCTGGTTTACTACCGGTGCCACGAGATAGCGAGGTGAGGAACAGGGAGCGGGCGCAGCTGAACACGTGGCTACGCAGCTGGTGTAGGAGGGAGGGCTTCAGATATGTTGATAATTGGGATGCCTTCTGGGGAAGGTGGGACCTGTACAAGAAGGACGGGTTGCATCTGAACTGGAAGGGGACCAATGTCCTGGGTGGAAGGTTTGCTCGAGTAGTTCGAGAGTGTTTAAACTAGTATGGCAGGGGGGTGGGAACCTGAGCTGTATACGAGAGGTGAGCGTTGATGCAGGTGAGGCAGTAGCAAGAGGTAGACCAGCTAGTGGGAAGGATTTTCCTGGGAAGGAACCAAGGGATCGGTTAAAGTGTGTTTGCTTTAATGCAAGGAGTATCAGGAATAAAAGTGATGAACTTGGAGCATGGATCAGTACCTGGTGCTATGATGTTGTGGCCATAACAGAGACATGGGTTTCTCATGGGCAGGAATGGTTGCTGGATGTTCCAGGGTTTAGAACATTTAAAAAGAATAGGGAGGGGGGAAAAAGAGGAGGGGGTGTAGCGCTACTAATCAGAGGGTATCACAGCTACAGAAGCTTCCATTGTCGAGGAAGATCTGCCTACTGAGTCAGTATGGGTGGAAATTAGGAACAGCAAGGGAGTAGTCACCTCGTTAGGGGTTTACTCCAGGCCCCCCAATAGCAGCAGGGAGATTGAAGAAAGCATAGGTCGACAGATTTTGGAAAAGTGTGCACGCAGTAGGGTTGTTGTAATGGGTGACTTTAACTTTCCTAATATTGATTGGAACCTCCTTCGAGCAGAAGATTTGAATGGAGCTGTTTTTGTAAGGTGTGTTCAGGAGGGTTTCCTAACGCAGTACATTGACAGGCCGACGAGGGGAGAGGCCATTCTAGACTTGGTGCTCGGAAACGAGCCGGGGCAGGTATCAGATCTTGTGGTGGGCGAGCATTTTGGTGATAGTGACCATATCTTATGAAGAGAGGTTGACTGAGCTCGGTCTCTTTTCATTGGAGAAAAGGAGGAGGAGAGGGGACCTAATTGAGGTATACAAGATAATGAGAGGCATAGATAGAGTTGATAGCCAGAGACTATTTCCCAGGGCAGAAATGGCTAGCACGAGGGGTCATAGTTTTAAGCTGGTTGGTGGAAAGTATAGAGGGGATGTCAGAGGCAGGTTCTTTACGCAGAGAGTTGTGAGAGCATGGAATGCGTTGCCAGCAGCAGTTGTGGAAGCAAGGTCATTGGGGTCATTTAAGAGACTGCTGGACATGTATATGGTCACAGAAATTTGAGGGTGCTTACATGAGGATCAATGGTCGGCACAACATTGTGGGCTGAAGGGCCTGTTCTGTGCTGTACTGTTCTATGTTCTATTATCTGGATATTGTGTTCCAGGAGGCAGAAGCATGAGCTTGGTTCTGCACTTTGGATTCTGTCTGCGCACAGAGATAGTACGGTGTGTAGATGAGAGTGCAGGGAGTGAGACAGAACGTCCGCAGTTGCAGTGGAAAAAGTTCAGCTTTTGTATTTTGGTGTATTTTCTGGTTAAATCAACCATCATTATCCATCACTAATTGTCTTTGAAATTAATAAACTAAACATCGATAGTCAGCAGGTCTGGCAGCATCTGTAAGAAGAAAAGAGTTACTGCTTCAAGTCTGGCAACCATTCATCAGAAGTGACAGCAGTCAGGAAAAAGTGGTCTTCATACTGAAGACTGGGTTTTGGGGTGGAGTGATGGGGAAGGGGAGGGGTGAGCAGGTAATGGAGATGCAGCCCAAAGAGAGAGAGAGATGTGCGACAATATGTACCTTTGCAAGGGATTTGGACTGTTCAGTTTCTCTTCACGAGGCGGTTGTGAAGCAGTGACGGAGGTGTCTGTTTCATGAAAAGCAGAGTAAGTTTTTTTGAAAGTAAAGAAATGAAGCAGACATGGGCAAAATCAGCTCAAACAGACTAAAGGTTTTAGTTTTGCTTTTAGTTGTTGAAATTGGGCTTTTGGAGTTGAAACTGCTAGATATAGCCCTCTCTCTGTGCTAGATTCATTGTGTTACTGATCCTTCTTCTGGGTTGGAATCTGTTGAATTGTTGGATTTGTATTTGCTAGGGATGTTCATGGGATGTTGCGATCTTGGGTCGGTTGATGAGTAGTAGTTAAACAACACAACACATTATTTAAGTATTTCAAGAGCGTTAAGTTATGTCAATGTTTTGGTTGCATTTTAATTATGGAGTAAGATTAAATTGTGTGCTTTGCTAAACGCTCAGTAATGTGACGATTCAAATCACATCTGGAATGCAGCACCATTTACTTGCCTGGAAATAAAAGTTCATGTCCAGAGTATCGCCGTGCTGTATTTTTAGGATTTTTGGTCCATTCCATAACATATGAAAGTGGTGAGTAAACAAGTAGAGAATGGACAGCAGGCCTGGACAGAAGAGAAGTTGAATATCTGACAAGAAAAGCGAAGAATAGGAAAAAATGTGCAATGGCAGAATTGGTGAGCTTCTCTTCAGTGTGTTCCACCTTCTGTTGTGGTCCTGGCTGATCACTTATTGCAAAATCATACACCTGTTCTTTTCCCATCCCCACCTACAACTTTAGCTTCTGGAAATTTATCTGTTTCTTTTTTGAACAAAAAAAAATCAGGACCTTTGTCTCCACCACCTTTTGTGGCACAGGTCTCCAGATGGTCACCACTCTGAGTGAACACATTTGTCATCATCTCAATTACAAGTGGTTTCCCACGTGTATCCTGAGACTGTGGTCCCTTTTATCTGGACTCCTAGGACAGGGGAAACATTATCTTTGCATCCTGAGCCCTGGCAGAATTCTCAACACATCAAAGAGACACTTCACCTTCACCTTCATATATCATCCAGTGAGTGCAGACCCACTCAAGCTCAACGCTCCTGACAGGGCCAATCTGGCACAGCAGGGATTATTCTGGGAAAGGATCTGAGGAAGGGTCACTGGACCTGAAATGTTAACTCTGTTTTTATCCTTCACAGATGCTGCCAGACCTGCTGAGCTTCTCCAGCAGCTGTTTTTGTTCCTGATTTACATGATCTGCAGTTCTTTCAGGTTTTTTTTATTATTCTGGGAAATTCTTAGTACTGTCTCTTTACAGCAGGTATCAGCTTCTGTCGGTATCTGGGACAAGAATGTATGTAATACATCAGCTGTAGTCTCATCAATTGTACAAACTTTCAAGATGTACTGAAATCCTTGTGTAAGGAAGGCCAACATGCTGTTTGCCTTTCTAACACCTTGTTACCCTACTACACCATCATTTTTTATTTCAATGACCACTGGACAAGGACACCCACATAGTCATAGATTCATACAACATGGAAACAGACCCTTCGGTCCAACTTGCCCTTGACCAAACTAAACTGTTGCCATTTTTCTACATTTGGCTCAAATGCCTCTAATTCTTTCATATTCTTGTACCTGTCTGAAACGTCTTTGAAATTTTGTAACTGTTCCTGCATCTCCCACTTCCTCTGGCAGTTCCATCCTCTTGCGAACCACTCTTTATGTTGAAAGATTGCCCCTCAAATGTTTTAAATCTCTCTCCTCTCGGCTAAAAATTAAGCCTTCTACTTTTGAACTTCCCTCTGTGAGGGAAAAGACCTTTGCTGTTCACCTCACCTATGCTCCTCATTTTTCAACCTCTGTAAGAACACTCCTCCTCAACCTCCTATGCGAGAGTGTTAAATGTTCCATCCTATCCATACACTGCTTCCAGTTACCAATATTGTCCCATTCTATCATTGTTTGAAGAATACTCTGATGCTCTGTTATTTTTATCGATGTGGATAACTTCACATTTGCATCTTCCACAATTTGCTTCTATCATTCTGAAGCCTCCTCACCTGCTTCTCATCAGTCACAATGATGCACAGTTTTGGATTGTCATCGAATCTGGATATTTTGCCCTGGATTCACTTAATAAAATTGCTGACATGTATTGTGAATTACTGGACCCAGAGTAGGGTCAGTTTACACAGCACCTGCACTCTGTTTGTGACAAACAATGACATCTTCCAGTCGTGAACCATTTTAACTCCCCCCTCCCAATTCCTGGGTGACATGTCCATCCTGGGTCTCCTCCTCTAGGGTCACAACAATGTCTCCCAAAAACTGCAGGGGAAGCCTCTCATATTACATCTGAGGAGCCTGCACCCCAATGGCATAAATGTGGAATTTACCAGCTTCAAAGTATCCCCACACAGTCTCCTCCAATGACCAACTCTCCCTCTCATCTCCACTCCTGGACCTGACACAAACTCTCCATCTTCTCTCCCACCTATTTACTCCACCCATCTCACTGACCAATTCCCACTACTCCCGACCTGCACTCATCTATCACCATCCCAACTGCCTTCCCCAGCACCACCCCCTCTATTTATTTTCGAGCTCTCTCTACCCTCCCCCAGCTCTGAAGAAGGGTTCTGAACCAAAATGTCTAATTTCCTGCTCCTCTGATGTTGCCTGGCCTGCTCTGTTCTTCGAACTCCACACAGTGTTAACTCTGACACCTGCATTGGCAGTTCTTCCGATCTCAGGGTCAGCTTGTGATCAGTTGTGAGCAGTGCTGGAAAGCTGTGAAATATCCAATGGGATGGTTGACTCCTTGAAAGGTGCTATTAAGCACAAATTGTTGTGGAGATGTCGAATTTCAGGTGTCCTTGGAGACTGATTACACTTTTCCTCCAACGAATTCCCCAGAGAACTGTTGGCCTGTTACACTGATCAAGAAAGCTTGGCTATAATCTGTAACTCCTGGAAGAAATCCCAATCTTTATCCACAAATCGTACCCACGTGCTACAACCAGAGCTTCTGTATAATAAATTGACAAAGTAGCACCTACAATGAGAGAGATAAATTCTCTGTTTGCTGACATGTGAGTCCCTCGATGTCTTTCAGTCTCTCCCTCATGAAGACGTGAATTGAACAAGATGTTTTTTCATTCTTTTCAGTTTCATCTATCCTCTCCCTGTGGTACGATCAAAGGGTGCTGACAAATTTCAAAATGCACACACTCTGTCTGTTCCTGTTGTTGCTGCTCACAATCCCCATGTCACATGCGGCTGAAGTGAATAGTGATGTCTTGGTTGACATTTTTTCCCCATTAGTGTAACTGAAACAGATCTTACCAGACCAGCTCTGTGAGCTGATAGCTGCACCCAATGTTCAATCAAATCTCAGCCTCCTTGCCTGTCGCACACTGGTAATAATTGGAGAGTGCACAGCCGGTTTTGGGAGGGTTCTGTAGCTGTGTGAACTGTGTCTCAAGCCACAAACCAAGATTTACATTGCTCTCTGAGGAACGGACTTCCAATGAAACTGTTTCCTGGGGTCACAGTTGTAGGGGAACTCGACACTGCCCACTGGCCCTAAAAAAAAAAAAGCGCGCGACAAGACATCAAAGTGAGGGTTGAAGAAAATGCCCAAAATTACACTCAGTCAAGGTTTGACTGTTCACTGCATCATCCAGCTTCCCTCTCATGTTTAGATAACAAGGTGTAGAGCTGGCTGAACACAGCAGGTCAAGCAGCATCAGAGGAGCAGGAAGGCTTGTCGTTTCTGAAGAAGGAATTTCTGAAGAAGGATCTAGGCCCAAAATATCAAGCCTTCCTGCTCCTCTGCTGCTTGGCCTGCTGTGTTCATCTTGTTGTCTCAGATTCTCCAGCATCTGCAGTTCCTACTGTCTGTCTCATGTTGCCTTTGTCTTCCTCTACCTCCTTCAATATTATTCACATTTCCTGTCTGTCTGCAGATGCTTTCTTTCTGTCTCTTACTTCAGCTCATCTGGTTAAGAGTTGCGCTACAAATGGTCTTTAACTTCCAAACTCTTTCAGTTCCACAACGAGACAATCTCTTCCCCTGATGTGGCAGTGCTCTGATGCTCATGATTGCAAGTAAACCTGCTGGACATTAACCTGGTGTTATGTGGATTTTGACCCTGTCCATCCCAGTCCAAAACTGGCGCCTCCATCATGGTCATAATGATAGACTCACACAGCACAGAATCAGGCCGTTCACTGCAACCAGTCCTTTCCAACAAAAATCCCAAGCTAACCCAGTCCCAACCATCTGCATCTGGTTCCTATCCCTCCATAACTTTCTTCTTCATGTATTTATCCAAATGTCTTTTAAACCTTGTAACTGTACTCACATCCATTCCTGCCTTTGGAAGTTCATACTACATGTGAGCCATTCTCTGTGTGAAAAAAAAGCCCCAAATGTCCATTTTAAATCTCTCTCTTCTCAACTTAAACAAAACCCACATCTTGAAATGCTCGTCCCTTGGGAAAAGTCACCCACCATTAACCTTATCTACACCTCCCATGATTTTACAAGCCTCTGTAAGGTGACCCTGCAACCTCCTATGCTGCAGCCTGAAACATCCCACTCTGTCCAGTTTCTCCTTATAAATCAAACCTTCCACAGTGCTCTTGTATCTGTCTGTCTTTCAATCTATCGTTCTGTCCATCTGTCATGATTGTGTGTGGCATTGAGGTATCGAGTTGTGAGTCAGTTAAAGTAGCTTAAAAACGAAGCTGCAGCAAGTTCTCAAGAAGGCTGGTAGAATTTTGTGACTTATTGCAGGAGGATTTGCACAAAGATGTGTAACAATATTCTGCTTCAGTCATGTAGGGCAGTGTTGAGACCAGTCTGGAATATTGTATGTGGCTTTCGACGCCTTGGCGAAGGCAGGATGCAGGTAACTTGGAGATAGTGCAGAAGATGCTTGCTCATTTGCTACCTTCAGTCAGCAAGCTGACTCTTCGGAAAATTTATACAGGCTCCCTTTCTGTTCACTGGGATTCAGAGCCATGATAACATTCAGAATGTTTTTGACTGTATGGAATTGGAATGGATGTTTCCTCTTATGGATCAGTGTAGAAATAGGGCAATGTTTCAAATGTAGGTTTTCCCCTGTCCAGAAAGAGATTATATTTTTATTATTTTCTGTCAGGGAGCCGTGAAACAGACATTTCTGCCTCACAATGCAATAAAGACAGTTTCAGTGAATGTTAAGGTTGAGATAGTTAGATTCTTCTTAGACATGATAACAAGCTAAAAGAAAACAAAAATTTAACGGTGTTGAACTCAACATTACATCGAGAGGCTGTAAAGTATCCAGTTTGAAGTGAGATGTTGTTCCTCCAGTTTGCACAATGATTCACGGGAATACTGCAGCATGCTGAGGGCAGACATTTTGGCATGCGAACAGGATGTTGTGTTAAAATAACCGGCTACAGGAAGGTCAGGACCATGCTTGTGCACAGACCAGGGGTGTATTTCCAAAGCAGTCACCCAGTCTGCATTTGCTTTCTCCAATGCAGAGTGGAGCACTTTGTGTGCAATAAATCCATTCCACAAGATTTTCAGGCTCTCCAGACTGCTTTACCTGGAAAGACTGTTTCGGCCTTTGGTGTGGTGAGCAGGGAGGAGGTGAAGGGGCAGGTCTTGCACCTTCTATGGTTATAGGGGTTACCTGAATAGTTAGAGGAATAGTAAGTGTTTACGGGATATGGGCCAATGCTGGCAAATCGGACACCTTCAGTTTCAGATATCTGGTCAGCGCCGACAAGTGAGTACAAAGAGTCTGTTTCCCTGCTGTATAACCCTGTGACAGTTTGACTCTCATACTCTGCCCTCCTGGCACTGTGTGCAGGTTTAATGATCTGGCATGATAGCACTGCTGACCCAAAATCAGACAGTGGAGTGAATTCCTTTTGGTGGACTATATAGTTTATTTTTGCTACTTGTTCTGTGTTTTGGTTACTCTTTGAACATATCAGAAAGAGATTGCTCATGTCCCTTGCATGAAAGAACAAAGATGTTTGTTACTTATATAAAACAAAACTCGAGGCAGATATTGTTAGTTAAAGTTTACTGGACCGATTGTATTGGAAAATCACAAATCATTTGTCAAAATTAACAGTGTTACAGACTCTCTGAAGTCAGTAAAGTGTTCCCTCTATCACCGTGTTAAATATTCTTGGGATCTGGCACATGTGCAATTCATTTCCTTTCAAGAAATTCCTGTCCTACCACTGGTTGCCATTTTATTCACGAAATATCTTTCCCTGATCATTAAAACAATTTCAAACTCAGCTCAATCTTACTTAACAAGGGCTGTGAGGAACATTTTGTTGATACGAAGTTCTCTTCCTTTCCAACAATACAATTTGAAGTTTTCTCCTCAGTGGATTCGAAGCATCTCAGGGCTCCTGTTTTTAGAAGATGACATTCAACTGCCATATACTCTCGCCCCTTGCATGAAAACATTTCTTTCAGCTCCTTCCCCCTGTGGTGCTCACAAAACCCAAAGGCTTCAAAGCAAGTATCAAAACAGTTGCCTGCTCGGCATTAACCTGAAATCTCATAGTTTCTTGTCAATGCTGTTTTCAACTTAATGTTCAAATTATATCCAAACATGAAGAACATAAAGCAAATGTGATGTTTGCAGAACTGAAAATTCAGCTCCATGTTCCTCCACTATCGAGGCAAGTCTTCACAAAATACAAAGGTTATATTTTGAAATGTGATATGAGTAGGGAAAGCGGGGAGAGCTTTACCTCTTAGCTAGCTCCCTTATTGTCTGAAATTGTGTGGATGCTGGGATAAATTTTTTGCACTTATTATGTTGATCTGGGTGTACAACATCAGCATCTAGGGAGAGATTGGTATCTAGAGCCTGAACGTGAGAATAAAAGTGATCGTCATGTACTCACTGTATGGCTGCAGAATCATTCAAGGACAACAAAAAACACAAATGCAAGCAATAGTGAGAGCTGTGTTCTTTGGTTGCCACCAGTACATGGAATTCAAAGTGAGCAGCAAACAGAAATGGTGGGGGATAGTGTGTGCAAACCATGAGGGGTATTGTGGGGAACAGCTGTGAGTCTCAAGTGGAGTCATTGCGAGTTGGAGCAAACAGTGATCAGTAATCGGTGAGGCAGTGGTGGGAAGAGGTTGTTAATCTCAGCTTCATTGGCAGATGGAGGCAATGGTTTTGTGGCATTAACACTAGATTCAACCCAGATGATGTTCTGTGGACATGAGTTTGAATCCTGCCGTGACAGATGGTGGAAATTGAATTCAATATAAAACTGAAAGTAAGAGACAAATATTGACCATGAATTCATTCCTGATTGTTGGGCGAAACCCATCTGGTTCACTCATGTCCTTTCGGAAAAGGAAACTGCCATCCTTATGTCAGTGATATTGGGAACTGCAGATGCTGGAGAATCCAAGATAATAAAATGTGAGGCTGGATGAACACAGCAGGCCCAGCAGCATCTCAGGAGCACAAAAGCTGACGTTTCGGGCCAAGACCCTTCATCAGAGAGGGGGATGACAGTGATGCGAACCTGATAGAACTCTCTGTGGTTGCACAAAGTAGGATAATATGACCTGAGAAGGTTGGACTGGTGAACAAGAATTTTTTTTTTGGCAAACAATAATCATTCGTGCAAACCAATATCACATCAGTAGCACTGACCAGTAGATCTGCCACTGCGGTGGCTCGCAGGTAATGAGTGACACATTGGATAAGGCCACACCTTTCACGTGCAAGGATTACAACAGTTATCATTTTGCTGGGAAGCAGTGACAAACACAGGAGCAACTGGTGTGTAACAAAGGAGTCAATTTCAACACATTTCCTTTAAATTCTGTAGATTCACACTAATGTCCAATCAAGGTTGTTGATACTGTATGCAGCTGATACTGTTGACTTTCTGGATGGTGGAGGGGGTTGTCAAATAATCTATTTTACCTGAGAAGTTTCAATGTCTGCTACAAATGTCACATTAATGTGAATATCATCCTGGACTTGTTCTACGCAGGAACTCAGAAGACATGTTCATGATTCAGGTGAGGAGGCTGACTAGGTGTTTCGGTGTGATTAGGAAAAGCTGGCTGAGAGCACAAATGCATGGCAGACGAATTATAATTTGGATTCATGTGACACGACCAATTTTGGTAACAGAAACAGTAAGGCATGGAAATGGAGATGGGCAACCCAACCTGAGTGCCTTTGCATGTTAGTTATTTGACATTTCAGCTGCAGAATGTGCATAGAAGTTGTGTTAGCCTTCATTGCAAGTGGGTTCGGAACAGGAGCAGGAATCAGCTGTGCTATATGGGAACTTTGGTTCCCAGTTGGAGTTTGAGATGGAAGATTTGTTCGAGACTTATGTCTAAACACTGCTCTAGATGCTTCAAACTGCATGTTTGAATGAATATGATGAGCTTTGTCATCCTCAAGGAGGTTAGTTGTTCTACAGAAGAACACCACATGATCTATTCTCCCCATTTGCATCCAGCAGATTGAAAAGGGAGGAATGATAGTGTCTGCTCAAACTGGAGAGGAAATTTGACAGAAAGCGTGTGAATTCTCTCCCTGGTATCTGTGAGAGACTCGCGTTTTGAAATTCAAGAAAATCAAACTCATACATATCAAGAAAGCGAAAAAAAGGAAATTGATTTGCAGAATTTTTCATGAAGGTCTGGAAATAATCAACTGAACATCTGGTCGAACAAAACTTCTTAAAAATGTACAATCCATATTTATCCTGTAATCTGCGACTCTTAATATTCAGGATTTTAAATATAATTGTTCAGTGTAATGTGAGATTTGTTATTTGTTCGAAAGAATGTTGGTCACAGAAACAATACTGTTATTCTGTAGTTTAAGATTAAATGAATTGTCTAGTATCATATAACATAGAACTGTACAGCACAGCAACAGACCCTTCGGTCCACAATGTTGCACCAAACATGACACCAAATTAAATAAATCTCTTCTGCCTGCCCTTGTCCACATCCCTCCATTCCTTGCATATTCATGTACGAAGTTAATAGTCCCTGTAACACCCAAATGTATCTGTGTTCACCACCCAGTGTCGTGCATTCCAGATGCCTACCAATCTCAGTGTTACAAATTTGCCCCTCACATCTCCTTTGAACTTTTCCCCTCTCATCTGAAATGAATGCTTTCACATTCACCCTGGTCATAGAACTTCAGCTTTCGAACAAAGGATTCTGACTGTAAGCCCGATGTGGGCATATCATGATTTTGGAAAATTATGTCAAGTCTCCCATCAGCCTCTGCGACTCCAGAGAGAAAAAAAACTGAGTTTTTTCCAGCCTCCTCTTTTGGATCATACCTCTAAACCAGGCAGTATCCTGATAAACCTCTACTGCACCCTTTCTAAAGCCTCCACATCCTTTCTGTAATGTGGCAACCAGAATTGAATGCAATACTCTGTGTGTAGCCTGACCGAAATCTAGAAAGCTGCAACATGAGATCCTGTCTTTTGCACTCAAATCCCCGACCAATAAATGCCAGCTCACCAAATGTCCCCTTTACCACCTTATCTGCTTGTGTGGCCGCTTTCAGGGAGCTGGAGACTTTAAACTCAAGGTCCCTCTGTATATCACCACTGCCCAGGGTCCTGCCAGTAACTGTATACTTTTCCTTCACATTCCATCTCCTCTGCTGCAGAATCTCACACTTGCAGGATTAAACTTCATCCGCCATTTCTCTCCCCATATCTGCAACCGATCTGTATCCCACTGAATCTTTTGAGATCATCCTGCACTGTCTGCAACTTTACTGATCTTCGTGTTGTCTGCAAATTTACTAACCCACCCATCAATTGCAACACACTGTAGCAGTGAGGAGCCATGCCAAGGAACAGGAAACAGATGTGCAAGAATGAATGATTCTGCACCACCAACAATATATTTAATGTGTGGAATTTGAATATTTAACCAAGACACTGGAATAGACATCATGCCTTCATCTGAACCAAGTTAGCAGTTCTGATTGTATTTCCATGAAGCCAAAGACATGAAAATAAATCAAATTAGAGCAGGGGTGGACACGTTGTCTAAAACGGATACGACGTCATTCAATTTCGGAACAGGTCATTGCACAGAGAAAGAAAGTCTTCCGTCCAATTAAGCCTAAACCTAACGATTCAGCATTTGGCCCAGTGCCTCGTATGCCTCGGCATCACAAGTACACTAAGAAATACCTCTTCACTGTGCTGAGGATTTCTGTCTCCGTCGCTATTATGGGCAGCAAATGCCCACCACCTCGGGAGAAAAAGAAACACACTTTTCTTCGCATCCATGTTAAACCGTCTGGCACTTACCTTAAATCGCCTTACCTTAAAATGCCTGATGGCTGATACCTCTACCAGACGGAAGTTCCTTCCTGCTTAAACTGTATATGCCTCTCATAATGTTATACTTCTCAACCTTCTCGCTTCTAAATGCTGCACTCTGCTAACAGAGAAAATTATCCCAAATGGTTTCTTAACCACTGTATCTACTTGCTTTCTTACTTGAAGGGACTGATAAACTTGCAAACCAGGATTCCTCTGATCTTTACTCCTTTGAAGGGTTCTAACATTCATCCTCTACTCACATACCCTTTTTTGACCCACCCAAGTACTTCACCTCACATTTAACTGGGTTGTGGCTGACTTAATGAAGATTTACATCATCTTTATCGTTATGTCCCATCTATCAGAGTATTCTTTTACTTCCCCATATTTCTTCAATTATAATGCTGAATATGCGCAGACAATAAGCATTCACAGGCTTCAGGAAATATGACATTCATAAATTCTGATGTTGTTTGTGCCACATGCAGCTGCTGATACTGGATCTGATACCACAGCATGACCACAGCAACAGGTGAGAATTGAAGGCACATTCAATCCAGGAAACAAAGTTCTTCATGCTGGAGAGAGGTTTTCCTCGATTCTTTCATTGCATCTTGTTTTCACTGGCAAGACCATCAACTTTCTTTTATATTCTTTCGTGTAATGGCACCATCACTGACCAGGCAGCAATTTTTCCCCCATCCCTAATTTGCCAGAGGGAAGTTCAGAGTCAAACTCTTTGCTGTGGGTATGGAGTCACATTTAGGCAAGACCAATTCCCTTCCCTTAAGGCCATTTATGAATCATTGTCACTTGAGAATGGATTTATGGTCATTATGAGATTATTAATTTCAGAAATTTTATTGACTGCAAATTCCACCATTTGCCATGGCGTGATTCAAATCAAAGTCCCTAGAATGTTATCTGGGTCTCCTGATTAGCAATCCCATGATAATGCCATGAGGCCATTCCTTCCCCCGTGCTACTGACACTGGTTTAACACTGGCTTCATTGGTGAGTCCAAACAGAACCAGATTGACTTGGCTCAGGAACGGCAGGAAAACCAGGTTAAGTCAGGCGACCAGCTTTTCTTTACTCGAGAACATTGCGAAGCAATCATTTCTTTTCTCCATGAGGACTGACGGTGACAACATTGAGTCAAGTCTCCAATCCCAGATTAATGTGTCAATTAAACCCCCTGAGGAGCACTGACGATATCTGGATCGATTTCAAAAGAGCATCACCCTGGGGCATTTTTCTCCATGAGCACCCATTTAACTTCAAGCATCACACCACACTCTCTCCGCTTGATTGCACAAGATATGCCTTTGATTTATCTGAGCAACAAGTATTAATGTGGTTGTCACAATATGGAGATCATGTCTCTACATCACGAAGGATTCACCACTTTCAAGGTCCGCAGCAGGAGCATGATTCAATATCTCCCCTTCCCCATATTACAACAGACTCAATAAGATGGCAAATTCCAATCTAAAAAGATGTCTAGTATGATTGATAGCTGAGCTACATTTTAAACATTGACTCCCTCCAACAGTAACACACAGTTTGACCACCTTTCAGAGAGAGCAAGAACTGCCGATGCTGGAGTCAGTGATAACACGGTGTGGAGCTGGAGGAACACAGCAGGCCAGGCAGCATCAGAGGAGCAGGAAAGTTGATGTTTTGGGTCAGGGCCCTTCTTCATAAATGGGGGACAGGGAAGGGTGCTCAGAAATGAACAAAAAGAGGAGGCGTGGGGCCGGGGAAGGTAGATGGGATGGTGACAATCTTTTGATTGGGTTTCTGTATATTGCTGAACCATCTTAAACTTCACTGCCTTCATGGGAAAAGCTGAGCACCTGTAAGATAACAGAATTACCCACATGTCAAATTCCAACAGGTTTAGTGCTCCGCCCTGCAACTCCATCAGCAAACCTCTTTCACCTCCTGGGTCTAACACACATGCTGTCCTCTCTAACAATTCATATCAAAGCTGGAAGCTCCCAGCAGCATGCGTCAGGGCAATTACAAAATGATTAAGCGTGACTGGGCTTATCAGTGGTTCTCAATCTGCGATAACAGCAATATTGCAACAAGCTGAATGTTTCAGGAAAGTATCTTTCCCGGAGTGTACAGAGAGTCACAACGACATGATAATGACTGAGCATGTATCAGTTAGTTGTTCAAATCACCTTAAATTTAAATAATCTCTTCTCATGCACTGCACAGTTATAACTACACCCCTGAAATATAATACTGAGGCAAATTTTCTGTAAAATTATATAATCTAGGGTTCAATTCGAACATTGTAATGACCAAAAGGTGACTGAACTTCTGTTTTGATTTGACTTTACAAATATCCAACTGAAGCTCGGGAAATTTAACAGAGCAGTGAGACCATCATGCCATCTTTCACACCATTTAAAATGGAATATAATACCTTGTCAGAGATTCTGATTTCTCCTATAACAGAATAATAATTTATTAATGTTTTCACAACGCCCGGCAAGGTGTCAAATGGAAAAACAATGAATAAGTTACACAGTTTCTTCAAGATGCGAGAGGGAGACTTGGTGTAGAACATAGAGCTGAAATTGACTCTCGGATGCACAATATCAAGAAAAACCTAATTTGCAACCCGCTTGTATAATTCATGGGATCATGGACTGAGCAAATCGTTCTGATGATATGACAACTCCCCTCAGAATAATACATAGGCCTCACTACTCGAATTGAAAAACGATATCCGAGTGTTTTAAAATGAATAAACTGAAATACTGCAATAATATTACGAGCATACCTTGTGCTCATAATATGTTGCAGTTCATTATATTCACTCCCACTAACTGATTGCAAATAAAATAAAATTTATTCTCACTTCATTTGATGAATGATAGAGGACTAATGGGCAGTTATCAGTTAGTTTGGAGTTACAGTCATAGTGTCATAGAGACATACAGCATGGAAGCAGACCCTTCGGTTCCACTTATTCATGCTGGCTAGATGTCCTAAATTAATCTGGGCCCATTAGTAAGCAATTGGCCCTTATCCCTCTAAACCATATTTATTCATATACACATCCAGATGCCTTTGAAATGTTGTAATTATACCAGCCCCCACCACTTCCTCTGGCAGCTCATCCGAGCACACATCACGCTCTGCAGGAAAAAAGTTGCCCCTTAGTTCTCTTTTAAATCTTTCCCCTCTCACTTTAAACCTATGCCCTCCAATATTGGATTCCCCCAGCCCTGGGTCCATATCTTGTCCATTTACCGTATCCATACCCCCTCATGATTTCATAAACCTCTTCAATATCACCCCTCCGCCTCTGAGGTTCCAGGGAAAAATGGCCCATTTTGTTCAGCCTCTCCCTCCAGCTGAAACCCTCCAACCCTGGGAATATCCTTGTAAATCTTCTCCAAACCCTTGCAAGTTTCACAACAGGCAGACGAGATTGTGCACAGGATTCCAATATTGGCTGAAGCAATGTCCTATACAGATGAAACATGGCCTCCCAACTCCTGTAGTCAATGCACTGACCAATAAAGACAAACATAGGAAACATCTTCTTCACTGCCCTGTTCACTTGTGGCTCCACTTTCCAGGAACTATGAGCCTGTACACAAAGGTGTCTTTGTTCACCAACAATCTCCAAGACGTTAAATTTAAGTGTGAAAGTCCTGCCCTGATTTGCCTTTCTAAAATGCAGCACCTTGCATTTGTCTAGACTAAACTCCATCTGTCAATCCTCGGCCCTTTGGCCCATCTGACCAAGATCCTGTTATACTCTGGGGAAACCTTCTTCACTCTCCACTATAGCTCCAATTTTGGTGGTACCTGCAAATTTACTGACGATATCTCCGAAGTTCACATCCAAATCATTTATACAAATGACATCAAGCAGTGGAATCAGTCCGTGGTGAAACTAAACGGAGACTTGGAGACCATTTTGTAGAACATTTGCATTCTGCACATGACAAACGACAACACTTTCTGGTTGCCAACCATTCAAAGTCTCTCTCTCACTCCCTGTGTGACATATCCATTCTGCACCTCCCCCAGCGTCACAATGACACCAACCACAAACAGGAACAGCACTTCATATTGCACCTTGTGAGCCAACAGATCGATGGCTGACATGTGGATTTCCCGTGAAAAGTATCCCCACCTTTGGCCTCATCCCACATCCAACCCTCCCTCTCATCCCTATCTCTGTGACCTGACACAACCTGTCCATCTTCTCTCCTACCTATCCGCCCCACCTATCCCACTGACCAATCCCCACCACACCCTACCTGCACTCGGGCATTGTGAACAGCACACAACTGAGCAATTTCCGTGCAATTGAGTAAATGTTAGATTTTAGTTTGTGTAAAATTAATTGGCTTGAAGTGCAGTTTTGGAGTACAAGCCTTCAGTAATATTTGCAGACTGTTGTCAGGGCCCCCTACCGTTTGGGTGCTCAGTATCACCAGATAGTTCTGGGTGCCTTCTACAGAAAAGCTCTGAAGAGGAGCCATAGCAGATACAAATATAAAGAGATAAGAAGGTGTCGAACTGAATGAACACAGCAGGCTAAGCAGCATCAGAGGAGCAGGAAGGCTGACGTTTCAGGCCGAAAGCCTTCTTCAGAAATATAAATCTTGTTTTTCTCTGTCAATTGATGCTGCCAGACCTGCTGAACTTCCCCAGCACTCTGCACGTATGTCAAATGTTCACGTTCCACAGTGGTTAGTTTTGGTTTCAGGTCAGGTTCAACTTGAATTAAATGTCATCGACACTTGAAGATCTTTATGACAGAATGTGTAAGGTGAAGTGTGTACACTGTTGGAGAGATAGAAATGACACACAAAAGTCACATCAGTCTTGTTACAAAAGATATCCGGTTTGGAATGCCCATTAAACTTTTCAAATGTCGGGACCCGGCACATTAATTTCTGAAAGACCTTGGAACCCACCTTCTAAATCAGGTGCCTGCTCTTGTCAGTGACCTTCTGAAGACGGACGAAGCTTTGGAAGAATATTGGGAATGTTGAGCGAATCCGAAACGAGGGGTTAAGAGGGCTAAGAGAGGACATGAGGTGTTGCTGGCAAATATGGTTAAAGAAAATCCCAAAGCCTTTTATTCATATATAAAGAGCAAGAGGGCAACTAGAGAAAGGATTGGCCCGCTTAAGGGCAAAGAAGGAAAGTTATGCGCTGAGTCAGAGAAAATGGGTGACATTCTTAACGAGTACTTTGCATCGGTATTCACCAAGGAGAGGGACATGACAGAAGTTGAGGTTAGGGATAGATGTTTGCTTACTCTGGATCAAGTTGACATAAGGAAGGAGGAAGTGTTGGGTATCCTAAAAGACATTAAGGTGGACAAGTCCACTGGTCCAGATGGGATCTATCCCAGGTTGTTGAGGGAAGCGAGAGAGGAAATAGTTGGGGCCTTAACAGATATCTTTGCAGCATCCTTAGACACGGGTGAGGTCCCGGAGGACTGGAGAATTGTTAATATTTTCCCCTTGTTTAAGAAGGGTAGCAAGGATAATCCTGGCAATTATCGACCGGTGAACGTGGAGAAGATACTGAGGGATAGGATCTATTCCCATTTGGAAGAAAATGGGCTTATCAGTGACAGGCAACATCGTTTTGTGCAGGGAAGGTTATGTCTTACCAGCTTAATAGAATTCTTTGAGGACGTGACAAAGTTGATTGATTGAGGGAAAGGCTGTAGATGTCATATACATGGACTTCAGTAAGGCGTTTGATATTGTTCCCCATGGCAGGCTGATGGAGAAAGTGAAGTCCCATGGGGCCCAGGGTGTGCTAGCTAGATGGATAGAGAACTGGCTCGGCAAACAGGAGACAGAGAGTAGTAGTAGAAGGGAGTTTCTCAAATCGGAGACCTGTGACCAGTGGTGTTCCACAGGGTTCTGTGCTGGGACAACTGTTGTTTGTGATATCCGTAAATGATTTGGAGGAAGGTGTAGGTGGCCTGTTCAGCAAGTTTGCTGATGACGCTAAGATTGGTGGAGTAGCAGATAGTGAAGGGGACTGTCAGAGATTACGGCAGAATATGGATAGACTGGAGAGTTGGCCACATAAATGGCAGATGGTGTTCAATCCGGCCAAATGCGAGGTGATGCATTTTGGAAGATCTAATTCAAGGGTGAGCTATACAATAAATGGAAAAGTCCTCAGGAAAATTGATGAACAGAGAGATCTAGGTGTTCAGGTCCATTGTTCCCTGAAGGTGGGAATGCAGGTCAATAGGGTGGTCAAGAAGGCATCGGTATGCTTTTCTTCATCGGACGTTGTCTTGACTACAAGAGTTGGCAGGTCATGTTACAGTTGTCTCGGACTTTGGTTCGGCCACATTTGTAGTACTGTGTACAGTTCTGGTCACCACATTAACAAAAGGATGTGGACACTTTGGAGAGGGTGCAGAGGAGGTTCACCAGGATGCTGCCTGGTATGGAGGTGCTAGCTATGAAGAGAGGTTGAGTAGATTAGGATTATTTTCATTAGAAAGATGAAGATTGAGGGTGGACCTGATTGAGGCCTACAAAATCATGAAGGGTAAAGTCAGGGTGGACAGCAAGAAGCTTTTTCCCAGAGTTGGGGACTCAATTACTAGGGGACATGAGTTCAAAGTGAGGGGAGGAAAGTTTAAGGGAGATATGCGTGGAAAGTTCTTTACATAGAGGGTGGTGGGTGCCTGGAATGCGTTGCCAGCGGAGGTGATAGATGCAGACATGTTAGCGTCTTTTAAGATATATCTGGACAGGTACATGGATGGGCAGGGAGCAAATGGACACAGACCCTTAGAAAATAGATGACAGGTTAGACACGGGATCTCGATCAGCACAGGCTTGGAGGGCCGAAGGCCCTGTTCCTGTGCTGGAATTTTGTTTGTTCTTTGTTCTCTTTGAAACATTGTAAATGTGAAAGTTTTCACACAAGTTCCTTTTGACGCTTCTCATGACGACACCTTGAACTTTTCCCTCAAAATGCGCCAATCCATGCACTGCGGTGTCAGCGTTATAAAATATGGCCTTGACTGGATTATAATTTGCAATTGGTGCAGCCAAATCTCAGTTTCTGATTGGTTCCTGCTGTTAAATCAGGCGGATCCTTCGGCGAGAAGTTGCAGAGGCAAGTGACAGGAATGGTTCGAGAAATGAGGAGCATCATAACAGGGTTGTTCGAAGAAGTTACGAATGTCTTCCTTGGAGAGAAAAAGAGCTGAGGGGGAGATGTGACAGAGAATTACAAATTCATAAGAGAGCTGAACGGAGTAGACAGGAAGAAGCTGTTCCGACTCAAAAAAAGAGAAAAATTAAGAAACAAGGAGCCTTATACTTAAAGTGAGATGCAAAAGAAGTAAGGATGGCGTGTTGTAATTAAAAAAATCAAAATATGTATTGAGAGTGTGGAATGAACAGCCTGGAAATAGAATGGAGACAAGTCCAGTTGAAGCATTAAAGAGGGTATTTTGTGGATAACAATGATCCGCAGGGATATGGGAAATGGCAGGTTGCCTTTCGGTAATAGAGTCAGACGATGTCATTTAACTGATGCATATACAATAGGCCGAATGGACTCCTTAAGTGCACATAATCTTTCTGAGATCTCACAATGCTCTTCCAGCTTACAATTACTGCAGCTACTTCAATATTCATTCCAGATGACACTGGATAGCCAAAGCGCTTCCATTTCTCAGAGGTGTGCAACTTTCAGCGGAATAATCTTTTATTCCTTGATATATTCGCGACTTCATTTTGGTACAGAGGTATATTTTTTGCGGGTGACTCTGGGGATTGCGGGACTGACATTGAAGGAGCAGTTGACTACGTTCGGATTGCTTTCATTGGAGTTCAAGGAAATGAGTAACAATCTCATGGAGATTTTTTTAAAAAATAATAGTGTTTGACATAGTAGATGCAAGGAGGATTCGGGGTAAACCATTTAGGATGGAGAAGAGGAGAAATTTGTTCACCCGAAAGAGCGGTGAGCCTGTAGTATTCATTACCACAGGGAGTAGATGATTGCAAAACATTGAATGGATTCAAGATGTAGCTAGGTATACCACTGGGATGAAAGGAATCAAAGGTTATTGGCAGAAACAGGATTCGGCTATTGAGCTGAACATTCAGCAATGTTTGTGATGAATGGTGGAGCCAGCTCGAAGGGTCGAATGGCTTCCTCCTGCTTCCATCTTCGCTGTTTCTACATATTCACATTTATAGAGTACTCCAGCACTATGGGGAGAGACAGCTCTCTCAAAGTGATGATCAAATGTAACAGCAATTTCTTCCACTGCTCCTCTTACGGCACTGGAATGGATTTCTCTGCATTTAATGAACAATTTACATTTCATATCGGAATGTGAGCAACGTGATCCTCTGGAATGAGAATGATACATTGGTAGCTTACAGGAATTGGAGCTGCTTTCATAGATGTCTTGTTGCATTGGGGAATGAAGTTTTATCAGAGGGAGGGGAGTGCATAGATTTGAGGCTGTAATCAGATCACCTATAAACTTACTAAATGGTGAAGTTCGGTATGAGTGCCGAATGGCTTATTCCTGCTCCTTGGTCAGGTGTGAGGCTTCAAACACATGAGGGTCGTCGATGTGGAAGAGAGAGCAAAAGCTATTCCCTCTGCCAGAGCAATTCCTAATGAGAGAGTGAAAAACAGACGTTGCCGGAAAAACTCAGCAAGTCAGGCACCACCCGTGAAGAGAAATCAGAGTTAATGTTTCAGGTCCGGTGATTCTTCCTGAGATGTGAGCTCTAAAATCGTCGATCAGGTGAGGGATGGAGTAAAGGTGCAATAGAAACCAAAGAGAGAGAGAGAAGAACAATTGGACAAAGTAGTGGATCATGGTCTGGCCAGGAGAGTGAATAGCCGTTAATGGAAACTGTTAGTGGCTAACAATAAATAACTTATAGTGGCAGACTTAAAGGTAACAAGGCATTGTATATGGGGTAGGGGGCTAAAACATGGAAGAGTCCAGGCCCTAAAATTATTGAACACGACATTGAGTCCAGAGACTGTAGTGTTCCAAGTGGAAAAGGAGATGCTGTTCTTCCAACTTGGAATTCATCTTGGAACTCCATCAACAAACACATTGAATCAGGCCCTGTGTACAAGCCACTGAGAATCAAAACTGGATGGATTACCTCCCAACCCAGTAAACCGAGGCATATAAATAACCAGCGGGACAGGACACCAACGCTTCACCGAAGGCGTGCTGACGATGTTACCTAGCAGGGTGACAAAACATTTGCAAACAAAACTCCTTGCTGGCTGAGCATGTCTACAATCCCATCCACAACACGACCTACAAATCTTTTCCAAAACTTTGCATTATGGTGGCAAACTATCAAAGGTTGACACTAAAATTGGTGGTCTAGTGGCCAGTGAAGAAGTTCATCTCAGGTTACAAAGAAATCATGTTCAAGGTGCTCGTGAGCAGCAGATGGATTTTAATTTGGACAAGAATGAGGTACTGTATTATCTAAAACAAACAAGGGCAGAACTTAGCAGGGTCCCTGGATCGTGTTGGACAACAGAAATACTTCGCAGTTCATGTATATAATTCTTTAAAACTAGCATTATGCCTCGGTGCGATGACCGAGAAAGCATTTAGCATGCTTGCCTTCATTACTCAGACCATTGAGTGTACGAATTAAGACATCATGCAGAGTTTCTACCAGACGCTGTTGAGGCCTATTCTGTGGGCGGATCCAGTCGCCCTGTTTTCTAAAGGATACCATTAAATTGGAGAGGATTCAGGAAATATTTACCAGGATGTTGCTGGGAATGGAATGTTTCGGTTGTAGTAATGGAAGGGATAGGATCTCAATGGATAGTAGAAGGTTGGTAGGTGTCTGGATAAAAGTTTATAAAAACATCTGGGACATATAAAAAGTGGCTAGCAAGGGTCTTTTCCCTCCGATGGTGGAGTTCAAAATGAGTAAATGTATTTTTAGGGTGAGAGGACAAAGATTTAGAAGGGAATTGAGGGGCAACCTTTTAACGCAGAGAGTTGAAGGAACTGCCAGAGGAAGTGCTGGATGGGGACCAGTTGCAATATATAAAAGATATCTGGGTAAGTACATAAACAGGAAATGTTTGGTGAGATATGGGCCAAATGAAGGCAAGTGGGACACGTTCAGGTTGGGAGAACAGCCAACGTGGACTAGTTGGACCAAAGGGTCTGTGTCCATGATCTGGCCAATTTTTTTTTGTTAAATTAATCACTTAAATGTGTTCACTGAACTGTCTTTCTTTTATTTGATTGGATGCTGGATTTATTTACTCCTTAATTCAGTCATGGGTTAGGGGAATTAATTGACAGCACTTATTGCCCATCTCGAATTGTTCAGAGGCTGTTAAGAGTCAACTACATGACTGTGGGTCTGAGTTACGTGTTGGCCACACCAGGTAAGGATGGCAGTTTCCTTCCCTAAAGGACATTAACGAATCCGATGGCTTCTTCCCGACAGTCGGCAATGGATTTACAGTCATTATTAGATTCTTATTTCCAGACATTTATCAAATGCAAATTCCACCACCTGCCGTGGCAGGATCCATTGCCGAACAATTTTCATTAACCATTACCCAGCCATTCGAAACTTGACCGCACCAACTCCCAGGGTTGCCCAATACCTAAGACTAACCCGGACATACCACTGATCCTTTCATTAACACAACAGTTAATCAAACATTGACACAATTCTAAACCATATCCAATATTCACTGTAAACATAATGTGAACACGAGACCTAACTCAAATCCCAGCCTAATACTGATGATGTATCTAAACAGGACTTCAAGCAATTCCATTGCGGCTCTAATAAAACTGAATCATTTGTTGAATGTTAAGGCTTATTGTCCAACAAAAACTCTTCAGCTACACAACCTCACAGAGCAGGTTTTAGATCTGAAATGAAGCTCCCGAGAGTGCAGCAAACCGATACACAATAGGGTGGAAATGAAGAAGAAAAGTAAAGGGAAGAGGCTGAGGTCATGATGGAGAGATGAGAAGGAGTGAGAGTTGCTGATCTAATCTGGCACAGATTTGAACAAGACCGTGAAATTGGTCGAATTCTGTATTGTGGACTTTGATTCTGTGAAGCACTCAGCTGCCTCTCCACAGCGAAAGAAAGCAGTGACACTCCTGAATTCCATCAAACAGGCCGGAATGTGATTTCTGTTGGGAGGGAATCAATCATTGAATGGTCATTAGGGAAGGCCATCAACACAAGTTCCCAAGTTGAAACTAGAAGTGTTTGAAAGCACAAGTGCATCAACACGGCTTCCATTTCTTGTTAGTTTTTTTTTTCACGTGGCCAGCAAAGTGTTTATCCAATCCATTCCCCATTGAACATTGGGCAGCATCAGAGGTTTCATTCAGCTGTCATCATCTGTTCCAGCTCTTCAAGAAAAACACTTTCGAATATTGTGCAATACAAATATCCCAGCAGAGATATTGATGAGCATAAAATTAAGAACCTGCAAATCAGACGACACAGAATCCAACTGAGGGGGATTATCTGCAGAAGCAAGGAACAACTCACAGCAAACTGAAAATGCACAGTTTGATTCGAACGGTGAGGAAAATATTCTACCTGGTTCTTGGCATCATTGGCTTTCCTGGTGAGTGCTTATAATTACTGAGGCTGTTTCAATCAGTGTCTGACCCAGTTTCTGCTGTTACCCAGTGAGCAATAATGTTCGCTGCAACAGCATAACAGGGCAAATATCCCGTACATATCTCTCTAGTTTCATTCTGCTGCTTCTGGTGTTTCAAGCTCTCCCCACTTTGTTGTTAGACTCAGGGTGTGACTGTTCCATGAAGAGAACAGAATTTCTGATGGATATTATGTCAAGGATTATATGGAATTAAACAGAGATTAATCTGAATGAAATGAGATTTTATGTTCCAATAATTTAAGGGTGAGGCAGCCATTTTCAGGAGGAGCTTTGAAAATCAATCATTTTCAACAGATCATATAGATTGAAAAACAAAAAGAGGTCAACTGAGCATGTTCTAGCAGAGCATTGGCTGCCTGAAAACAAGACAGTGAGATAAGCAGGTACATTTAGACAGAAGCAATTTTAACAGAAAGAAAATGTCCTTACCAACGGAGCTTCTGTTGATGGGTAAACTGCGTAGCCAGCTGGGGCAGGATTGTGGTGGCAGAGACGTCTTACATTTCATTTGGAGAAAGACAGAAGTAGAAGTTTGTGAAAATGTTCGAGACATGTGATGAAGCTATTTTGTGTACACGGTGAAGAAATGTATCTCAAACGGGCAGTCATTTGTTTTATATTTCAAAGTAAGATGCGAGGGAAAGCAGAATTTGAAGTTTCGGAACGGTCCCAATCCGAAATGTCTACTTTCCTGCTCCTCTGAGGTTGCCTGACCTGCTGTGTTCCTCCAGCTCCACTCTGTGTGAGGTTCTGTGCTGTGTTGTTTTTGATTATTGTTCCTCCAACAAGTTCCTTTCCCACATTCGTATTGATAAAATCTAATCCGGAGCAACTAGCCACAGTGATAGACAATGCTTTTCATTTCTTTTTCACTTCGGCGCAACATCGAGGGCCGAAGGGCCTGTTCTGCGCTTTATTGTTCTCTTCTTCTATGTTCTATCTTCTCTCTCTCTCTCTCGTTCAGTCAATTTTGTGACTGCTGTGATCCTGTTTCGAGGAAAATGTGGACTCTCCGCCTGCAGCTCTCGCTACCTTCAGTCCATGGCGGTGGTGGATCTATTTTTCGTTCTCATTGAAATCATACTCACCCGAATCGAACATGATTTTTCCCAACATCATTCTTGGACATCACCCCTATGTGTCGTGTTCGCTATGCCCTGCGCCGTGTAGCCATCGACTGCTCTGTGTGGTTCACCATCATGTTCACCTTTGATCGATATGTCACTATTTGTTGTCAGAAACTGTAAGCTAAATACTGCACTGAAAAAACGGCAACTGTGATTCTTACAACAACCGGCAGTCTGCTCTGTTTAAAAAACATTCCCATCGACTTTAGATTTGAACCTCGGAAGATTATTGACGGCATACTTTGGGGCTGCTCTAATTCAGATGCATGTTATTATGACCCTGTCTGGAAAGGATGGAAAAACTTTGAAAAGTTTCTAACACCCCTATTCCCATTTGGTTTAATTCTGTTCCTCAACGCCCTGACAATCAGACATATTTTAGTGGCCAGCCGAGTCCGTAAAAGACTGAAGGGTCAAAGTAATGGAGAGAATTCCAGGGACCCAGAGATGGAGAGTAGAAGGCAGTCTGTGATTTTACTCTTTGCCATATCTGGCACCTTCATTTTTCTGTGGCTATGGTATATTTTGAATTATTTTGCTCTTGATGATCCTTTAGACAGTTATGGTGAATATATATTTTCACAAGTTGCATATATGCTGCGGAATTTGAATTGCTGTACGAATACTATTATCTATGTGGCTTCCCTTTCCAAGTTCAGAGAGAAGCTCAGGAGCCCACTAAAAGCTATATTTACATGAATAACTGTACCAACTACAACTCAAAGCATCTAAGAGTGGATCATCACAAAAATTTTAGTTTGGTGCAGGAAATAAATGCCAAAAAATGTTATCAATTGGCAAGAGGATACAGAAAGTTGGAGAATCAGAAGAACATTGGCAGCAGTTGTCGGATGCCAAATAATTCAGGGTCAAAGAGAGGAGATGGCTGTTGGATAACCTGAGGTCAGTGAAAAGGAGGAATCAATAACATTGAGGAGCAGCAGAACAAGGGCATGAAGTGTTACACAGAGACCCCAATGGAAATAAATAGTTAAGAATTAGGAGCAGCAGGAGGCCATTCAGCCCTTTGCACTGAAAAAACGGCAACTGTGATTCTTACCACAACCGGCAGTCTGCTCTGTTTAAAAAACATTCCCATCTACTTTAGATTTGAACCTCGGAAGATTATTGACGGCATACTTTGGGGCTGCTCGAATTCAGATGCATATTATTATGACCCTGTCTGGAAAGGATGTAAAAACTTTGAAACGTTTCTAACACCCCTATTCCCATTTGGTTTAATTCTGTTCCTTCTGATGCACCAATCAAAGATATCTTTGCTGATCTCTTCCTTTTCTGCACCACCTCCAATTCAGTTGATGTTAAGCTTGGAAATTTGAACAATCCCAGTGTTGAACTGAAACTATTGAGTGTTGAAATTCCCAAGAGGAGACAGACAGACCAGAGAAAAGTCAGGAAAGCACGAGAGCTGACGTTTGGGAGTCCAACGACAAAGATGGCGGGAATAAAATCAAAGCGCCTCCTGCAGGACAGGAGAAAGGGCTGGATTGACAGCTTCTCCTGCACATACACTGGTTCTGAGTTTGTTACATCCACTCAGGGAAAGAAAATTACTTTCACAAGAGTAAATGCTGTGGACGATGCAAATCGAGATGTATTGATTCACTGTAAAATCTACTCGCTTTCACTATGAGAAATAAGATTTTAATCTGAATTCCTTCCATTCCTGCTGCCGTGTCACAGCTGCCTCTCCCCCTCATCTCAGTGAGGCACGAGGTTTTAGCTTCAATCTGTAGACAGCCAATCTCTGAGCAGGGGTGAGGTTGTGAGACATTGAACAGAGGATGGATGGTACAGTTCCAGTTAAGGTTCGGGCTAACAGTCCCTGAGAGTTGAATGGGAACACTCTTCCACTCCATGTTCATCCTCGTAAATGGTTTCGGAATGTATCATTTGCAGATTGTTGTTAGTTGAGCTGAACTTGAATCTATGGTGATCAGTCAGATTTGTCGTTTTCATCTTCATGACTTCACGAGCCCATCCCCATGTCAATCTCATCACTGAAACCTTCATCCATTCCAAAACCTTCCCAGCCTTGATTCGTACGCAGCTCAGCATCACACATTCCACACGATATAGACTAGGCATGATCAAAATCTCTGTTTCTTGTTCGCTAACTCACACCAGATCCCAATCATTGATGAGGGGATGAGGGTCGGGCACTTGATGTGGTTCATGGACTTCAGTGAAGCCTTCGATAACGTTCCACAAGATAGGCTATTGGAGAAAATACAGAGGCGTAGGATTGAGGGAGATTTAGCAGTTTAGATTAGAAAATGGCTTTCTGTCAGAAGGCAACGAGTGGTGTTTGACGGAAAATATTCAGCCTGGAGTCCAGTTACCAGTGGTGTGCCTCAAGGATCTGTTTTGGGACCACTGCTGTTTGTCATTTTTATAAATGACTTGGACGCAGGCATAGGTGGATGGGTTAGTAAGTTTGCAGATGACACGAAAGTCAGTGGAGTGGTGGGCAGTGTGGGAGAATGTTGCAGGTTGCAGGGAGACTTGGACAAAGTGCAGAATTTGGCTGAAAGGTGTCAAATGGAGTTCAATGCAGATGAATGTGTGGTGGTTCACTTTGGGAAGAATAATAGGAAGGCAGAATACTGGGTCAATGGGAAGATTCTTTGTAGTGTAGACGTGCAGAAGGATCTTGGAGTGGATGTGCATAGATCCCTGAAAGTTGCCACCCAGTTTGATGGTGCTGTTAAGAAGGCTCACGGTGTGTTAGGTTTTATTGGTAGAGGGATTGAGTTCCAGAGCCGTAACTGTACAAAACGCTGGTGCGTCCTCACTTGGAATATTGTATGTAGTTCTGGTCGCCCCATTACAGGAAGAATGTGGAAGCATTGAAAAAGGTGCAGAGGAGATTTACCAGGATGTTGCCTGGTCTGGAGCGAAGGTCATACGAAGAAAGGCTGAGGGACTTAGGTCTGTTCTCACTGGAGAGAAGAAGGCAAAGAGAGGATTTAATAGAGACATACAAGATGATCAGAGCATTAGATAGGATGGACAGTGAGAGTCTTTTTCTGAGGATGATGACATCAGCTTGTGCGAGGGGGCACAGCTGCAAACTGAGGGGTGATAGATTTAAGACAGATGTCAGAGGCAGTTTCTTTACTCAGAAAGTGGTTAGAGCATGGAACGCCCTGCCTGCCAATGTAGTTAACTCAGCCACATTAGGGACGTTTAAACAGTCCTTGGATAAGCATATGGATGATGATGCGTTAGTGTAGCGGGGTGGGCTTACTTGAGCTCACAGGTCGGCGCAACATCGAGGGCCGAAGGGCCTGTTCTGCACTGTGTTCTATGTTCTAACCTTTACTATCTGTTCATGCCCACACTCAGACTCCCTGTTAACCATCATAGCAACATCGAAGATAGGAGTAGGAGGAAGCCATTCAGCCCTTTGTGCCTGCTCACCAATTCATCACAGTCATGGCTGATTGTCTAAATCAATCGTCTAATCCTGCTTTCTCCCCATAACCTTTGTATCACATTCACCCCTAGTGCTGTATTTAGCCAGCTCTTGAACACATTCATTATTTTGGCATTAACTATTTTCTGTGTTCATGAATTCCATCGGCTGACCACTCTTTGGGTGTAGAAATGTCTCCTCATCTCCTTTCTAAACGGTCTACCCCATCTCCTCACACTGCAATTCCTGGTTCTGGACACACCCACCATCGGGAACATCTTCCCTATATGTACCCTATCTAAAACTGTTAGAATTTTCTAAGTCTGTGAAATACCCCATCCTTCATCTGAAATTGAGCACAAACAATACAAACCCACTCAGTCACTCCTCATAGGTCAGTCCTACAACCCCCAGAATTAGCCTGGTAAACCTTCACTGTACTCCCTCAAGAGAAAGAGCGTCCTTCCACAGAAAAGGAGACCAAAATTGCACGCAATATTCTCTACGTGGTCTCACCAATATCCTGCAAAGTAGAACAACACATCCCTGCTCCTGTACTTGAAACCTCTCACAAAGAATGTTCCAATTACCTTCTTTACTGCCTGCTGCACCGGCATACTTATCTTCAACAGGTGTCCAATGGCACCCAGATCCCACTGCACACTCCCCTCTCCCAATTTACAGCCATTCAGCTAGTAACCCGCCTTCTTATTTTCTTTCCAAAGTGAGTAACCTCAGTCATGCAAATTTTACCACATCTGTCATTGATTTTTCCACTCCCCCAACTTGTCCAGATCATGCTGAAGGATCGATGCATCCTTGTCATAGTTTACCCTCCCACCCAACTTGGTGTCATGTGCAATCTTTTAAGATGTCACATATTGCTCCCTCATCCAAAACATTAACACATGATGTGAATAGTTGGGTCCTGGCACAGATCCCTGTGGCACTCTGATAGTCACTGCCTGCTAATTTGAAAATGACCCATTAATTCCTTCTCTTTGTTTCCTGTCTGACAACCAGTTTTCTATCCATCTCAATATACCTGCACAAATCTCATGCACTGTCATCTGGCACCATAATTTTTTTTTGCAGGACTTTGTCAAACACTATCTGAAAGTCAAAATACACTACTTGACTGGTTCCCTTATTACTCCCCTCGTTATATCTTCATAGAATTCCAATGGATTTTTCCAAGCATGGTTTTCCCTCCATAAATCCACGCTGACTGTGTCTGATCCTGCTGCTGCTTTCGAAATGATTCGCTATAAAATCCCTGAAAATAGATTCCAGAATATTCCCCACCACAGATGTCAGGCTTCCTGGTCTATAATTCCCTGTTTTCTCTCAACCTCCCTGTTTGAATACTGGAGTGACATTAGCCACCCTCCAATCTGCAGGGACTGTTCCAGAGTATATTGAATCCTGGAAGATGACCAATAATGTATGCATTTTTTTCTAGTGCCATTTCCTTGAGTACCCTGCTATGTAGATTATGAGGCCCTTGGGATTGACCTTCAATTCTATCAATTTTCCAAGCGCCATGTCTCTACTAATACTGATCTCCGTCAATTCTTCCCTCTCACTAATCCTTGCATTCTCCAACAATTCTGGGATCTGAATTGTGCCCTCTTTTGCAAAGACACAGAAAAAGTATGTATTCAGCTGCTTAGCTATTTCTTTGCCCCCTTTTGTACCTGCCCCTGTTACTGACTGTACGGGCTCTACATTTGTCTTTACCAGTCTCTTTCTCTTCATGTATCGATAGAAACTTGTAGCAGTCAGTCTTTTTGTTCCCTGAAAGCTTATTTTTGGAGGATTTTCCCAATTCATAATCAGCCCCTCAGTCCTTCTTTGCTGAATTCGAAACTACTCCCAATCTTCAGACATATTATTTTTCTTTGCCAATCTGTATGCTTCTGCCTTTGGCCCTCTGACCTGTTTTGCTTTTGCCACAGCCAGGAATAAACAGTTGTTGCCGTTCCCACATGCGTTCCTTGTATGTTTGACATTGCCTGTCCATGTCATGTAGGGCGGCACAGTGGATCAGTGGTTAGCACTGCAGCCTCACAGCGCCAGGGACCCGGGTTCGATTCCAGCTTCGGGTGACTGTCTGTGTGGAGTTTGCACATTCTCCCCACGTCTGCTTGGGTTTCCTCCAGGTGCTCCGGTTTCCTCCCACAGTCCAAAAATGTGCAGGCTAGGTGGATCGGCCATGCAAAATAGCCCACAGTGTTCAGGGGTGTGTGGGTCACAGGGGGATGGGTCTGGGTGGGATGCTTCAAGGGGTGGCATGGACTTGTTGGGCCAAAGGGCCGTTTCCACACTGGAGGGGAATCTAATCTAATCCCTTTCAGTCACTCTCCCTGATCTATCCAGGCCAACTCACACTTCGTGTTTTCCTTTATTAAGGCTCAGCACCACAATCTTCCAATCAACTATGTCACTCTCCATCTTGATAGAAAATTCTATCATGGTCGCTCATCCACAAGGGGCGTCGCATGACCACATTGCGAATGATTCCCTTCTCATTGCATAATACCCACTCGAAGGTGGCTTGCTCTCTCGTTAGTTCCTCCAAATATTGGTAAAGAAAACCATCTCAGATACACTCCAGGAATTCCTCCTCCAACATACTGTTCCGGCATTTTGTTCACGGACACAGAAACGCCTGTCTATTTCCATTACATTGGAGTCCCCTATAGCTACCGCCGTGGTACACCTTTTACCCCTCCCCTCTGCAGCAGATCCAACCGCGGTGCAAGGAGTTTGGCGTCTGCTGCTTTCCCCCAAGAGGTCATTCACCTCAACAGTATCCAAAACGGAATATCTGTTTTGCAGGGAAATGTTCACAGGAGACTCCTGCACTACCTGCCTGTCTCTCTTGCTGTGTCTGGTAGTTACCCATTCCCTTCCTGCCTGCAGAGTCTGAGCCTGTGGTGTGACCACCTCTCTATACACGCTATCGATGTTACTCTGTATCTTGTGAATGCCCCACAGTGCCCCCAGTCGCCGCTCCAGCTCTGAAACTCGAGCTTCCAGGAGCTGTAGCTGGAGACACTTCCTGCACACATGCTGACCCAGGGGAGTGGAACTGTCTCCGGCCTGCCACATGGAGCAAGAGGAGCAAACCAAGACCTGAGCTCTCCTGTTGTGGGTGACCTCTTTGGAGAATACTTTATATTAGATTAAAACAAATCCAGCTATGTGTGACCCTTCGTTCCTGGTCTGTGTACTACCCTGACAGATTAGAAGGCAAAAACACTATTGTAAGTGATAAAAGTCATAAGGAACAAAAACAAAGTTGTTGGAAAAGCTCAGTAGGTCTGGCAGCATTGATGAAGGCAAAAACAGAGTTCACGTCTCAGGCCCAGTGCCCCTTCCTCAGAACAGTCGTAAGGACTTGCCTGTGTCACTATGATGTTGACTCAGGCCACTCCTTGTAGACCACGCTTCCCATTGGATTACCTATGATGGAAACTGCAGATCACTCTTCCCAAACATTTTCACAGCAATTCGACGAGAACACACCCGTCCCAGTTTGCTTAATTGTAATGATGATTGTTGGACTGCTTCGTTGAGATGCTGACTTTAGACAGGCCTTCATTTACTGTAATGTAAACTTCAAATCATTCTTCAGGAACCTTTTCACTGAGTTGCTTGCTGCAGACCACTTTTCCCGGTCTGCTGCACTGAGATGCTGAATTCAGACTGCTCTTTATCAACTGCATCGCTGTGATGCTCACTGCAGGACACTCTTCTCAGTTCTCTCCCACGACGATACTGATTGTAGACCACTTTTCCCAGGCAGCTTTACTGGTATTCTGACTGCAGGCCACTCCTTGGACACTTTTACACGGCGATGCTAACTTCAGGCCACTTTTCCCAGGTTGTTTCACTGTGATGCTCCCAGCACACTACACTTCCCAAACTGTTTCACTGAGATGATGGCTTCAGGACAGTCTTCCCAGACTGTTCAATGCTGACTTCAGGTAACTCTTCATGCACTGTTTCACTTAGTTGCTCACTGCAGGCCATGCTTTGTGAACTTTATCACTGAGAGCCACTATTTCTGGTATGCTTCCCTGAGTTGCTCACTGCAGAACACACGTTCCAGGTTGCTTCTTTGCAATGCTCACTGCAGCCCACTCTTCCCAGTCTGTGACACTGTGACACTGATTGGAAGCAAGGCTTTCCAGGTAGTTTCACTGCAGACTGCAGGCCACACTGTCCAGTGGGCCTTATTGAGATGCTTACTGCATTTCGCCCTTCCCAGGCAATTGCATTGTGATGTTCACTCGCAGTCTTTTTGCCAGGTTGTTTCAGTGTGATGGTCACCACAGGGCCGTCTTCCCAGATTGCTTCGCTGTGATGCTGACTTCAGGTTACTCCTCCAGGACAGTGTTGGAGCTTCCGTCAACACATTGAAACGCATCCACTCCCTCCATCACAGCAGTTTGTATGAGCTGTAAGATGCACTGCAGAAATTCACCAAAGATCCACAGAACGCACCTTCCTTATCCACGACCACTCCCATCTGGAATGACATGCACAGCAGAAATGTGGGAACACCATCACCTGCAAGTTCCTCTCCAAGCCACTCACCATCCTGACTTTGAAATATATCGCCGTTCCTTCACTGTTGCTGAATGAAAATCTTGAAGTTCCCTCCCTGATGGCATGGTGTGTCAAGTCACATCAAACTGACTGCAGCAGTTCGAGAGGCCGCTCACCTCCACATTCTCAATGGCAGTGAGGGACAGGTAATAAATGCTGGCCAGTCAGTGACACACAGATACCACAAATGAATCCAACAATCACTCTAACGCTATTCCCACTCATTCTTGCTTCTTTCTCTCTTCACTTTCTCCAGCCCACTCTTAATTGTAATAACCTCTACCACTTGTACTCTCAGCAATCTTCTCACCAAAGAGAACTGCCCCAACATCTTCAATCTTCTCTCATAAATGACATTACTCATTTTTATGACCTCTCCTGCACTCTCTCCAATGCATTCTCATCTTTGCAATAACGTGGTGACCAAAGCTGTACACAAGCCCCCAAATGAGCTTTTACAGGTGCCATGAACAAATACTGCATTATCACCTTGCTCTTGTCATCCAGATCCTGTCAATGAAGCCGAGAGCACTCAATGTTGCATCAAAGGCTCTCTCCACCTGTTCTGCAGCCATCACTGGCCTCTGTACTTGGACACCTTGGTCCCTCTCCACCTGCTTCCCCTTTCAAATTGGATCCCCTATTTGATATTGCTGTTCAAAGTTCCACCAGCCAAAATGCATCATCTCACTCCTCTCGGCATTGAACCTCTTCTGCCAATTCTCTGCCCTCTCCACTGAATTCTCCAAGTAATTTTGAAATTCCATCCTGACCTCCTGACAGTTCCTCAAAATTCTAACACTTGTATCAACCTGGAAATTGTCCAATGCATATGAAAACCCAAATTAATCAGATCAGTAAAAACAAATGTCCTGATACTGTCCTCTGGTGAAATCTATTTCAAGCATTCCTGCCCCGCACTCCCCCCGCCACTCGCCCTGCCCCCACCCCTATCCCAGTAACTCCATTGAGCATTGCAATATAGAAAGTTAAATACATGAGCAGTAGTAGGTCATTGGAACATTCACTGCCGGTCAATATTGCCAGTCGTCTAACTCAGTCACTGGTCCTACTTTCTCACTGATAACATTACAACGTTTTAATTCCAAAAACAATGTTAAGATCATTCCTGAAATTTTTCCATGCTTTGTATTTAGCCGCTTTCTGTGGCAAAATATTCCACAGCATCAGAACTCTCTGCACAAACACATTTCTTCTCATCTCAGTCCGAAATGGCCTACCGCATATGCTTGGACTGTGGCTCCTGGTTCAGCGTCATTATTCTCTGCTCCTCATTATGCAACCACTTTGCATCCATGAGCTACTTGTCCTTACTATTTCGTGATCAATAACCTTCCTGTGGCAATGGAAAAGGTAGCTCTCATCACTGCCTTTTGTGTGAGAGAAGACTTGGAGTATTCCCGATAAGTTGAACTATAGCAGAGATGGTGCATCGTTGAGTTCTTTTGCAGGATGTGTTGTGTCAGAGTCTCAGTTGCTGGGCATCTTGCAATCACTGCTTCCAACTCCAACTTGATATAAAATGTGCATCATTGATAGAATAATAAACAGAATCAAAGGATCGAAGTGAAATAACAGCAAGCTGGTGCTCTTTCTCTGTAATGCTCACGCTGAGCTGGCCTTCACTGAATTCGCACAAGAATGAGGCATCAGGCACATGCTGCTTTACAGCCTGGTTTTCTTACTCTTGTGGGTCAATATGTGACTAGGTTTGTGGAAGGAAGGATGTTCATGGGAGAGGGTCATAGCATCATAGAGATATGAAAACAAAAAATAACCTTCAGTCTATCATGTGTGAATTCAGTTCCATCACAATCTCAGCTTACACACCCTCCCTTAGTCACAAATTACTCTTAAAATGTGATACCTATCTCTGGATCACTCAGCCACCAGGCACATCCTCCTCTCTTTTCACCTTGCCCTGTTCTCTTGGAATTTTAGAGACTTCCCACACCATATTTTCCTGATCTCCAGTGAATGTAGCCCCCGTCTAAATAAATCAAAGAACTGCTGATGTGGAAGATCTGAAATAAATAACAGAAATTGTTGGAGGAACTCAAGAGTTATGGGAGGATCTGTGGAGAGAAAATAGAGTTAAAGTTTCAAGTCTTGTTCTGAACCCATGTTCTGAACATGAATCATTTGACTCAAAATGTGAATTCTGCTCATTCTCCACAAATCTTCCACACCACTAGATGTTCTCCAGCATTTCCTCTTTCTGTGATAGCCCTGTGCAATCCAGTCTGTCTTTGTAGTGGAGAAACTACCAGGAGACGCCGAGAATTCTCCAGGAAGTTAAACTTTTATTTGCAAACAAAAGCTGAGCCAATCAGAAAGTGGTTTCCCGATCGCCCCCCGATCCTCGGGGCTTGTTATCCTTTCTACATTTTCAGTTATCATGCTCTTTCTCAGGTTGCCAGCATACACAATGGCGTCAGTAGGGGTTATCTTTCTACACTTCGGCAGGAAGTCAATGCTGCAAGTTTATGTTATCTCTCTCTGTCTCTGCCACTATGGCTGTTACTTCTTCAAACTAAGATAATGATTAATTATTACTTCATCTGCCCAATGGTCCTTCGCCTCAGGTTGACCCCATTACATCATGCCAGTCCTTGCTTCTAAGTTACATGCTTTAATCAACCTAATTAAGCTGCCGTTAATAGCTAGCCTTGTTATACTACCTTTGGTCTACACTCCCTTGATCTGTTCAGGCACCTCATTCTATTAAGTTACAGCAGTTCATTGATTATTGCAATATTCCATAATTCAGTACATCATCCTACTGATCACTGTAAGATTTAACCCTTCGTCTGTCCCTATATTTTACTCTCCGTCATCTTCTTATGTCAGAGCTGCCTTTCCAGCAATTGGTCTGAGAAACCTTGTTTGCACTTCTACCAGAGCTAGAATTTCTTCCCATGATATGACGACAAAACCTACACACAGTCCACCAGGTGTCGTCTAACCAAGGCCTGTACACTTGTCGTAACACACTTCACTTCATGAGTATGAGAATCATTTTCACAATGAAGGCCAACATATGCAATTCAGTCTGGATAACAGCAAGGTGATGGGCTTGGACACGGCAAACAGGCATGGAATACACAATGGACAATGGGACCCTGGGAAGTTCAGTTGATCAGAGGGGCATTGGTGCACACATCCCAGTACCTTAAGGTAACAGGTTAACTAAATGAAGTGGCCCCTAAAAAAACATACAGAACACTTGCGTTTATTAGCCAAGGCATAGATTTTAAGAGCTGTGAGGTAATGATGCAACTTCATGAAATGTTGGTTAGGCCACAGCTATTCTGGAATTTACATGATATGAGGGATGTGACAGCACTGGAGAGGGTGCAGAGGAGATGTTGCCTTTGCTGGAGAGTTTTATTTGGAAGGGAGATTGGACAGATTGAGTTTGTTTTCCATGAGGAGATTGAGCAGGGGCATGAGTGATTCCGGTTAAAAATGATAGGGGGCATAGATAGGATGGACTGGGGGAATATTTGCCCTTGAATGAAGGATGAATGACAGGGAGACATGGATATAAAGTAAGGAGTAGAGGTTGAGAGGAGACAGGACAGAAGTTGTGTTCACCCAGAGAGCAGTGGAATTCTGGAAATCATTGCCTGTGAGGAAGGTGAAGTCAGAAACCCCAAAAAACACTGCAATAGTATTAAATGTGCACTTGTGATGCCAGGGCGTATAAGGCCTGCAAATTCAATTGAATATAGGTAAGTGTGAGATGCTGCAATTTGGCAAGTTATACCAAGGTAGGACCTATACAGTAAATGATAAGATCCTGAGGAGTGTTGTGGAACAGATGGAGCTCCGAGAACAAATACACAGTTCATTGGAAGCAGCGTTACAGGTGGACAGGGTGGTGAAGAAGGCATGTTGCATGCTAGCCTTCATCGGTCGGGGCATTGAGCATTGGAGTTGGGATGTTATGTTACAGTTGTCTAAGTCATTTGTGAGACCTCACTTGGGATACTGTGTCCCGTTTTGGTCACCCTGTTATAGGAAGGACTCAAACTGGAAAGTATGCAAAGAAGATTTACGAAGATATTCCCAGGATTAGTAAGGCTGAGAGAAAGAGATACGTCACACAGAATATTTAGAAAATCATCTGGACAGGCGCATGTAAGAGAAGTGTTTAGAGGGTTATGGAAAATGTGAGGGTAATTGGAACAAGCTGAGTGGGCATCATGGCCAGCATGGATAAGCCTGGGCCGATGGGTCTGTTTCCTTGCTGTATTGCTCTATGACTCTCTGACTATATGCCTCTAAGGATCAGGGTCAAGTACTGAAGAATGTGTTTAATATGGTCAGACGCTTGATTTTGACTGGCACAGACTCGATGAAATAA
Organism: Stegostoma tigrinum; assembly: GCF_030684315.1. Taxonomy (NCBI): domain Eukaryota; kingdom Metazoa; phylum Chordata; class Chondrichthyes; order Orectolobiformes; family Stegostomatidae; genus Stegostoma; species Stegostoma tigrinum. The sequence goes on from NC_081393.1 coordinate 19,473,395, forward strand.
AATCTCTCAGCCGATATGTATTTCCATATGATTACTCAGAGTTTATCTGACTCAGAATATATGAGGAACGAACAAATATCCCACAGTTTGAGAGAGAAATAGAGAGACAGAGTGAGTGAGTGAGGGAAAGAGAAGGAGAGGGGGAGAAAGAGAGAAAGAGCATTTGTGGTGGAGAAAGAGGATCATAATTTGGAAAAACAAGTGTTTAAGAATATGAGCCATATTGCTTGGAATGTGTCTGCAACCACGAAAAAAATGAGAGCAGGAGGCTGGAATGTGACAACCGGTGGCAAGTTTTTCTCATCAAAATTCTACCAGCTTCCTGCAAAATATGTTGTACCAGCATGAGACTCAGGGACCTATCACAGAGTCATAGAGACAAACAGAACAGAAACCGAGCCTTCATCCAATTGATCCATGCCCACCAGATATCCTGAATATATCTAGTCCCGTTTGCCATAATGTGGCCCATATCCCTCTCATTCCATCCATGCAGCACCCTCTGCATGATAATGTTGCCCCTTGATGCCTTTTAAATCTTGGCCCTCTCACTTTAAACCCGTGTCCCCCAGTTTTGGCCTTTCCCAAACTTGGGAAAAGATTTTGTCTTTTAACCCTATACATGTCCCTCATGATGTTATAAACCTCTATAAGGCTCATCCTAAGGCTCTGATGCTCCAGAGAAAGTTGTCCCAGTCTATTCAACCTCTTCCTTTAGCTCAAAACTTCCAACCCTGGCAACATCCCTGTAAATCTTTTCTGAACCCTTTCAAGTTTGACAGCATCTTTACTGGAGCAAAGACACCAGAAATGCTCACAATATTCCATTAGTGGCTTAACCAACGTCCTGCAACATGACCTCCCAACTCCTCTACTCAATGCCCTGGCCAACAAAGGCAAGTACACCAAATGCCTTCTTCACTATCCTGTCAACCTGTGACTCCACTTTCAAGGAAGTATGAACCTGCATTCCAAGGTGCCATTGGTCAGCAATACTCCCCAGGTTGTTGGTGTGCCTGGCAATCTTTCTGCACAGCTGCTTATTCCATAAACCGTGATGCATGACTGAAGTTACTGTTTACTTTCTCCTCTTTGCTGCTCACAATATTCCTGGCAATTCCTTACACAGAGCTCACCATTAATAAGTCCTGTTGTTTCTGTCGATATGTGTACACACTTGCTTGTCTCTGGTTTCTCAGCAGTGCAGGCATTCTTATTTGAAATTACACTGCTTTCCTTGTACAAACTTAATTAAAAACTCACAGGTCCATAAGCACTTTCAATTATGTCACTCGTCACGGGATGTGGGAACTTCCAATGGAGGAGGTGGCACAGTGACTCAGTGGGTGCTACTGCTACGTCACTGTGCCACCGTCCCATGTCGATTCCAGCCTCGAGCGACTGTCTGTATGGAGATTGCACATTCTCCACATGTTTGTGTGGGATTTCTCTGGGAGCTTCAGTTTCATCCCACAGTCCAAAGATATGAAGGTTACATAAATTGGCCAAGCTATATTGCCCACAGTGTACAGGGGTGGGTCTGGCTGGATCCTCCTTGGAGGGTCAGTGTGAAATCGGAAATCGATGGGCCAAGTGGCCTGCTCCCACAATGTAGTTTGTGTATCCTATGAGATGCCAGGCAGCTTCTTTAATGTGTTGTGCCATATACACAGGTTCAAACCAGTAAAAGACAAATTATGGGACCAATTAGCAGTAATCAAGGATAAAGTAGCTGCCATTATACAAACACTTGAGGACAATGGTGCACTCTAGTTGAACAAACACTGTGGGAAGGAACAGTGCCCGTTCTACACACAAACACTGTGTAATCACTAATTATAAACAATGTTCAATCCGGTTTAGTTTTATGTTCAATATTAGGTTCCACAAAAGAATATTGAAATTTTAGAAGGAGTACAACATAGATTCATAAGGATACTGGCTAACATTAGAAAATGGAAATAACAGAGAAAGAATTGAAAACAAATCACTGGAAAATTGCGTATTTCTATGCTGATAATATGGTCGTGTTTAAAAACATGATAAAATGAGAGAGACATGGATGACAGTTGATGAGTCAAGGACATGGGGCCACAAATACAAGATTTTGAGCAGAAGGCAGAGGGATCTGTTTCACACAGAGGGTTGTGAGAATGTAGAACTCACTATCAGTATTTAAGAGTTGAGGCAGTAACTATGTTAGAATTTAAGATTAGTTTGGAAAGCTGGATGAAGAAATAGAGGGTTGACAGGATTTGGGTCAGATGGTTAGAATAGTTTGCTTGTACAGAGGGTCTAATATCCTGTTCTTGTGTGGGAACTTCAGATATGCATCCCCACATAAGCTAAGGTATACAGTTCATATGGGACAAAATCAGTTTATGGGAATTTTAGAGCTGTTTTTGGCACAGGATGAGGCCATCCATCATGAGTCCATGTTGAATCCAAGAGGAGCAACACAGTCAGGCCCACTCCACCACTCAAGCATTGTGGCATCTCAAACACCCTTTCAAAATATTGTTGTTGGATTAGCAGGGAAGAAATTTTCTGCAAAATATCTGAAATTGTACTTGTGCGTACATTCTTTAAACAGGACATACTTTTAAATGTGCTATTCCACCTTTGAAGAAATAAAGACTCGTGCTTATACAGGCCTTTTCAGAAACACTGTTTCAAAGTGCTTCACAGTTAAGTAAGCACTTTCGAAGAATGGTCAAACACAAAACTAACAATTAACTTCCAGATTTTCTCTGGGTGTTTTGGTTTGCTCCCACAGCCCAAAGATGTTCAGGTGAGGTGGACTGGCCAAGGGAAATGCAGGGTGACAGGGATAAGGTAGGGGCTTTGATTTGGTTGGCTGCACTTCAGGGAACAGTGTGAACTAGATGGACCTTATGGCCTGTTTCCACACTGTAGGAATGCTGGAAAGTAAAATTCGATGTTATTTTTCACTCTCACAAAACTGTTGGACCAGAAATTGAACTGTGGTAAAAACAGAACACTTTTTTCTGTTTTTGACTGCATTATTTAACTTTGAAGTAACAAGAACAGATATTGTTTCTGCAATTTCAAGCTGAGAGAATGATTTCTCTACTTTTGGTTCTGCTCTGATCTCATTTGAAAAAATAGTCACCCTTGATGCAAGAACTAATGTGTCACTGATATAATCTAATCATATCCCTAAACAAGGTCAATGTTTGGGAGTTGGCACTGGGAATTCCCCGTAACTTTGATCTGTGTGTCAGTTTACTGCACATTGTTCCTGCAAAGTGTCATATTGATATCGCTGATTTATTGGTAAGTCATGCATTTTGACTGAGCTGGCGACGGTACTGAGGTGAGATATAGCTCCTTGCAAGATATGCATCTTCACTGGAAGCTGTACAGATTAGATTAAACTTTTCACCATGTGTTTTCTCAGCAGATTTGTGATGGGGAGGGAACTGGAGTCCTTGAAAAGAGACCTGTTGTGATAAGAAAGGAGAGATGCATGTCAGAAATCAGGATGGCTGATTGGATTGGAGCTGTCAATTATATCTGGCAGCAACTGGTTTTGTTTTAGAAAGCAGTGTCTTGGACTTGCATTCGCCCAGCTTATGGTTCTGTATATGTTTTAAAAACCTGTTGGTTGCAGTTTACAGGCAACCGTTTTTAACATAGCTCCTTTAAATCTACAAGCAAACCCTGCATTGTAAGGCCTCAACAAAGAAATAGACCTTTGTTTGTACACACAAAAAGTGATTTTGTATTTCTTATGGGCTGTGTGAGTACGGCAATCTGTGTGTGGTTCCAAACAGCCATACCTGAGACTTAGGAGGCAATTTCGGTCTAACTTTTGGGTGCTGTAACCAGTTGCTGTTGTGCATCTCTTTTAGCATCATAAACCTATCAAGGTGCTTTGTGAAACAGGGAGAAGACATGGAGGGGTAAGCAGCAAGTTAATGGAGATGACAGCAAGCATGATTGAGACATAATAGATTTTGCAGAGGCTTTGAAAAGCAAAGGGTGAAGCATTAAAACAGTAACAATTTGGGAGGATGTTCCAGAGCAGGTAACTACAACAGCATAGAATTCTGCCACCAGTGTAAGGGGCAGAGAGAAGAACCCCAGATTCAAGAGATTTAATGTTGCAGGCTGCAATACAGGGCGAGAGGTCACGACATGGCCAAGGTCAGGTTCTGAAGAGGTTTGTAACTGAGGACAAATATTTTGCATAGTGTGTAGGAAAGGAACTTAGCGCGAAGGTACTAATGAGAAAACAATATGAATTGTATCCAGACAATGAAGTTTTGGACCAGAATTAGTTTCAGGTGCAGCCTGGGAAGCTGGAAGGCAATGCACAGAAGAGAAGAAATATACATTTTCCCGACATCTTCTCTGACCTGAGAACTTCCTAGAGCATTTTTCAGCCAAAGAAATATTTCTGAAGTGCAGTCACTGCTGCAAAGTAGGAGGCACAGTTGCTAGTTTGTGTATAGCAAATTCCTGCAAAGATCAATCCAATAATAACCAAGTTACCTGTTTTTGTGCTTTTTTTGTGTGATGCGTTTTGGTCAAAGGAATGGTAGGCAACAGAATACTGTTTGTTCTTGTGTTTATTAAATGTGGAATGAACTTCTGTCAGTCTGTGGTTCATGTTTTTGCTGGTTCAGATGCTAAATGTGGCCTATACCTTGAATGTATCAAAAGGAAACCATTCAGGGAATTAAAATGAAGTTAAAAATTAATTCAAAACAATGATAAACAAGCATGGATTAGGATCCATAACAACTTCATGAACTGAAGAAGTATAATACAATGCTTGGTAGATAACATGGCCCTTGGAGAATTCATAACAATACATTTTGAAGTAAACATTAAAATAATTGAGCTGCAACAAATGAACCATTAAATTTGCTGATGCTTGTATGATTACAATTAACAAGGCAACTGTGTTCATTGAGAAAGCAGAATGTTAGATGATGCTCTGGGATTTAGTATCTATGCTGCAGGGTCAGAAGTATTAAGGTTGCATATGACAGTTCATAACGGATAGAAGATGAAGATGAGTAATTGTCTCTGTCCAAACTGTTTCCATTCAAAGCATATCATCTTTACATTGGAGGAGAAAGTTCAGATCATCTTTTTGTCAATGGATCCATTTTGGAATTCAGAATCAATGGCCCAGGATTTCTACGCCAGTCCACTATAGTTGCACAAATCTCACATTTTCTAACTTGTTGAAAATGCCATTGGTTTTAGATTTGAATATGCTGTGTTAGATACTTAAAGTATTTTCATATTCAGAAAAAATACATCTTAGAAATAAAAATATTGTGTCGCAAATTTCCTTTGCTCTCCCATGCATTGGTGTCTTGTAATTGCACTGAGTAAGCTCTCCTGAAAGGTACAGGACAAACTGCTGATGTAGGATCTAGGCCTGACACGTCGACTCTCCTCCTCCTCTGATGCTGCCTGACCTGCTGTGTCCCTCCAGCTCCACACTGTTTCGACTTAATACAAACACATATTTTCAGATTGGGAGGTTTCAGCCCAGAGTTTATGAAAGTGCAGGGACTGCAGTAGATCAAGGAGGGGGCAAGTTTCCAGGACACTATATTCCAGGAGGCAGTCAATGCTGCGTCAACATGATTTTGCAAAAGGGATGTAAATTTTAACCAATGATTAAAGTTCTTTTGTGCATTCACATGTGCAGTGGACAAAACTTGTGGATTTCCTGTACTGAGATTTTCAAAAGACATTTCACAAGGTGCAGCATCAAAGGTTGTTGTGGAAAACAAAAGCTCATTGGCATGTACAGAAGATTGGTGAGATGTGACAAGTGATTTGTCACAGGGATTGCCAATGGGACCTCAACAATTTACAATGAATGTCATGAATTGGTTGAAGAGGCTGAAGATATGGTTGTTAAATTCCTCAGTGACACCAAGATGGGTAAGAAGGTAAATAGGCTTCCTATTGGTTTCACAGGTCAGCACAACACCGAGGGCCAAAGGGCCTGTACTGCACTGTAATGTTCTCTGCTCTGTGTTCTATATTCAATCAAAGCATGGCTCATTTGATCATAACCTCAAATTTGTTTTCCAGTCTATCTATGTTGAACGTTCCCATTTTGCTCACTTGGTGAAAATCTCTACACTCCTGCCTTCAAAGATATTCAAACACCCTGACCACATCTACTCTGCCAAGAACCCTGAAGGTCTAGGAAACTTCCATCAAATCAACTCGTGTCCTTCCCGAGCCCAAGGGATACAAAGCTGTCCTGTTTAATTTCCATTCAGAAAACATACCATCCCATGTCTTCCAAACACCAGACTCAGAAATGTTTGCTGAATGGCCCTCAATGAATTTACTTCTTTCCTTAAATGAAGCCAACGCTGTGCACATTTGGCTCGATACAGTGTCATGAATGCTTTGCTTTATTAAAGCAAAACCTTCTCAGTTATTTATTAAATTCCCCATGCAATGAATGATCGGCTTCAATCAGCTTTCCTGATTATTTGCTGTTCCCGTATGTTAGTTTTTTTTTACTATATTCTACCGATATAACATTCAAAACAAAACTTCTCAAGGCACGTTGGTACATGTGGCAATAATAAATCAAATCAAATTGTGGAATTCTGAAATCTCTCACCATTGAGATAACATGAATCATTTCATGGTTTTGACCAAAATGGACAGTTTCACTGATAATGGGAACTGCAGATGCTGGAGAATCCAAGATAATGAAATGTGAGGCTGGATGAACACAGCAGGCCCAGCAGCATCTCAGGAGCACAAAAGCTGATGTTTCGGGCCTGGGCCCTTCATCAGAGAGGTGGATGGGGTGAGGGTTCTGGAATAAATAGGGAGAGAGGGGGAGGCAGACCGAAGATGGAGAGAAAAGAAGATAGGTAGAGAGGAGATTATAGGTGGGGAGGTAGGGAGGGGAAAGGTCAGTCCAGGGAAGACGGACAGGTCAAGGAGGTGGGATGAGGTTGCTAGGTAGGAGATGGAGGTGTGGCTTGGGTTGGGAGGAAGGGATGGGTGAGAGGAAGAACAGGTTAGGGAGGCAGAGACAGGTTGGGCTGGTTTTGGAATGCAGTGGGTGGAGAGGAAGAGCTGGGCTGGTTGTGTGGTGCAGTGGGGGGAGGGGACGAACTGGGCTGGTTTTGGGATGTGGTGGGGGAAGGGGAGATTTTGAAGCCGGTGAAGTCCACATTGAAACCATGAGGCTGCAGGGTTCCCAGGCGGAATATGAGTTGCTGTTCCTGCAACCTTCAGGTGGCATCATTGTGGCACTGCAGGAGGCCCATGATGGACATGTCATCGAAAGAATGGGAGGGGGAGTGGAGATGGTTTGCGACTGGGAGGTGCAGTTGTTGATTCCGAACCGAGCGGAGGTGTTCTGCAAAGCGGTCCCCAAGCCTCCGCTTGGTTTCCCCAATGTAGAGGAAGCCACACCGGGTACAGTGGATGCAGTATGCCACATTGGCAGATGTGCAGGTGAACCTCTGCTTAATGTGGAATGTCATCTTGGGGCGAGGGAGGAGGTGTGGGGGCAAGTGTAGCATTTCCTGCAATTGCAGGGGAAGGTGCCAGGTGTGGTGGGGTTGGAGGACAGTGTGGAGCGAACAAGGGAGTCACGGAGAGAGTGGTCTCTCCGGAAAGCAGACAGGGGTGGAGATGGAAAAATGTCTTGGGTTCGGGGTCGGATTGTAGATGGCGGAAGTGTCGGAGAATGATGTGTTGTATCCGGAGGTTGGTGGGGTGGTGTGTGAGAACGAGGGGGATCCTGTTTGGGCGGTTGTGGCGGGGGTGGGGTGTGAGGGATGTGTTGCGGGAAATGCGGGAGACGCGGTCAAGGGCGTTCTCGACCACTGTCGGGGGAAAGTTGCGGTCCTTGAAGAATTTGGATATCTGGGATGTGCGGGAGTGGAATGCCTCATCGTGGGAGCAGATGCGGCGGAGGCGGAGGAATTGGGAATAAGGGATGGAATTTTTGCAGGAGGGTGGGTGGGAGGAGGTGTATTCTAGGTAGCTGTGGGAGTTGGTGGGCTTGAAATGGACATCAGTTACAAGCTGGTTGCCTGAGATGGAGACCGACAGGTCCTGGAAGGTGAGGGATGTGCTGGAGATGGCCCAGGTGAACTGAAGGTTGGGTTGGAAGGTGTTGGTGAAACCTTCAGTTCACCTGGGCCATCTCCAGGTGAACTCATCCCTCACCTTCCTGGACCTCTCAGTCTCCATCTCAGGCAACCAGCTTGTAACTGATGTCCATTTCAAGCCCACCGACTCCCACAGCTACCTAGAATACACCTCCTCCCACCCACCCTCCTGCAAAAATTCCATCCCCTATTCCCAATTCCTCCGCCTCCGCCGCATCTGCTCCCACGATGAGGCATTCCACTCCCGCACATCCCAGATATCCAAGTTCTTCAAGGACCGCAAATTTCCCCCCACAGTGGTCGACAACGCCCTTGACCGCGTCTCCCACATTTCCCGCAACACATCCCTCACACCCTGCCCCTGCCACATCCGCCCAAAGAGGATCCCCCTCGTTCTCACACACCACCCCACCAACCTCCGGATACAACACATCATCCTCCGACACTTCCGCCATCTACAATCCGACCCCACCACCCACGACATTTTTCCATCCCCACCATGTCTGCTTTCTGGAGAGACCACTCTCTCCGTGACTCCCTCGTTCGCTCCACACTGCCCTCCAACCCCACCACACCTGGCACCTTCCCCTGCAACCGCAGGAAATGCTACACTTGCCCCCACACCTCCTCCCTTGCCCCAAGATGACTTTCCACATTAAGCAGAGGTTCACCTGCACATCTACCAATGTGGTACACTGCATCCGCTGTACCCGGTGTGGCTACCTCTACATTGGGGAAACCAAGCGGAGGCTTGGGGACCGCTTTGCAGAACACCTCCGCTCGGTTTGGAATCAACAACTGCACCTCCCAGTCGCAAACCATTTCCACTCCCCCTCCCATTCTTTAGATGACATATCCATCATGGGCCTCCTGCAGTGCCACAATGATGCCACCTGAAGGTTGCAGGAACAGCAACTCGTATTTCGCTTGGGAACCCTGCAGCCCAATGGTATCAATGTGGACTTCACCAGCTTCAAAATCTCCCCTTCCCCCACCGCATCCCAAAACCAGCCCAGTTCGTCCCCTCCCCGCACTGCACCACACAACCACCCCAGCTCTTCCTCTCCACCCACTGCATCCCAAAACCAGTCCAACCTGTCTCTGCCTCGCTAACCTGTTCTTCCTCTAACCCATCCCTTTCTCCCACCCCAAGCCGCACCTCCATCTCCTACCTACCAACATCATCCCATCTCCTTTACCTGTCCGTCTTCCCTGGACTGACCTATCCCCTCCCTACCTCCCCACCTATAATCTCCTCTCCACCTATCTTTTTTTCTCTCCATCTTCGGTCCGCCTCCACCTCTCTCCCTATTTATTCCAGAATCCTCACCCCATCCCCCTCTCTGATGAAGGGTCCAAGCCCGAAATGTCAGCTTTTGTGCTCCTGAAATGCTGCTGGGCCTGCTGTGTTCATCCAGACTCACATTTCATTATCATGGACAGTTTCACTTTTATTTTTCCTCTGTACTTGATTTTCTAGATCTTTCCCCACTCCTGGACAGCCTAGGATTACTAAAACCAGTGCCTTACCATTTCATTAGCCATGTCATTTAAGCTGTTAGGATAATGTCTGTAAAGACACAGTGACTTGTTTGACCACAGCTGCAAGAACTTATTAAGCTCAGCTTCTCTGGAACTTGTAATTTCCACAAATTTCATGCACACCTTCATTCAGCCCTGACATGTGATGTTACATTTGTCATTGTCTACTTCCAAAATATCCTGTACGTTACCGAATATTTTTAAAAGTTTTTCTTTGCAAAATATTTCTTGTTTTTTTCTTTCCCGTCTGTTTATCACAGATGTGTAAAGAACAATTAACTCTGTTTGTGGTTTCAGGAGGAAAACAAATCACTTGCTGTTCAATGTTTTGACTGTGTCAGATTTATTTCAGTGGCCAGCACAGCATGGAGAAATCTCCAGGCTCACAGCATTGAAGATAATCCCAGAGATTGGGAACAGAAGGAAATCCATAATTTTACTCCTGTGTTATCTCAGGGAATTTCATCTTGTTATGGGCAATGCTAATGGTATATGCTGCTGGTCTGGGCTTTCCCTCATATTTCCGCATACCTTGCCCCATTATTCTGCAGGTCTGCAGGTGGAAATTGTTTTAATGTGGAAGGACGCCATTCCAGTAAGTTTATCACTGAAACATCTATCATGGTGAGCTCGTGCTGAATATTATCAAACAATATTTTACCTGTCGGGTTAATCACTCGTCAATTATGAGGGCTGGGTATATGTGGGACAAGCTGGAGGAGGGGTCTTCATTACCGACCTTCGCCAAATTTTCATTTGGTATGTGAGGGCTTCTCCCCAGTGGGACTTCCCAGGCGATCGCTGTCCTAACCGTGACACTTCACCCAGGCTGTGCGCTGAGCATGCCACTGCGATGCACCTGTTCTTGGAGAAATCCCACCAATTGTGTGATGTCCACATTCATATAACACAATGTGGGTTTCCTGCACACCATAAGCTGATTGTTTCAACGCATACCACTGAGTTTGCACATTATACATACCATGGCATCTGGTGGGAGTACCACAAATACGCTGGAAACATTTTTTTTGCCCATGTGACACTTTTGCATACCAGTTACACTGAGCTTTTTGAGGAAAATTTCCTGGTACTTTATGACAACCAAGCAATATTTGCAGGGGCACAGCCCCTGGTTTTGTGCTACAATATCCATTTCTTTGCGATCACAGACACAGCTTGTCATTGAATCCCTTCACTCCATTTGCCACAATCGGTGCCCATGAATCACATCTGTTGTTATTCTACTGCTCAGTGCTTTGACTGTCAGACATACGTTAGGGGCCAACAGAGTTCTCAGGAGTCTGTGGCCTTGCAGCAGTGAAGAGAATCCCAGAGACTCAGAGATTGAGAACTACAGGAAATTCATAATTTTACTGTATTATCTTTGGAAATTTTATCCTGTCATCAGCTGTGCTAATGTTGTTTTCCGTGTGGAATGGTATGGGCTACATATCTGTTTATTTGCACAAATTTGTGCAAGAAATGTGTCTCTTGCTGCAACTCCTGAGTTTCTGCACAAACACTGGTATTCAGCCTGCCATCCAGTTCATGAATTAGGTTCGGTTGCATAATTTTGTCACACTTCCCTCCATTGTAATTGGTAACTGATAAGAGGAACTGAAAAAAAAATGCATAAACAGAAATCAATCCTGCATTAGATTCTGATCTACTGGCTTGGCCACTCATTCTGCAATGCAGGCATTATTGTAGCAGTCTGTTTTCCCACAGGGTCTATGTTGCAGACAGTGTAGAGAATATCAACGCCCATAAATCTGAACATCATCAGTAATCAGAAAGCTCACAATCCCGTCCTTAAATATACTCAGATACTGAACTGCTGCAGTCCTTTTTGGCAGGGAACTCCAACGTTTTACACCACTTTGGGAAAAATAAACACGTTATCTCCCTTACCGAGCATCTCTTTTATGCTTAATCACACATACCTACACCTTCACTACCTATAACTCCAGTCGTTTTGTAAATTTCAATGAGATCACATCTTCGTAATTCAAGAATCTGTCTGTTAATTTTGCCAAACCTTTCTTTCCAGGAGAATTCATTCATCCTGGGGGACACTTTGAGTGAATATTTGTTGCACTGGCTCCAAGACAATGACATCTTCCCTCAGATAAAGAGACTAAAACTGCAAGGAGGTTTCCAGGTGCTGTCTCACCAAATTATTGTGGTTTGTAGTTTCAAAATTACTGCAGGGACCAGGGAGACAGTTCCCGCACACAAGGACCTTGAATAATTCTCTACCTTCTTCAGAGACCTGAGGTGTTCAGTTACCTGAAGAACAGTCATTCATTCATTGGCAGTGCCTCAGTGACAAGGATGACTTCCCTTCACTCTCTCACAGTGAGCCCAGAGGTGGCTGTACAGTCAGATGTAGCTTCCACACTCACTGTTACATCTGAGGCCAAAGTTGGTCATGGGAAGGGGTGGGTGGGGAATTAGTGTGGTGGTGCGAAGCCTACGCTGTTTTGCCTGGCTTCTGTGTTTTTCCTATGGCAAGTCTCAAGGTTCTCAATACCTTCCCAGATGCTCTTCCCTCCCCACTATGGATGGTCTAGTGCCAGTGATTCCCAGGGGTCTGAGTTCGACAGCAGGGAGCTTCCCCTGGAGTTACCACAGTTGGACTTGTTTCCTCTTTTGAAAGAGCTCACAAATGTGGCACCTCGGAGCTCTCCCAGGATGCTCTCCTCCTTCCAGATAAGGCAGACAAGAGAATGTAGTTTCTGCAGGAACATAGCCCCAGTGTCGACTGTTGAACACAAGGTAAGATTCAGATCTCATACCTGGGAATGTTTTTCAATCTGAGTAACAGACTCACACATAAATTTATCACTTTTTTCTTTCCTCTGTGCAATACCCAGCACTGGTAACAAACAATAACAAAGTGATCAACAGTGATGCGAATCTGGCAGGACTACCTATGATTGCACGAAGTAGGAGATGTGAACTGAGCGTATTGTAGTAGTCAACAAAAAAATTATTTGACAAACAATAATCATTTGTATGAATCAATATCACATCAGTAGCACTGACCAGTTGACCTGTCGCTGCCGTGGCTCACAGGTAACGAGTGACCCATTTGGATCAGGCCACACCTTTCATGTGCAAGGATTACAACAGTTATCATTTTAGCTGGAAAACAGTGACAAACACAGGAGCAACTGGTGTGCAACAAAGGTGTCAATTTCAACACATTTCCTTTAAATTCTGTAGATTCACATTAATGTCCAATCAAGGTTGTTGATACTGTATGCACCTGATACTGTTGACCTTCTGGATGGTGGAGGGAGTTGTCAAATAATCTATTTTACCTGAGGGGTTTCAACATATGTTGCAAATATCACATTAATGTGAATATCATCCTGGATTTGTTCTGGGCAGGAACTCAGAAGATTTGTTCATGTTTTAGGTGAGGTGGTTGAAGAGGTGTTTCAGTGTGATTAGGAAAAGCTGGCTGAAAGAGCAAATGCATGGCAGATGAATTATAATTTGGATTCATGTGACATGATCCATTTTGGTAACAAAAACAGTAAGGCATGGAAAAGGAGATGTGCACCCAAACCTGAGCGCCTTTGCATGTTAGTCGTTTGACATTCCAGCTGCAGAATCTGTCTCGAAGGTGTGTTTGCCTTCATTGCAAGAGGATTCGGTTCCAGGAGCAGGAATCAGCTGTGCCATATGGGAACTATACATCCCAGTTGGTATTTGAGATGAACGATTTGTTCTATTATTATTTTTAAACACTGATGTAGATGCTTCAAACGACACTTTTGGACGAATATGAACGTTGTCATCCTCAAGGAGGTTAGTTGACCTGCAGAAGAACATCCCATGATGTATTCTCCACATTTTCAGCCAGCAGATTAAAAAGGGAGGAACAATTGTGCCTGTAAAAACTGGAGAGGAAGTTTGGTAGAAATCATGTGAACTTTCTCAATGGCATCTGATCATGACTCGTGGTTTTGAGTTTCAAGAATCAAAAAACACAAATACAATTCAAGAAAGAGAAAAAAAAAGTGATTTGCAGAATTGTTTATGAAGATCTGCAAATAATCAACCGAACATTTGGTTGAACAAAACTTCTTAAAAATGTAAAATCCATATTTACCCCGTAATCTGCAACTATCAATATTCAGGATTCTAAATACAAATGCCCAGTGTAATGTGAGATTTGGTATCTGTAGGATAGAATGTTGGTCACAGAAACAATACTGCTATTCTGTATTTTAAGATGAAATGAATGGTCTTGCATCATAGAACTGTACAGCACAGCAACAGACCCTTCAGTCTGCGATGTTGTGTCGAACTTGACACCAAATTAAACAAATCCCTTCTCCCTGCCCTCGTCCATATCCTTCTATTCCTTGCATATTCATGCAAGAAAAGTCCCTGAAACGCCCTCACGTACCTGCCCTCACCACCCCCTGGCACCGCATTCTAGTTGCCTGCCACTCTCAGTGTTAAAGACTTGCCCCTAACATCCCCTTTGAACTTACCCCCTCACCTTCAATGTTTCCTTCCCCCAACCCCACCTCACTCACCCCCAGTATTAGAATTTCGACTCTAGACGAAAGGATTCTGACTGTCAACCCGACATGTGCATCTCAAGATTTTGTGAAATTCTGTCAAGTCTCCCATCTGCCTCTGCGACTCCAGAGAAAACAATCCGAGTTTTTCCAGCCTCCTCTTTCGGATCATATCTCTAAACCAGGCAGTATCCAGATAAACCTCGACTGCATCCTTTCTAAAGCCGCCACATCCCTTCTGTAATGTGGCAACCAGAATTGAATGCAATACTCTGTGTGTAGCCTGACCAACGTCTAAAAAGCAGCAACATGACATCCTGACTTTTGCACTCAAATCCCCGACCAATAAAGGCAAGCACACCACATGTCTCCTTTACCACCTTATCTGACTGTGTGGCCGCTTTCAGGGAGCTGTTGACATGAAACTCAAGATCCCTCTGTATCACCACTGTCCAGGGTCCTGCCAGTAACTGTATACTTTTCCTGAATATTCCATCTCCTCTGCCGCAGCGTCTCACACTTACAGGATTAAACTTCATCAGCCATTTCTCTCCCATTATCTGCAGTCGATCTGTATTCCATTGAATCTTTTGACAACATTCTACACAGTCCGCAACTTTTCCAATCTTCATGTTGTCTGCAAATTTATGAACTCACCCATCAATGGCTTTTGAATGCATCACTGCGAACAAAACAAAATTATCCCATATGGCTTCTAAACCATTGTATCTACCTGCTATATTACTTGAAGGGACTGATAGACATACAAACCAAGCTTCCTCTGATCATCACTCACTTGAAGGTTCCTAACATTTATCATCTATTCACATACCCTTTTTTGACCTGCCCAAGTCCTTCACCTCACATTTAAATGGGTTGACAATAAGTATTCACAGGCTTCAGGAATAACGACATTCATAAATTTGCGAATTCCATATCGCCCAGAGATTCCTTTTGTTTAAAATGTGCCATTGACTCTCCAAATAATGGAACAATTTATTTGGACAGATGTCAATAACTTTCAAAAAATGTGCACCGGTATTGCGCATCTTGGACACATCAATGTCATTTGGGCAAATGGCCTAAAAACTGACTGCATGAACCGAGTGTGACAAGGAACCAAGGCACTCAACTCAATTCTGAGCAAATTCTGATCAGTTCAGTTATAGGTGAAGATACAACAACTCGCAAAGTCTGATGTTGTTTGTGCCACATATACCTGATGGCACTGGATCCGATACCATAGTACAACCACAGCAACAGGGGAGAATCAAAGACATGTTCGACAGAGGAAGCAAAGTTCTTCATGCTCGATATAAGATTTCTCCGTTTTTTAGTAGATATTGGTTTTCACTGACAAGGCCATCATGTTGTCTTTATATTATTTCATGGGATGATGCCATCGCTGACCAGGGAGCATTTATTGCCCATCCCTAAGTGCCCAGAGGGCAGTTCAGAGTCAACACTTTGCTGTGGCTCTGGAGTCACATGTATGTCAGACCAATTTCCTTTCCTTAAGGGAATTAGGGGATCATTGACAACAGATTCACAGTCATCATTAAAATTTTAATCCCAGATATTTTATTAAATTCAAATTTCCAACACCTGCCGTGGCAGGATTCAAACCGGGGCTCTCAGAAAGTAATCTGGGTCTCCTGGTTAACAATCCGGCGATACTACCGCTGGGCCATCACCTCGCCCACTGCGGCAGATGCTGGTTTAACACTGGTTTAACACTGGTTTCATGGGTGAGTTCAAACACAATCACATTGATTCGGCTCAGAAACAACAGGAAAGCCAGATCAAGTCAGGCGATCAGCTTTCCTTTACTCGAGCATATTGTGCAGCAAACATTTCTTTTCCTCATAAGGATTATGAGGGATTGGCAATAAACGCTCCCTGGTCAGCGATGGCATCATCCCATGAAATAATATAAAAACAACATGTTTGCCTGGCCAGTGAAAACCAATTTCCACTGAAGAACAGAGAAAACTTACATCAAGCATGAAAAACTTTGCTTCCTCTGTTGAACATGTCTTTGATTCTCCCCTGTAGCTGTGGTTGTACTATGGTATCAGATCCAGTGCCATCAGGTGTATGTGGCACAAACAATGACCAACAGGAGTCAAGTCTCCAATCCCAGATTAATGTTTCAATGAAACTCCCTCAGGTGCACTGACGATATCTGTATCGATTTCAACAGAGAGTCACCCTGGGACATTTGTTTATCATGAGCAGCCATTTAACTTCAGCATCACACCACACTCTCTCCGCTTGGTTGCACAAGATATACCTTTGATTTATCTGAGTGACAAGTATTAATGTGGTTGTCACAATATGGAGAAATGTCTCCACATCCTGAGGGATTCACCACTTTCAAGGTCCGCAGCAGGAGCATGATTCAATATCTCCTCTTCCCCAGATTACAACAGATTCAATAAGATGACAAATTCCAATCTGAAAAGATGTCTGGTTTGATTGATAGCTGGACTACATTTTAAACATTGGCCCCCTCCAACAGTGACACACAGTTTGACCACCTTTCAGAGAAAGCAAGAACTGCTGAAGCTGCGGTCAGAGACAACACAGCGTGGAGCTGGAGGAACGCAGCAGGCCAGGTAACATCAGAGGAGCAGGAAAGTTGCTGTTTTGGGTCAGGACCTTTCTTCATAAATGGGGGATGGGAAAGGAGATCACAAATAAACAAAGAGAGGAGGGGTGGGGCTGGGGAAGGTAGGCGGGATGGTGATCATCTTTTTGTAGCATTTCTGCAATTTGTGAAAGCACCTTCAACTTCACTACCTTCATAGCAAATGCTGACCACCTGGAAAATAACAGAATTACCCACATGTCAAATTCCAACAGGTTTCGTGCTCCGTCCTGGAACTCCATCAGCAACTCTCTTTCACCTCCTGGGTCTAACTCAAATGTCGCCCTCTCTAACAATTTATATTAAAGCTGGAAGCTCACAGCAGCATGCGTCAGGGCAATTACAAAATGAATAAACATGACTGGGCTTATCTGTGGTTCTCAGTCTGCAAGAACAGCAATAAATGCAATACGCTGAATGTTACAGTAAAGTATCTTTCCCGGAGTGTACAATGAGTCACAACAGCAAGGTAATTACTGAACATGTATCGGTTAGTTGCTAAAATCACCTTAAATTTAAATAATCTATTCTCATGCACTGCACAGTTATTACTCCATCCTTGAAATATAATAGTGAGGCATATTTTCTATAAAATTATGTAATCTAGGAATCAATTAGAACATTGCTGTGACCAAAATGTGACAGAACTTCTGTTTTGATTTGTCTTCACAGATATCCAACTGAAGCTAGGGCAATTTCAACTTAGCAGAGAGACTCTCATGCCAACTTTCACACCGTTTAAAAAGGAATATAATACCTTGTCAGAGATTCTGATTTCTCCGATAATGGGATAATAAATTATTGATGTTTTCACAAGGCAGGGCAAGGTGTCAAATGGAGAAACAACAAACAGGTCACGCAATTTCTTCGAGGTGCGTGAGGGAGACTTGGTGTAGAACACAGAGCTGAAATTGACTCTCCGATTGGCAATATCAAGAAAAGCCTAATTTGCCACCGGCTTGTATAATTCATGGGTTCACGGGCCGAACAATTCGTTCTGATGATATGTCAACTCCCCTCAGTATAATACATAGGCCTCACTACTCGAATTGAAAAACGATATCCGAGTGTTTTAAAATGAATCAACTCGAAATACTGCAAAAACATTACGAGCATACCTTGTTCGCATCATATGATGCAGTCCACTATATTCACTCTTACTAACATTTTGCAAATAAAATCAGATTTTGTTCTCACTTCCTTTGATGAATGATAGAGGACTAAAGGGCAGTTATCAGTTAGTTTGGAGTTAGAGTCATAGTGTCACATACATATACAGTACGGAATCTGACCCTTCGGTTCCACCCATTGAAGTTTTCTCCCTCTCATGTTAAATGAAAGCCCCCACACATCCCCGGAATTAGAATTTTGACTCTCGACGAAAGGATTCTGACTGTCAACTCGTCATGTGCATCTCAAGATTTTGTGAAATTCTGTTGAGTCTCCCATCTGCCTCTGCGACTCCAGAGAAAACAATCCGAGTTTTTTCCAGCCTCCTCTTTTGGCTCATATCTCTAAACCAGCAGTATCCTGATAAACCTCGACTGCACCCTTTCTAAAGCCTCCACACCCTTTCTGTAATGTGCCAACCAGAATTGAATGCAATCCTCTGTGTAGCCTGACCAACGTCGAAAAAGCTGCAACATGACATCCTGACTCTTGCACTCAAATCCCCGACCAACAAAGACAAGCACACCAAATGTCTCCTTTACCACGTTATCTGCTTCTGTGTCTGCTTTCAGGGAGCTGTTGATATTTATCTCAAGATCCCTCTGTATATCACCACTGTCCTGCCAGGAACTGTATACTTTTCCTTCACATTCGATCTCCTCCGCTGAAGCATCTCATACTTACAGGATTAAACTTCATCAGCCATTTCTCTCCCCATATCTGCAACCGATCTGTATCCCACTGAATCTTTTGAGATCATTCTGCACCGTCTGCAACTTTACTGATCTTCGTGTTGTCTGCAAATTTACAAGCCCACCCATCAATTGCAACACACTGTAGCAGTGAGGAGCCGTGCCAAGGAACAGGAAACAGATGTGCAAGAATGAATGATTCTGCACCACCAACAATATATTTAATATGTGGAATTTGAATAATTAACCATGACACTGGAATAGACATCATGCTTTCATCTGAACCAAGTTAGCAGTTCAGATTGTATTTCCACAAAGCAAAAGACATGAAAATAAAACAAAAAAGAACAGGGGCAGACACGCTGTCTGAAAAGGAAGCTATGTCATTCCATTTTGGAACAGGCCATAGACTTCTATAGCACAGAGAAAGAAAGCTTCCGTCTTATCAGGCCTAAACCTAACTATTCAGCACTTGGCCCAGAGCTTCGTATGCCTCAGCATCACAAGTGCACTAATAAATACCTCTTCACTGTGCTGAGGATTTCTGTCTCTGTCGCCAGAAAGTGCAGCAAGTGCCCACCACCTCAGGGGAAAAAGAAACACACTTTTCCTCACATCCATTTTAAACCTTCTGGCACTTACCTTAAATCGATTGCCTGATGGCTGGTCCCTCTACCAGAGGGAAAGTTTATTTCTGTCTACCCTATATATGTCTCATAATGTTGTACTTCTCAACCTTCTCGCTTTTAAATGCTACACAATGCTCACAAAGAAAATTATCCCATATGGCTTCTTCACCACTGTATCTACCTGCTACATTACTTTAAGGGACTGCTAGACGTGCAAAACAAGATTCCTCTGATCATCACTCCTTTGAATGGTTCTAACATTCATCATCTATTCATATACTCTTTTTTGACCTGCCCAAGTACTTCACCTCACATTTAGCTGGGTTGTGACTGACTGAATGAAGATTTGCTTCATCTTTATCATTATGTCCCATCTGTCTCTCATAGTATTCTTTTACTTCCCCATATTTCTTCAATGATAATGCTGTACATGCGCAGTCAATAAGTGTTCACAGGCTTCAGGAATAACGACATTCAAATATTCGCGAAATCCATATCACCCAGAGAATTCTTTTGTTTGAAATTTGTCATTGACTTTACAAATAATAGAATAATTAAATTGGACATTTAACTTCAAGCATCACACCACACTCTCTCCACTTGATTGCACAAGATACACCTTTGATTTGTCTGAGCATCAAGTATTAATGTGGTTGTCACAATATGGAGAACACGTCTCCACATCATCAGGGATTCACCACTTCCAAGGTCTGCAGCAGGAGCATGATTCAATATCTCCTCTTCCCCAGATAATAACAGACTCAATAAGATGACCAATTCCAATCCAGAAAGCTGTCTGCTCTGATTGATAGCTGGACTACATTTTAAACATTGACTCCCACCAACGGTGACACACAGTTTGACCACATTTCAGAGATAGCAAGAGCTGCTGATGCTCAGAGATAACACAATGTGGAGCTGGAGAAACACAGCAGGCCAGGCAGCATCAGAGGAGCAGCATTTCTGTTTTGATTCGTCTTGATAAATATCCAACTGAAGCAAGGGAAATTTACAACTTAGCAGAGAGACGTCATGTCATCTTTCACACTGTTTAAAATGGAATATAATACCTTCTCAGCGATTCTGATGGCTCTTATAATGGGAGAATAAATTGTGAATGTTTTCACACGGCCCAGCAAGGCGTCAAATGGATTAAAGGTAAACAAGACATGCAGATTCTTCGAGATGTGAGAGGGAGACTTGATGTAGAACGCTGAGCTGGAATGTCCCAATGTGACGCTCTATGGAAATCCAAACAGATATTGACTCTCGGATGGGCAATATCAGGAAAAACCTAATTCTTCCCTGGCTTGTATAATTCATGGATCATGGATTATGCAATTCGCTCAAATTATATAACAACTCCCCTCAGTATAATACGGAGGCCTCACTACTCGATTGAAAAATGATATTCGAGTGTATTAAAATTAATAAGCTCGAAATATTGCAATCATATTACGAGTAAACCTTGTCCTCATGATATGTTGCAGTTCATTCTATTCACTTTCACTAACTGATTGCAAACAAAATAAAAGTTATTCTCACTTCCTTTGATGAATGATCAAGGACTAAAGGGAATTTGTCACTTACTTTGGAGTTAGAGTCATCGTGTCATGGAGATATACAGCACGGAAACAGACCCTTTGGTTCCACTCATTCATGTTGACTCGATATCCTAAATTAATCGGAGCCCAATTGTAAACAACTGGCCCATATCCCTCTAAACCATTTTTATTCATATACACATCCAGGCGCCTTTTAAATGTTGTAATTGTATCAGCCCCACCACTGCCTCCGACAGCTCATCCATGCAAGCACCACGCTCTGCAGGAAAAATGATGCCGCCAGACCTGTTGAGCTTTTCCAGCAGTTTTTTGTTCCTGATTGACAGCATCTGCAATTCTTTTGTTTTCTATACATTTCTATCATGTTTCATCAGTGAGTGAGCCACACGTGCAACACTTGAAATGTGAATTGGTTCTGTTAAGATATGATAATTGTATAACTAGAACATAGTGTTATATTCACAGTAACAGTTTAATGCCTTTATTGAAATTATTATCACTCTGTTTATATTACAAGCATGTTTATTACTTTGTGAATGATTATTCCTTTTGTGCTTTATTTACTGACTTTTTTTCTCTAATTCACTGATTTATTACAGCTCGTGTAAACCCGGAACATAAAATGAATTGGTGCATTTTCAAAATGTGCAGCAAACCAACTCAGAAATAAACCAAAATGGTCGGAAATGGCCACTGATACTCAGCTCTATTTATCGTATTTAAATAGTGAGCAAAGAGCAATGTCTGTATTACGACAAAATTCAGAAAGGAATAACTGTTCATGGATTGAACCAATTGCCTGAAATAACCTGTAAAAAACAAAGAAATTGCACAGGGGATTAAAATAATTATCATGCCTTGCCAATAACGGGTCCAAGGTGTGTGAACAAAATTACCTCAACACCTTCTTGATAGCTGGCGGCCTTATGCGATAAGAAAATAAAAATACCCTGATGAAGAATTTAAGGAGTTACGAGCAAGAAGGTGTAACTTCAAACACACAATTCTGTGCCGAATGTGACGTGAGGTGACAGTGCCTGCCCTTAACATCAAGACAGCATTGGGCGGAGCATGGCATGAAGAAGTTCCAGCAAAGCTGCAAGCAATGGGTATTGGCTGCAAATTCTCGACTGGTTGAAGTCTTGTCCGGTAAATTGGAAGTTGACCGTGGTTGTTGCAGGTCAGTCATCTCATCTCCAGGACATTTCTGCGGGAGTTCTTCAGGGCCGTGGCCTGGGCCCAATGATCTTCAGCTGCTTTATCAATGGCCTTCCCTCCATCATCAGTCAGAAGCGGGGATGGTTGCTGATGATTGCACAATGTTCAGTCCCATTCATGACTGCTCAGATATTAAAGCCGTCCATGTTCAAATACAGCAAGGTTTGGGGAATATCCGGGCATAGGTTGACAAGTGGCAAGTAATATTCATGCCACACAAATGATAGGGCATGACAATCATCAAAAAGAGACCATCTAAGTACCGCTCATCGACATTCAATGGTGTTACGATCGGTGATGTCCATATTATCAACGCCCTGGAACTCCCCATTCACCACAAACCAGACTTCTAACGGCTTTTCCAGCATCATGTGTATGCCCAACGAAGATTTGCATATTTGGTCCGAACATTTGCAATTTTGAACATTCATTCCATTTGCAAATATCAGGTGTCCAATCGGGACAAAGTGAATGTTCTTTTTAATTCAAATCTCTGGGGGTTAACAAATTTCTTTTTGTTTTTCTGAGACTGTGATTAATGTCATTCTCCATGGTCCGTAACTGTGTCAAAGATGGGAGGGGTTCTCTGCTCAATTATTTATGCAGTGCTTTTCGTTTATTGTTCAGCAGACTCGGCAGGACCAACAGTCTTCATATTTACAGACTGCAGAGGGATAGACTCGGTAGAATAGAATCTGACTTTTATCGATTTGACAGCTAATGTGATGAACAGGATTTTGAGCGGTTCTCTCTACACTATTTCTACATATTATGAAACGCTACAATGGCAACGATCGATCTCTTGCATACTTCACGTTATTCAAGCTGGCTACTATCCTGTTCCTGCTCTCGGAGTTCTAAGTAAGTCCTTGTACTTCAATTTTAGTTATCTATTACACATCAAACTGCACTACAATTCTCGAAAATTGTATTTTGTGAAGAGTGGGCATGTTCTAAACTTCCAGTCACAGATTCTGGTCTCCATCCACTGATCCGAATCCCCGGTCTTTCTCCAATCCATGTTATCCATGTTCTAACTGGGAATAACAAATATTAGAATATAGTTACAAGCAGTTAGTCTTAATTCCAGTGGATATCTAGTATATATTTTTCGTATTTTTTGGTATTACACGAGAGTATTCTACACAACATTGTTTCCTTCCTTCGGAGCGATTGTGCCTGTTTGGAAATCAGTTCACAGAATGTTCACTGAGTTGCCTCCAGAAGTAAAATAAATGTTGAAGAAGAATGAGTTCAACAACATTCTTTATTCTCTTTATAACTTAGAGGATCAGTGTTTAAATGTCATTAAATATTTGAGATTCTGAGTGATTTTGAGAGAATGCCTGCTCTGAGAGGATGCCCCCAAAAAGTCTATTTTGTTGCACATCGGTTGAGTGCTGATCACATTAAGGCCAAATTGGAGGCAATTCCAGGCAAATATGCCCAAGTGACTTGAGTGCCAAGTATTGCCACACAGAAGCACAGGAGTGCAGTGAAAAGGTCTTTCAATGGCCGCTTTTAAATGGCATCACAATGCATCACCTCACATTGATCTAAACTAAACTCATTCTGCAACTCGCGAGTCCATTGGCTCAGGTGGTCAAGTTCCCGTTTACTCTGAGGCAACGTTCTTCGCTGTGCATTAAGCTAACAAGTTTCATTTCATCTGCAAACTTATTAACCATTTGTCCCAATTTCAGATCCAAAGCATTGACATAAGTGGCAAAAAAACAACAATGCACCCAGCTCCACTCCTTGTGACATACTGATGGTCACAAGTCTCCAGTCTGAAAACAAATATCCACCATCACCCTCTCTCTCCGACCTTCAAGCTGATTTGGCATCTTTCGGGTCACATACTTGCTCGTCGCCATAAAATGACCACAATCTATCATGGAGACAAGGTATCATTGTGCGAGAGGATTATAGGTCTGTTTCCTTTCAGAGAAATTGCTGATGTCTGTTCAGTATGAAGTCCAAAAACCCTTAGACAAATAGATGGGGCGGGTGGCATAACCTTCACGGTGACCGAAGCTGGTAGAGGCATTCTGCCACCGCCATTTGGCCTGAAAATGCATTGGAAATCTGTGCAGGCAGCAGAGCCGATTGAGCCCACCCCCCGCCGCCATTCTATTGAAGATATTAAAATAAATTTAACAAGTTTAATTCGTACATAGTTAAGATGATCACATTGACTTCTTTAAAATTTATTTTTATAACTTCCCTTCCTGACAGGTAACCTACTGACTATTGCCATCCTATCTCGGAACAACTGTGGTCTCTCCAAGAGTGTGGCATGCTATCTCCAGGCCATGACAGTAGCAGATCTGTTGGTACTTATCTTCGACCTGATATTCAGACACATTCTAATCGTTTTGGAGGAGCATTTTCATTTTCTGTACTCTATGCGCATATGCAACAGCCACGCAATGCTGTTTTATGCATCGTCTGACTGTTCTGTCTGGTTCGACGTAACTTTCACCTTTGATCGCTGATTAGCAATTTCTTCCCAGAAGCTGAAAAGTAAATATTGCACCAGGAAAACTGCAGCAGTGGTTCGGGGAACAGTGTCTCTGCTGAGTTTTTCAAAGAACATCATCTGGCATTTCATTTTCACAGGCAGATACATTTTGGTTAATGCTCCGTGGTTTTGTGGCGTACCATTTGCTGTTCAGTATTCTCTTGTTTGGATGACAGTCGATACTCTCAATTACGTTCCAACACCCTGTGTCCCATTTGTCCTCATTCTGCTGCTCCACGTTTTGACGGTGAGACAGATTTTAATGACTAACAAAGTACGCAAGAAACTACATGCTCACAAAATATTGGAAAATCCAAAAGATCCAGAGTTATAGAACCGTAGAAAATCTATCATTTTACTGCTGCTTATATCAGCGAACTCCATACTGTTATGGGCAGTATTAGTTACATTTTCTATGTGGAGACGTGTGTGTTTCCTTTCGAATCTGATTGTCAGTCACGAGTACTTTATACGGGAGTTGGGCTTCATGCTTCAGCTCCTCAGTTATTGCACAAATACTTGCACTTATTCAGTGACAGTCAAAGTTCAGAGAAGCATTGAGGAAACTTTCATCTTTTTTTGCCAATTATTAAACTCATTAAATAGAGTGAATAACAGAAATACTGAAAAATAACGTATCTCTGCGATTGTTTTGACTTTATTGTCTAATCTGCTTCTGTGGTGAGTAACATTTGGATGCGCAATTTTGATGCCATGGCAAGCAATGCTGCGGACCTAGTGGTGGAAAATGGGATGACATATTTGTTTGGCTGTTTTCCTTGAGCATGGATACGATAGGCTGAAAGACGTCTTTCTGTGCTATACATACAAATTACTCTTGTGAGAGAGACAGGGTGGTATTTGTTCTGAACGGAGAGTGAAGGGACTTTTTAAAATCACGAAGCCCTTGTTTTCAGTCCTGCGGAGAACACTTACCTATCTGCGAATTCGTCAGCGTCCTGGAGTTGTTGAGTAGCCTCAGAAAATAAACCAGAATGAAAACTTACGTGATGAACCACGCACTGCAAAAGAAATTGGAATATTAACATAGAATTAAAACATTAGAATGAGATATTGCAAGAAAACCTTTGCAGGAGCAGCAGTAAGAATTCTTTGCACTGTGAAAGGAAGGCAACATACCAGGAAATACGATGTGGGAAACATGACACACCAGACAACAGTAAGTGTGCAGAAAAAGATTACAAAACTGGATTTAGTTTTTTTTTAACTTTCCTGCAGACAGGTCATGACTGATTCAGTAGGTGTGTTGGCTGTGTACGGAGGATGGGAGACTGCAGGTGTGTCGGTGAACTGGGACGATATACCATGGAAACTGCAGAATTACAGAGCATGGTTAAGAGGAGCCCATTATATATCAGTGACAACGAGGTGGGTTTGAATTATCCCCAAATACACATTGTGAGAATAAGAGGGCTAAATATGTTGTACCTGCTGCTGAGTGATGGAATGTCATGTGAGAATCGCTGTTGATTTTTCATGATTTTATTATTTTATTCAGTTTTAAACTACAAATTTGAAATGACTCATGGATTATGGGCAGCTAATGTCAAGTGTGGCTTTAAAAAAAACACCAGAGAGGCTTCGTTTGAGTTTGAGATCAGGCCTGGAGTCGAACTGCATGCTGAAGTGTAACGTTTGAGCGATCCGTTCATTAGACTGATAACAGTGGGAATGTGGCTGTTCTAAATGCCAAATGTCTGTGCATTGAAACGTTATACTTGATATTGGACAGAAGGTGGGGAGTTTTGGTAAAGACAGTAAAACAGGGGTGGGAGCAGTGTGATTATGTTGGTTACTTTCCAGAGGCAGCGCAAAGTATTGATGGAGTGACTGGATGGAAGGCTGCTTCGTGTGATGGACTGGGCTGTGTTCACAATTCTGTGCAGTTTGTGGTTGTGGGAAGAGCGGTTGCTGCACCAAGCTGCGATGTGCCTGTCTCTGCCTCCCTAACCGGTTCTTCCTCTCACCCATCCCTTCCTCCCACCCCAAGCCGCACCCCCATCTACCTACTAACCTCATCCCACCTCCTTGACCTGTCCGTCTTCCCTGGACTGACCTATCCCCTCCCTACCTCCCCACCTATACTCTCTCCACTTATCTTCTTTACTCTCCATCTTCGGTCCGCCTCCCCCTCTCTCCCTATTTATTCCAGTTCCCTCCCCCCATCCCCCGCTCTGATGAAGGGTCTAGGCCCGAAACGTCAGCTTTTGTGCTCCTGAGATGCTGCTTGGCCTGCTGTGTTCGTCCAGCCTCACATTTTATTGCCCAGACGGGATGTGTTATATGGTGCATCTGTAAAAATTGATTTGAGTATTTGTCTAATTTCCATCATCTCATGACCAAGTTGAGACAGTTTTGTGCTCCACTGATGGTCGTGCTGACGTGGGCGGACAAGGCCAGGTTATTGGTGACTATCCCTCTCAGGAACTTGTCGCCTAACTCGGCATCGTTGATGCAGAAAGGAGTGTGCGCGCCACCCTGCTCCCTGAAGTCAATGACCAGCTCCTCCATTTTGCTCAGGTTAAAGGAGATATTTGTTATCTTTACAGCACGCCGTTAAGCACTCAATCTCCCTATGTATTCTGTGTGACTGTTGTTTGACAATGATGGTGTTGTTCGCAAACGGGAAATGGAGTTGGGGTAGAAGGTAGCCGCACAGCCATGTGTATAAGGAACAGAGGAGACTGAGTAGGATCCCTGCGAAACACCACTGTTGAGGGTTACAGTGGAAGAGCTGATGTCATCTATTCTTACTGATTGCAGTTTGTGGGGCCGGAAGTCGTGAATTCAGTTGCAGAAGTGGAGCCGAGGTCTAGATATCAGCGTTTAGAGAGACATGTGATTGGAATTATGGTGTTGAAGGCAGAAATATCATTGTTCGAGCAGATGCCAGGTGTTGTCGAGTGATTGAAACCTTGGGAGGAGTGGAATGGACGATCCAACAGAACCGTCATTCACCTTGCTTTTTTTCACCGTTAAAAAAAAGAAAACGCGTTCTGAGCTGTTGCTGAGGCAGCTTGAAGATTTCAAAGCTCCGTACCTAATCTGATGCACTTACTTCTGGAAGCTGAAGAATTAGAAAGCTCAGTGAGAAGTATGGCTGTCTTTGCTTGTGTGAACTGAGAAGGTAAAGCTGATCAAAGCTTCAGAAGAGCTGACAATGAGTCCACATTTAAACCTTTCAAACGACATGGAAGTAACCTGGCTGGTGCTATTTTATTTATCAGGTAGGGGTGCTTGTTTACCGGGCAGCCCCTGGTGTAATCGGAGATGGGGACAAAGGCTTTGGATTTAAAGCAGTGACAAAACAACATCTTCTCACACAGTGTGGAGGTGTTCCTCCAGCTCGGCACTGTCTTATCTCTAACTCCAATGTCTGCAGTTTGTACTATTTCTGACAAAGCGTCAGCTTGCTGTGTTAATAAAATGTGAGGCTGGATGAATACAACAGGCCAAGCAGCATCTCAGGAGCACAAAAGCTGACATTTCAGGCCTAGACCCTTCATCAGAGAGGGGGATGGGGACAGGGATCTGGAATAAATAGGGAGGGAGGGGGAGGCGAACCGAAGATGGAGAGAAAAGAAGATTGGTGGAGAGAGTATAGATGGGGAGGTAGGGAGGGGATAGGTCAGTCCAGGGAAGACGGACAGGTCAAGGAGGTGGGATGAGGTTAGTAGGTAGATGGGGGTGCGGCTTGGGGTGGGAGGAAGGGATGGGTGAGAGGAAGAACAGGTTAGGGAGGTAGAGACAGGTTGGACTGGTTTTGGGATGCAGTGGGTGGGGGGGAAGAGCTGGGCTGGTTGTGTGGTGCAGTGGGGGGAGGGGACGAACTGGGCTGGTTTAGGGATGCAGTAGGGGAAGGGGAGATTTTGAAACTGGTGAAGTTCACATTGAAACCATTAGGCTGCAGGGTTCCCAGGCGGAATATGAGTTGCTGTTCCTGCAACCTTCGGGTGGCATCATTGTGGCACTGCAGGAGGCCCATGATGGACATGTCTTCTAAAGAATGGGAGAGGGAGTGGAAATGGTTTGCGACTGGGAGGTGCAGTTGTTTGTTGCGAACTGAGTGGAGGTGTTCTGCAAAGCGGTCCCCAAGCCTCCGCTTGGTTTCCCCAATGTAGAGGAAGCCACACCGGGTACGGTGGATGCAGTATACCACATTGGCAGATGTGCAGGTGAACCTCTGCTTAATATTGAAAGTCATCTTGGGGCCTGGGATGGGGGTGAGGGAGGAGGTGTGGGGGCAAGTGTAGCATTTCCTGTGGTTGCAGGGGAAGGTGCTGGGTGTGGTGGGGTTGGAGGCAGTGTGGAGCGAACAAGGGAGTCACGGACAGAGTGGTCTCTCCGGAAAGCAGACAGGGGTGAGGATGGAAAAATGTCTTGGGTGGTGGGGTCGGATTGTAAATGGCGGAAGTGTTGGAGGATGATGCGTTGTATCCGGAGGTTGGTGGGGTGGTGTGTGAGAACGAGGGGGATCCTCTTTGGGTGGTTGTGGCGGGGGCAGGGTGTGAGGGATATGTTGCGGGAAATACGGGAGACGCGGTCAAGGGCGTTCTCGATCACTGTGGGGGGAAAGTTCTCCAGCATCTGCAGTTCCCATTATCTCTGATACTATCAGCTTGCTGTGTAATTTCGTTTTCTCATGCTGATATTATTTTTTCTTTATTAAATTGTTAAATCTTTTGTTTATGAAACAAAACTGGAATGTGAAAGTCAATTATTCGTAAAATGTCGGATTGGCCATTCAAAGGATTGATAAAGTAAGTGTTCCAGGCCTTCGAGGGAGGGGTGCATAGGTGGGGGAGTCACTTCCCACAGACTAATGGGGTGGCCATGGGAACTCACATGGGCCCAAGCTATGCCTGCCTCTTTGCAGGATAAATGAAAAAGTCTCTCTTCTGCAGTGACACTATCCCCCACCTCTTCCTCCTCGTCACTGATGACTGTACCAGCACATCAGGAACTTGAACAGTTCATCAACATTACGAACACCTTTCACACCGAAATCATGTTCACCTAGACCATTTCTGCTTCCTCTCTCTCCTTCCTGGGCCTCTCTGTCTCCACCTCTGGTGACCACCTCACGACTAATACCTATTTCGAGCCCACCAGCTTCCACAGCTCCCAGCTCCCTGGGTGGATCGGCCATGCTAAATTGCCCGTAGTGTTCAGGGGTGCGTGGGTTATAGGGGATCAGTCTGGGCGGTATGCTTCAAAGGACGGTGTGGACTTGTTTGGCCGAAGGGCCTGTTTCCACACTGTAGGGAATCTAACCTAATCTAAAAAAAACCTTCCAGTTGTGAACTGCTTCAACTGTCCTTCCCACTTCTTGGACAAAATGTCCATCCTGGGCCTCCTCCAGTGCCAAAATGAATCCACCCGGAAACTGGAGGAACAGCACCTCATGTTTTCGGAAGCCTCCAAACCAATGGGCTCAAGGTGAAATTTACCAGTTTCAAAATCTCCTCATCCCATAAACAACCCTCCCTCTCATCCACGCCTCCTCGGCCTGTCCATCTTCTCGCCCACCTATCCGCTCTTCCCACCTCACTGACTAATCCCCACCACTGCCTACCTGCACTCACCTATCACTATTCCACCTACCTTCCCTAGCCCCACCCCTCCATCTCTGTTTATTTCAGAGCTCCCTTTCCTCTTCCCCATTTCTGAAGAAGGGTCCTTCATCAAAACATCAGCTTTCCTGCTCCTCTGCTGCAGCCTGGCCTGCTGTGTTCCCCGAGCTCCACATTGATACGATTCAGAGACCCTATCGGGAAATCTTGGATAGACTGGCCGCAGTGAGGAATGTGGGCTGTCGTATCAGAAGGCGTGATGTAGAAGGACAGATCAGTTCTACAGAATGCTCTGCACTAGAATGCTGCCTTGGCCAATGAGTGAATCAACATGTTCAGGAATTTGTTTAGAAAGCTGCCGTGTCTATTTGAATACATCAATCATATTTTATATCAGTATAATAATCCAAATTTACCAACATATGCTGATATCCTTTCTGCTAATCATTCAATGAATCATACAAGATGCCATCACAGAGAAACAAGCCAACCATCAATCTAATGAATTTAAGAGTCCCTCACAATCCAAATAGATTGCATTCAGAAGCAACACAACGCTGTTCCCACATACTCCATATCATTCTTTTTCTAACCCTGCTGATCACTGCAAACAGATGGGTGACAACAAAGGGAAGGGCACACAGTAACATTAAAAACCAGCGCTGGAGATGTATGTGAAATAACTACACTGAGGCCAGTGTCCATATCTAATTCACCTTTTATTTGTACACGAACATTCCTTGAATTTAGCACTGCCTCATTCAGAGGCAGCTACCAGAGTGTCAGCATCTCTGACACACACCCGTCTTATCTGTCAGCCAGGGCTCCCTAGTTTGGGCTGTTATCAGGCCCAATCAGGGAACTCATATTCTGTGAGGTTCAACTGGCCAAACTGCTCACAGACCACTGCAGTATGTTCTTCGAAAATTAAGCACAGACGATAAAGAAACAATTACATTCGCGGGGTAAAGGAAGGAATGAGGAAAAACTGGGCAGGGAAAGGGAGCTCCACGTTGGGGGTGGCACAGAGAATGGAAGAAAATTGAATGGGAAGGAGACAAATTGAGAATGAGGGAGACAGCTTTAGTTGTCTGAACAAAGCATTCCTTTTGAGAAATGATATAAGAGTTGGAGTGTAGACTGTGCTCAGTTTCCCCTATCTTGATCTGTACTCCACTTTCAATCAGTAATATCTGCAATTTCTGTATCATTTCCAAATTCTCTCCATTCAATTTTGTGCTGGTGGAATTTTTTGAACAGCAGAGATAATATTTCTTTGCACAGTTGTCTTCAGAGAAATGAGTTGCATGCATAACTATGTTATTTTTCCTGCTTGTATTGTACCCAAATAAAATAAAGTTAATTGCACTGTTGAAAAGCATTCTGCTTTTGGATAAATGATTTATCTCATTCACCTGATATATATTCCTGTTAATGAGTTGTGTTTCTGTTTTGTGAAGAAATATGAATGAGCTAGAGCAGTAATGGCAATGCCCATTGTGGTGATTCTCGAACAGTACAGCTGTATATGGGGACAGGGAGGGTAGTGGGACTCACAAGAGTATTCCAAGACAGAAAGGGAGAAACAACTGATGTTTTTGAGAGCAGCGAGGCAGTGAGGAGAATGAAATGCAGCCTGAAGGGGAATCCGGCTGCATTCTCAAAGGCACTGGCTAAATGGAAGAGGACGCAAAGGATTCACTCAGAGGAAGAGAAGATCAGACTAGACTGACTGTGAAACAGACAATGCTCATTGGGAAGTTACTGATAGGAGGGTGAATCAATCAGGCTTATTTTGAGACTGTTATAGTCACCATATAGTCCCTGGGAGGTGTGTAGATCAGGCTAGGCTCATAAAGAAACGTATCCCTGAGAGTAATTAACACGTAGACCCCTCTGGGAATGAGTGAGGGGCTGGACATCCTGCTCCCACTGCTGCTGGTAATGCCCAGTCGGGGCACTCTGGCTGGAGATTTCCACGGTATCATCAACATGAATGGACACTCCAGAGGTTATGACAGTGAACTGGGCTTGATGTCCAGATTCCTGATGGAAACAGTTAACTTTGTCATGCTGTACAACATCTTCATCGTCCCTGCAGACTGAGCACAGATTAGACACAAGATAATAAAATGTGAGGCTGGATGAACACAGCAGGCCAAGCAGCATCTCAGGAGCACAAAAGCTGACGTTTCGGGACTGGACCCTTCATCAGAGAGGGGGATGGGGGGAGGGAACTGGAATAAATAGGGAGAGAGGGGGAGGCAGACCGAAGATGGAAAGTAAAGAAGATAGGTGGAGAGAGTATAGGTGGGGAGGTAGGGAGGGGATAGGTCAGTCCAGGGAAGACGAACAGGTCAAGGAGGTGGGATGAGGTTAGTAGGTAGATGGGGGTGCGGCTAGGGGTGGGAGGAAGGGATGGGTGAGAGGAAGAACGGTTAGGGAGGCAGAGACAGGTTGGACTGGTTTTGGGATGCAGTGGGTCGGGGGGAAGAGCTGGGCTGGTTGTGTGGTGCAGTGGGGGGAGGGGACGAACTGGGCTGGTTTAGGGATGCAGTAGGGGAAGGGGAGATTTTGAAACTGGTGAAGTCCACATTGATACCATTAGGCTGCAGGGTTCCCAGGCGGAATATGAGTTGCTGCTCCTGCAACCTTCCGGTGGCATCATTGTGGCACTGCAGGAGGCCCACGATGGACATGTCATCGAGAGAATGGGAGGGGGAGTGGAAATGGTTTGTGACTGGGAGGTGCAGTTGTTTGTTGCGAACTGAGTGGAGGTGTTCTGCAAAGCGGTCCCCAAGCCTCCGCTTGGTTTCCCCAATGTAGAGGAAAAGCCACACCGGGTACGGTGGATGCAGTATACCACATTGGTAGATGTGCAGGTGAAGCTCTGCTTAATGTGGAATGTCATTTTGGGGCCTGGGATAGGGGTGAGGGAGGAGGTGTGGGGGCAAGTGTAGCATTTCCTGCGGTTGCAGGGGAAGGTGCCGGGTGTGGTGGGGTTGGAGGGCAGTGTGGAGCGAACAAGGGAGTCACGGAGAGAGTGGTCTCTCCGGAAAGCAGATTGGGGGGGGGGGGGATGGAAAAATGTCTTGGGTGGTGGGGTCGGATGGAAAAATGTCTTGTGTGGTGGGGTCGGATTGTAAATGGCGAAAATGTCGGAGGATGATACGTTGTATCCGGAGGTTGGGAGGGTGGTGTGTGAGAACGAGGGGGATCCTCTTAGGGCGGTTGTGGTGGGGGCGGGGTGTGAGGGATGTGTTGCAGGAAATTTCCCGCAACACATCCCTCACACCCCGCCCCTGCCACAACCGCCCTAAGAGGATCCCACTCGTTCTCACACACCACCCTCCCAACCTCCGGATACAACGTATCATCCTCCGACACTTTCGCCATTTACAATCCGACCCCACCACCCAAGACATTTTTCCATCCCCACCCCTGTCTGCTTTCCGGAGAGACCACTCTCTCCGTGACTCCTTTGTTCGCTCCACACTGCCCTCCAACCCCACCACACCCAGCACCTTCCCCTGCAACCGCAGGAAATGCTACACTTGCCCCCACACCTCCTCCCTCACCCCTATCCCAGGCCCCAAGATGACATTCCACATTAAGCAGAGATTCACCTGCACATCTGCCAATGTGGTGTACTGCATCCACCGTACCCGGTGTGGCTTCCTCTACATTGGGGAAACCAAGCGGAGGCTTGGAGACCGCTTTGCAGAACACCTCCGCTCAGTTCGCAACAAACAACTGCACCTCCCAGTCGCAAACCATTTCCACTCCCCCTCCCATTCTTTAGAAGACATGTCCATCATGGGCCTCCTGCAGTGCCACAATGATGCCACCCGAAGGTTGCAGGAACAGCAACTCATATTCCGCCTGGGAACCCTGCAGCCATATGGTATCAATGTGGACTTCACCAGTTTCAAAATCTCCCCTTCCCCTACTGCATCCCTAAACCAGCCCAGTTCGTCCCCTCCCCCCACTGCACCACACAACCAGCCCAGCTCTTCCCCTCTACCCACTGCATCCCAAAACCAGTCCAAACTGTCTCTGCCTCCCTAACCAGTTCTTCCTCTCACCCATCCCTTCCTCCCACCCCAAGCCGCACCCCCATCTACCTACAAACCTCATCCCACCTCCTTGACCTGTCCGTCTTCCCTGGATTGACCTACCCCTGCCTACCTCCCCACCTATACTCTCTCCACCTATCTTCTTTACTCTCCATCTTCGGTCCGCCTCCCCCTCTCTCCCTATTTATTTCAGTTCCCTCTCCCCATCCCCCTCTCTGATGAAGGGTCCAGGCCCGCAACGTCAGCTTTTGTGCTCCTGAGATGCTGCTTGGCCTGCTGTGTTCATCCAGCCTCACATTTTATTATCTTGGAATTCTCCAGCATCTGCAGTTCCCATTATCTCTACAGAGTAGATACACCTGGTCATAGCCAGATGGGTCTGTACACCTATCTGATAGATTTTCTGCTTGTGACCGTATGTTCTCATTCAAATCCAGTGCTGTCAAGGAGATGTTCTTCTCTGACCACTGCCTGCTACTGGCTGACTGTCACATACAGGATAACCAGAGGCCTGGCAAAGGAATGAGGAAGCTGAATGTGAAACCGTTGACCTAAAAAAAAATGAAGCAGCTCAAATGTGATTACAAAGTTTGGAGGACAATAAAGGCCCTCTTTGAATTTGCTGGGAAATAGTCAAAAGAAACAACAAAACACATTCTCAATTTGAGAGAGAGTTGGGCAAAACTGTCCAAACTCCAGAAACCCATGCAGAATCTCCTCTTACCGCAGACAATGGGAGTCAATGTAACGGAGGATCCCCAGGAGGTGAAGAGACAGCAAGCATTACTCTTTGCCTTGGAGGCCTCCAAGATAAACTTACAGTTCAGGGTCCACACCTTGGAGCAGGATTAAGCAATAGAGTCAGACCCTTCGGTCCAACTCATCCATGCTGACCGCATATCCCTAATAAATCTTGTACCATTTGCCAGCAATTGGCCCATGTCCCTTAAACTCTTCCTCTTCATATTCCCATCCAGATGCCTTTTAAATTTTGTAATGGTACCAGGCTTCAGTACGTCCTCTTGCAGCTCAATACATGCACACACCAGCCTCTAAATGAGCCCCTTCAATCGCTTTTAAATCATCCCTCCCTCACCGTAAGCCTATGCCCTTTAGAATTGACCTCCCCACCCCTGGGAAAAGGTTTTGTCTTTTTAGTCTATCCATGTTTCTCATGCTTTTATTATTCTCTATAAGGTCACCCCTCAGCCTTTGACACTCCAGGGAAAATAGCTCCAGTGTATTCACCCTCGCCCTTTTGCTCAAACCCACCAACTCGATCAACATCCATGTCAATATTTTCTGAACCTTTCAAATTTTGTATCATCCGGGAGACTGGAGTTGGATACAGTATTCCAATTGTGGCCTAATCAATGTCCTCTACAGCCGCAGTGTGACCTCATGAGATGTGCTCACATTTCTTCTTCCAGAAGATGCACAAGGAGAGCTCTGTGCTTAGCAGCCTGAAGGAAGAACATGGCTCAGTAAGTTTATCTCAGTCTGACATCCTGAGGTTCAGCAAATCCTTTTAAGCCAGTCTGTACGACACTATGGCCACAGAGAGAGCAGATTCCCCGTCATTCCTGTCCTCGATCATGGAGATCTTAGACAACAGTGAGCAGGAGAGCCTGCACCAACGATTGTCTCTGGATGTGCTGACGAAGAGCCAAATCCTTAGAAAATAATACAAAGTAATGCCTTACTGGCTGAATTATATTCGGCTCTGTGGGACTTGATTGGCCAGGAGCTGCTGGAGCTGTACAACAGTACGCTTCTGGCAGATACTATGAGCAAATCCACAAAGAAAGGAATCGTCACCTTGATCTGGGCCAAAGGATCCTTCATTCCCTTCACTGTATGGACAGATTATCAGAAAAAGCTGGGCATGTGTTTTGGAGAGTCTGGGGGCTGCACAAAATTTTGGGAGGTGCACACTGTGGGTAAAAACCTGGCCATCAGTTGTGAGGCACTGCCTGTGTTGTTGTACATGGCACAGGTCTGGCCCAGCCTCCACAATGCACTGCTTCAGTCACCCGAGCCATCTTCCCTTTCATCTGGAAGCCTACGATAGACCGTGTCTGCAACAACTCCATAGACAACGCTCTGGATAAGTGGGGGAAGAACGTACCCAATGTCACCCACATCCTGATGGTCATCTTGCTGTGCACTAAGTTGTGTGTACACCCTCGGTACGCAAAGACCGAGTGTCACTCCATACTGAGGTACGACCTGATCCCGGTGTTGCGAAGGATGGGACTGGCCTCTCTGCCACAGAACACTCCACATAGTTGGACCATTCTATAACATCTGTCCTTCGTTGTGAGATTGCAAAGAAAAATACCTTTGATCACCAGTCCATCGGATAGTGGTCGGCATGCAACGTGCTCGAGTTCCTGCGGGAAAAGGAAAGGGTGGATCCTGTCGTGTCATTCCCCAAGCAAACTGTCAAAGCCATTTGGTACAATGCTTCATCACCAGAAATTTCCAACAAACAACAAGACACTGTTTGGCTGGTGGTGAGAAGGGCACTACCTGGCAGATTGTTAATGTACGCCCGGTGGCCTCTGCTACCGTACACAGCCCTTGAAGTGGCTGTGTTTGAAACCCAAAACATCAGCTTTCCTGCTGCTCTCATGCTGCCTGTCCAGCTGTGTTCGTCCAGCCCTAGCACCTAGTTATCTCAGACTCCAGCAACGGCCATTCCTACTCTCTCTCGGCTCAGTGTGAGACTGTCTGCCCTGTCAATGTGACTTATTCCATTTCCCAGCTGCACCAGTCTAATATTTATCTCTTTCCTCACCATCTCCTTGGGTCCCATCCCGCCCCCTCACGACTTTAAATCCTCCAAAGCAGCTCCAACAAATCTCCTCGCCAGTATATTAGTCCCCTTCTAATCCAGGTGCAATCTGTCCTTCTGACACAGGGCTCAAAACGTTAGTTTGCTTTCTCTCTGTGGGTGCTGGCTTGACCCACTGTGATCTTTTTTGTTTTTAATTCCAAATTCTCCTAAGATGTCTATTTTTACCGCTGTTGAACTGATCTTCACTAAAACGTCATGAAGATCCCAGCAATCAATTGGGGCCTGGGCTGTCCTCATGAAGCTCAGAGGTGAAAGCAGGCTTTTCATGAGAGGATGACAATGGAGCCTTTGTGTTCCCACTTCAGCTCTCTCGGGGATGTCATGTTTGTGGGCCTATAGCTTGGATTCATCTCATTCTAATTCATCTTTGCTTTATCCAGGAAAGAGTGATCTTCCCTGCAGGATTTCCTGAAAGTTTTAGATCTCATTCTCCTTCATCTTTCTGCCTAGTTGATTGTCTTCAATGTGGTGTTGGATGAGAGAGAAACTGGGAATTCTGTTGGGTCAGGAGCTCCCTTCATAACTAAAGGAGACACAGAAATAGACATACTCAGAAATTAAAGTGATGGCTCGTTAAGCTGGTTTGTTGTTCCATACGTTTTGTTACTGGGCTGGGTAACATCCTCAATGCAGCCTCAGGCTGTTACCCAGCACAGTAACAAAACGTCTGCAGAAGAGCAATCCAGCTCAACGAGCCAACCAACCTCAACACCCACAACCCGAGCTACAGATCTACTCCAAAACCTTAAATGAGTATAGTTTTTGAGAAGATTTGGAGCTCAGGTTGCAGATTTAAACAGGATATTCTTCAAATTAGCCGTAGCACAAAGGCAGAATAGGATTACTTACACAGAGTTTTTAAAAGGAATGGAAACCCAAAAAGCATAATCTGCCATTACCTTCACAACAGACCACAACAAGAAGACACAACATGGCCAGACGCACTAGTCACCCTTCCATGCATCAGAGGTATATCAGAGATTACCACAAGATTACTCATACCCCTTGGTATCAGGGTAGCCCACAAATTAACAACCACATTGCAATGGCTACTAATGAACATAAAGGATCCCATACCCACAACCAATAAAAGTAACGCAATATGAAAAATGCCATGCAACGACTGTGAGAAACATTATATCGGCCAAACTGGAAGAAAACTGACAATAGGGATGCACGAACAGCAAGTAGCCACCAAGAGGCACAAACAATTCTCATTGGTTTCAATGCACATGGGCAAAGAAGAATATGAAATAATTGGGGCAACATACCCATAATAGCACAAGCCAAACAGAGACAAGCCAGGGAATTCTCAGAGGCCTGGTATTTCAACTGGAACAACCAAGAGAGAACATCAATGCTTCACCAGAGGCACGCTGATGATGTTACCTGGCAGTGTGACAAAACATCTGCAATCAAACAGGCAGCTCAGTGAGCAAGTCCACAGCCTCAATGGCTGAATAGGCTGGGGCTATATTTCCTGCAGTGTTGGAAACTGAGGGGTGACCTTGCAGAGTTTTGTAATATTGTGAGGGGCATAGATAAGATAAATAGACAATGTCTTTTCACTAGGAGAATGGGGAGTCTGAAACTAGAGAGCATAGGTTTAAGATGAGAGGGGAAAGATTTAAAAGTGATAGAAGGGCAACCATTTCATGTGGATGATTGTGTATGCATGGAATGAGCTGCTAGAGGAAGTGGTGGATTCTGGTCCAGTTACAACATTTAACAGGCATCTGGACAGGGACATGAATGGGATGAGTTTTGAGGGATATGGGCCAAATGCTGGAAAATGGGACTAGATTTATTTATGCATCGTGGATCACAGCAGGTTTCCATAGTTCTTTTCAGATTTTGGTAAATACAGTAAAGCGAAGGCTTGGTAAAAGCAATTTGCTTAAATATGAAGTTTATTAAGAAATAATAAATGATTATAATGGCGATAATAAATTATTACAGTGATAATACTAAGTGGAAAAGAAAAGAGGAAAAGAAAAGCAACAAATCTCATACCTTTCTTGAAAAATCAAAAAGTCTGATTGTCTCATTGTCTTCTACCTGTCAGGGACCCCTCAATCGATGGCTGGCCTGGAGGTTTAAGTTCATTCCTCGCACTGTTCTCAATTCCGAGCTGA
Organism: Stegostoma tigrinum; assembly: GCF_030684315.1. NCBI lineage: Eukaryota > Metazoa > Chordata > Chondrichthyes > Orectolobiformes > Stegostomatidae > Stegostoma > Stegostoma tigrinum. The sequence goes on from NC_081393.1 coordinate 19,512,738, forward strand.
AGTGAAGTCCAGCAGCAGCAGCTTGGAACAAAACTTTGTCTCTTGTGTACAGTATCAGAAACAACAAGTAGAGGAAACAACAGATACAATTGACAAAACTGCTGGCTCACACAAACATCACAGGATAGGAAAACAAGTGAGGGTGTCAACTTCGGCTTCTAAGGGAATATTCACAGGACTGATTCAAGGTGATGCAGCTTGTTGTGTGTTATTCTTAACATGCCCAGCTGTTTTTCCCATCCTGTACAACCTATTTTCTCATGCAGCTATGGGGTATCATCATTAACATTTAGTCCTTCAGCCCATCCGATACAATAAGGAAATGTCCTATGGATTACTACATACCATCTTCCTTCAGCCGATGAGCCAGTGCCCCTACATTTTAAAACCCACTTAGATTATGGCAAGGGCACAACATGTACTCTGGCTGGGGATTGTGATGCCCACCACCAAGAATGGTTCGGCAGCAGCACTACTGATTGAGCTGATCGTCTCCTGCAGGACATAGTTGCTCGACTGGGTCTGTGGCAGGTGGTGAGGGAACCACAAAGAGGGAAAAACATAATTGACCTCATCCTTACCAATCTGCCAGCTGCAGATGCATCTGTCCATGAGACTATCGGTAAGAGTGACCACTGCACAGTCCTTCTGGAGATAAGTCCAACTTACATACTGTGAATAACCTCCATTGCTTTGTGTGGCACTCTCACCGTGCTAAATGGGACAGTCTGAACAGATCTTGCAGCTCAAGACTGGGCATCCATGAGGCACCATGGGCTGACAACAGCAACAGTATTCTCCTGTAGCACAATCTGTAATCTCATGGCCCGGCATCTCCCCGACTCAACAACTGCCGTCAAGCCAGGGGATCACCCTGGTTCAATGGAGGGTGCAGGCAGGCATGCCAGGAGCAGCACCAGGCATACCTGTAGATGATGTGTCAACCTGCTGAAGCCAGCAAACAGGGCTACATGCACATCAAACAGCATAAGCTGCAATGTGGTAGATACAGCCAAGTGAACCCAAGGTCATTTGATCAAATCTGAGCTCTGCAGTCCTGCCACATCCACTCACAAATATATCCATCCTCCCACTTTTGGGTAAGCTGTCGTGATGGTGAAGGGAATAAAGACTCATTCGACCCAGATCCCGCATGACCTCACTCTTCATTTGATTTACCTTGGCTCCCGAGGCCAGTTTGAATGGGTTGCAGATGCTCATGAACCTGTGCACTGACAGTGGGTCTGAGCAAAAATCAGCAACAACTTCCATGTACAGGGAAGCTTTGACTGCAGGCCTCCTCTGCCTGGAATAGCCACCCTTCTCAGGCTCACAGCCTCACTGACGGACTTGGCAAAGGGCTCTATACAACACACAAACAAGGCAGGAGAGAGTAGGATCTGATCAGGAAGCTCTCTGATTCCACTCAATGATTGAGACTGCGCTAACGATGTTCGTGTAGAGCATTTAGATCCAGTTGCAGATTCTCTCCCCAAAGACCATTTTGGAAATCACATCCCATATATAGGTGTGTGATATACTACCAAAGGCCTTCTCCAGGTCCAGATTGGTGAGGCAGGAATCGACCCCACTGTTCTGCACGTAGGTGATTGTATCCCCCTGAGGAGCACAAGGCTCTCAGAGATCCTCTTGTCCGGTTCTGTACAGATTTGGTCAGGGTCAATCACTAGTCCCAGTGCAGACCTGATAGTAATGACCTTCGACAGGATTTTGTAGGCTGCATTCAGCAATGATATTGATCACTAATTTCTAACTTCCTCCCTCTCCGTCTTCCCGATGTACATCAGGTTGATGATCCCTTTCCGCATGGATTCGCTCATAGTACCTGCCAGAAGCGTGCTATCGTACAGCACCAGCAGATGCTGGCTAATCAGGCCCCACAGAGCCGAATACACCTTGGCTTGTAAGGCACCACTTCCGGGAGTTTTTTTTCTACGGACTTTAGGGCCTTCATCAGCTCATCCAGAGACAATGGATTTCCTGCTCGCTGTCGTTTAAGACCTCCATGATCGAGGACAGGAATGACTGGGAGACTGCTCTCTCTGTGGCCATAGTGTCATACAGACTGGCTTAAAAGGATTTGCTGAACCTCAGGATGTCAGACTGTGATAAACCTACTGAGCTGTGTTCTTCCTTCAGGCTCCTGAGCACAGAGCTCTCCTTGTGCATCTTCTGGAAGAAGAAATGTGAGCACATCTCATGAGGTCATGTTGCGGCTGCACAGGACATTGATGAGGCCATGATTAGAATACTGTATCCAATTCTGGTCTCCCTGCTGTTGGAAGGATGTTGTGAAACTTGAAAAGGATCAGAAATGATTTACAAGGATGTTGATCGGGATGGAGAGTCTGAGCTATAGGAAGAGGCTGAAAAGCCTGGGGTTGCTTTCCCCTGGAGCATCAAAGGCTGAGGGGTGATCTGAAAGAAACTATTAAAAGTTTGAGATGCATGGATAGGGTAAGGAGACAAGGTCTTTTCCCGATAATGGGGGAGTCCAAAACTCAAGGGCATGGGTTTAAGGTGAGAGAGGGGAGATTTAAGAGGGATTTAAAGGGAATCATTTTCATGCAGAGGCTGATGCATGTATGTAATGAGTTGCAAGAGTAAGTACTGGAGGCTGGTACCGTTACAACATTTAAAAGGCATCTGGATGGGTACGTGAATAGGAAGAGTTGAGAGGTATATGGGCCAAATGCTGGCAATAGGATGAGATTTATTTCGAATATCAAGTCAGTATGGATGAGTTGGGCTGAAGTGTCTGTTTCTGTGCTACCGATCTCTAAATCTATTATTCTATCCTGCTCCATGGTGCAGACTCTGAACAGGAAGACTATCTTGAAGGCCTCCAAGACAAAGAGCGAGGCTTGCTGGCTCTTCACCTCCTGGAGATCCTCCATGACATTGACCCTCACTGTCAGCAGTAAGAGTATATTCTGCATGGGTTTCTGGATTTTGCACAGTTTTGGCCACCTCTCTCTCGAATTCTGAACACCTTTCAGGATAAAGAACTTCTTGATGTTCCATTTGACTGTTCCCCACCAAATTCAAAGACGGTCTTCATGGTTCTTCAACCGGTATAATCCCTGCTGCTTAATGTGTTTGGCGTCAGTGGTTTCACATTCAGATTCCATGTTCCCTTGCCAGCTCTCTGGTCATCCTGTAGGTGACAGTCAGCCAGTAGGAGGCAGTGGTCAGAGAATAACACTGGCTTGACATCGGTGAATCTGACCGAGGACATGTGGGCTCAAGCAGCAAGTCTATCCAATAGGCATATAGGCCCATCTGGGCTGTGACCCAGTGTATCTACTCTGCACTCAGTCTGCAGGGGTGCTGATGATGTTAGGTCGCTTGGCGACTTCGACCTTTTCCATCAGGAATCTGGACTTGAAGCAGTTCACTGTCAACCCCTCCAGATCATCCATCCACGTCACTGGGCAGTTGAAGTCTCCAGTCAGAATGACCAGGCTGGATTTCTCCAACTGAAGTGGGAGCAGGATGACCAACCGCTCACTCTTTACCAGTGGGGTCTACACATTAATTACACTCAGGGGAACATTTCTGTATGAGCCTGGCCTGATCTACATCCCTCCCAGGAACTATATGGTGTTTATAAACGTCAGCCTTGTCTGATCTTCTCTTCCTGTGACTGAATCTTTTGTGTCCTCTTTCATTTGGCCTGTGCCTTTGAGAATGCCAGCAGATTCCCCTTAAGGCTGTATTTTATTCTCGTCACTGCCCCAGTGCTCCCACGTACATCATTTGTCTCTCCCTTTCCCTCTATAATAGTTCTTGTGAAACCCACCCCCTCCCCGACCCCACCTTCCAGCTGCAATGTTGGAGAATCACCACATTGGGCATTGCCATGACTGCTCCAGCTCATTCATATTTCTTCACAAAACAGAAACACAACTCATCGACAGGAATAAGCGGCAGCTAAATGAGACACATCATATATCCAACAGCGGATTGATGTTCAACAGTGGGATTAACTTTATTTTATATCCATATAATGGAAGAAGGAAAAATCACATCAATTCATGCATGCAACTCATTTGACTGAATACAGCTGTGCAAAGAAATGATACATCTGCTGCTCAACCAGTTTCAACAGCACAAAATTGGAGAGAGAACAATCGGAAATAATACATAAATTGCAGATATCAATGACTGAAAGAGTACTGCACATAGGAGAAACTGAACATGGTGTGCACTCAAACTCTCAAACCATTTCATAAATGGAATGCTTCATTCAGGTGATTAAATCTGTCTCCCTCATTCTCATCTGGTCTCCTTCCCATGAGATTTTTTTCCACTGTCTGGGCCACCCCAAACATGGAGCTCCCTTTCACTCCCCAGTTTGGCCTCATTCCTTCCTTTACCCTAAATATGTAATTGTTTATTTTTAGTGTGTGTTTGATTTTCTGTGGACAGACTGCAGTGGTTGTGACCAGGTCAGCCAGCTGAACTTCACTCAATATGTGCTCCCTGATTGGGCCAGAGTAACAGCCCAAATCGGGGAGCCCTGGCTGACAGATAAGAAGGGTGAATGTCAGAGATGCTGACAAACTGGTAGCTGCCTCTGAATGAGGCAGTGCTAAAGTCAAGGACAGTTCATGTGTAAATAAAGGGTGAATTGGAGATGGACACCAGCCTCAGTGTAGTTATTTCATTCACATCTCCAGCACCAGGTTTGAATGTTACTGTATACCCTTCTCATTGTCATCAAATGTCTCTGTATGCAGTGATGAGCAGGGTTAGAATAAGAATGGCACGGATAATGTGGGAACAGTATTGTGTGTTGCTTTTTCACAAGCTTCAATGGACAGGGAAAAGAGTTTGTGAATGAATCGATTTTGACTGTGAGAAATTCTTGAACTGATTGAGTTGATGATTGGCTTGTTTCTCAGCGATGACATCTTGTATGATTCGTTGAATGATAAGCAGAAAGGATATTGGTGTATGTTGTTAAATTCAGATTGTTCGACTGATTTACAATAGACCTGGCAGCCGTTTACAGAAATTCCCAAGTCCCTGAATGTGCTAATTCAATCGTTGATGCAGTATTCTGGTGCAGAGCATTCTGTGTAACTGATCCAGCTTTCTACATCACACCTTCTGATATGAAACCTCTATTCTCCATTGCAGCCAGTTTCTTGCGGATTGCCTGATGTCGGCTCAGAACCGTATCACGTGTATATCTTACAGCAAACAAAGTACCTGTAAATGCCTGGCTCAGTCCCTATGTCCCAAAATGAGGAATTCTGGAATGCAGGGGTGATGTTACAATTCCCCGTATTACTGAAACAGAGATCCAGGCATGGGCTGTAGGTGGTGTAGAGAATGATACAGCCCACCCGTTGGTTATTGTTCTGGGTTCTGTCATTCAGCAGGTTTTGCAAAAGCTGAACTGCACTGCTGTTTCTTTTGATCTGGTCGGGGTACAGCAATTTACTTTCTGAGCAATGACTTCCACTCTCCAGGCAATGTATTTTAGGCCTGGCTTATTTCGGGAAAAGCTCACATTGTATGTAATAAAAGGAAGACCTACGAGGCTGGGGTTGAAGTTTGCATGTCTGTCGATTTTTCCGCACTGGGAAGCAGGCAAAGCCACCAGGAAGGTGAAATGTACTTTCTCATAATTGGTGGTCACGCACCTGGCCATGAGCCGGAAACTGAAAAGGATAAAGTCAGGATGTGAGTCAAGGTGAACCATTCTCTTTGCTGTGTCAATGGGCCCAGTTTGAGATGACTTACTTGGAACACTGACGAACATTTTAGAGAAAACATGAAATTTGCAATTCACAGTTCAATTTCTTACATTGGATGGTCAATGCTGATTGAGTTTTTGTTTTTCCCTATCCCAGCCTTCTGGTAAATCCTGGTCCCTCACTTGTGACTGTGAGGTTTGAAGAGAGAGCCAGGGCGACAGGTAATGGGATAGCGAGAAATGCAGGGATGAGTAACCACAGATGAAAAAAGTCAAGTGGTTTTGTATGAAAACAGAGAGAAAATGAAGAAAAAGAAATAACGGAATGCGTAGGTGATATTGTGAGAAAACAGAGATGTAAACTGACCCAACATGCCTCACAGACAATTTTCTGGTCTTTCCCTGTCTCCCTTGATTCCCTGACTGATCAAAAATCTGCCTCAGCCTTAAACATACATAAGGACTCTGCCCCCACAGTTCTCTGTGGCAAAGTAGTGCAAAAGCCCCCGAACCCTCTGCCCAAAGTAATTTCTCTTTGTTTCAGTCTCAACTTGCCATATAATGAGCTGGAAAGATGGAATGTTCCATCCCCAATGAGAGAGGGGTGGAAACACAAGCTTAGAGAAAAGGGACGGCAGACAGAAGAGACGAACATTAGGATTTGGAGAAAGACTCAAACACTGGGACCTGTCGGACAATATTTGGTATTCCAATAGATGATCCCTTCTCAGTGTTTCCAATTCCATTTTCCCATCTTTCCCTGATTATCTTCTCAACCTTAACATTCACTGAAATTGCCTCTATTGCGTTGTGAGGCAGAAATTCCAGTGTTGCACAGATCTCTGGGAGAGAAATAAATAGAACCTAAGCTCTGACTGGAAAGATCAAAAATAATTTTGAAACCTTGCCCCTATTTCTAACTAATCCACAAGAACAAACATTCATTCCAATTCCATCCTGTCGCAACCATTCTGAACCTTATAATGCTGTCATTGCTGCTTACTCTGAATCCCAGTGAACAGAAGGGGAGTCTGTACAAAGTCTAGCCTGCTGATTGAAGGCAGCAAATGAGCAAGCATCTTCTGCACTATCTCCAACGTATCTGCATCCTGCCTTAACCAAGGTAACCAAAACCACAAAACAAAGTATTCCAGATGTGGCCTCACCACTGCCCTACATGACTGAAGCAGAACATTTTTAGTCATCTTTGTGGGGCAAATCCTCCTGCAATGAATCACAGAATACCACTAACCTTCTTGAGAATTTGTTGCAGCTTAATTTTCAGTTACTGTGACTGATTCACAACATGCTGCCTCAGTGCCAAATGTGATCATGACGGATGGACAGATCAATAGACAGACAGATACAGGAGCACTATGGAAGGTTTGAGTTATAAGGAGAAACTGGACAGAATGGGATGTTTCAGGCTGCAGCATAGGAGGTTGCAGGGTGACCTTACAGAGGTTTATAAAACCATGAGAGGTATAGATAAGGTTACTGGTCTTTACCATCAGAAGGGGCATTTCAAGATGAGGGGGCTTTTTTAAGGTGTGGAGGGAGAGATTTGAAATGGATATGAAGTGCAACATTTTTTCACATACCTATACACATGTTTATAATGAACTTCCAAAGACAGTAATGGATGTGAGAACAGTGACAGGGTTCAAAAGACGTTTGGATAAGTACAGGAATAGGAAAGTTTTGGAGGGATATGGGCCTTTGGGCAGACAAGTGGGACTCATTTAGTTTGGGTTTTTCGTTGGAAAGGACTGGTTGCAGTGAAGGGTCTGATTCTGTGCTGTGTGACTCTATCATTGTGACCATGATGGAGGTGCCAGTTTTGGACTGGGATGGACAGGGTCAAAATCCACATAACACCAGGTTAATGTTCTACAGGTTTACCAGCAATCATGAGCATCAGAGCATTGCCCCTTCAGGGGAAGTGAATCAATAATTGTGGAACAAAAAGAATTTGGGAGTTAAAGACAAGTTGTAGGGCAACCAAAAAACAGAAGAACTGAAGCAAAAGACAGAAAGAAAAAGAAATCTTGCAGACAGACAGGAAATGTGAATAATATTGAAAGAGGTCAAGGGAGACAAAGGCAACATGAGAGATAAGCTGGATGATACAGTGAGCAGAAGAATCTTGCCTGTGAGTGTAATTTGGCATTTGCTTCAAGCCTCACTTTGATGTCTTTCTCACTCTCCTTTTTTAGGGTCAGTGGACAGTGTTGAGTTCCCTACTGCTGTGACCCCAGGGAACCTGGCAACCATTTCACAGGAAGCCCCTTCCTCAGGGAGCAATGAAAGTCCTATGTAGTGAGTTGAGACTTATTTCACACAGCTACCGAGCACTCCCTATATCTGCTGTGTCCTCTCCATTTATTACCAGTCTATGACAGGCAGGAAGGCCCAGATCAGACCTAAGATTGAGTACAACCACCTGCTCACAGAGCTGGTCAGGTAAGATCTGTTCCTATTACACTTACCGGTGAACAATGTGAGCCAAGGCATTGTTGTGCAGTTCAGCCACATCTGACGTGGGGATCGTGAGCAGCAACAACAGGAACAGACAGAGTGCGCACATTTTGAAATTTGTCAGCACCCTTTGATCGTACCACAGGGAGAGCATAGATGAAACTGAAAAGAATGAAAAAAACAACTTGTTCAATTTCAGTCTCGGGAGAGACTGAAAGACATGGAGGGACTCACATGTCAGCAAACAGAAAATATATTTGTACTATTGTAGGTGCTACTTTACCAATTTATTAAACAGAAGTTCTGTTTATCTCCCATGGGTATGATTTACAGATGAAGATCCGGGTTTCTTTCAGAACTTAACGATTATAGCAAACCTTTCTTGATAAGCGTAATAGCCCACGGTTCGCTTGGGAGGTAGTTGGAGGAGGTGGGCACTCAGTTTCCAACGAAAACTGAAAATCCACAATCTCCACAACAATTTACATTTAATAGCACCTTTCAAGGATTCATCCATCCCATTGAATATTTCACAGCTTTCCAGCACAGCAATCTGATCACAAACTGGCCCTGAGATAGTAAGAACAGCCGAAGCCGGAGTCAGAGATAACACAGTGTGGAGCTATAGGAACACAGCAGGCCAGGCAGCACCAGTACAGCAGAAAGGCTGACGTTTGGTGTCGGGACCCATATTCAGAGGCGACGGCCGTGTGGTAAAATTGCTGGGCTGTTAATCCAGAGGCCCAGATAATGTTCTGGGGACCCAGATTCAAACCCCGCCACGGCAGATGGTGGAATTTTAATTCAATAAAATATCTGAAATGAAGAATCTAATAAAGACCATTAATTTTTGGTTGAGCAGCAGCGCGAGCGGGAGCTTGGAGCAGCAGCCTGTCGGGAAACCGGTGAGTCACTGTTTTTGAATCTATATTGTACAAATTGCGGAGGAATGGAATTGTGGGAGATATAGCAGTTTGGATTGGAAATTGGCTTGCTGAAAGGAGACAGAGGGTGGTAGTTGATGGGAAATGTTCATCCTGGAGACCAGTTACTAGTGGTGTACCGCAAGGGTCAGTGTTGGGTCCACTGCTGTTTGTTATTTTTATAAATGACCTGGATGAGGGCGTAGAAGGATGGGTTAGTAAATTTGCAGATGACACTAAGGTTGGTGGAGTTGTGGATAGTGACGAAGGATGCTGTAGGTTGCAGAGAGACATAGATAAGCTGCAGAGCTGGGCTGAGAGTTGGCAAATGGAGTTTAATGCAGACAAGTGTGAGGTGATGCACTTTGGTAGGAGTAACTGGAAGGCAAAGTACTGGGCTAATGATAAGATTCTTAGTAGTGTAGATGAGCAGAGAGATCTCGGTGTCCATGCATACAGATCCTTGAAAGTTGCCACCCAGGTTGACAGGGCTGTTACGAAGGCATACAGTGTTTTTGCTTTTATTAATAGAGGGATCGAGTTCCAGAACCAAGAGGTTATGGTGAAGCTGTACAAAACTCTGTTGCGGCCGCACGTGGAGTATTGCGTACAGTTCTGGTCACCGCATTATAAGAAGGATGTGGAAGCTTTGGAAAGTGTGCAGAGGAGATTTACTAGGATGTTGCCTGGTATGGAGGGAAGGTCTTACAAAGAAAGGCTGAGGGACTTGAGGCTGTTTTCATGAGAGAGAAGAAGGTTGAGAGGTGACTTAATTGAAACATATAAAATAATCAGAGGGTTAGATAGGGTGGATAGGGAGAGCCTTTTTCCTAGGATGGTGACAGCGAGCACGAGGGGGCATAGCTTTAAATTGAGGGGTGAAAGATATAGGACAGATTTCAGAGGTAGTTTCTTTACTCAGAGAGTAGGAAGGGAATGGAACGCTTTGCCTGCAACAGTAGAAGATTCTCCAGCTTGCGGTACATTTAAGTCGTCATTGGATGAACATATGGATGTACATGGAATAGTGTTAGATGGGCTTGAGATCGGTATGACAGGTCGGCACAACATGGAGGGCCAAAGGGCCTGTACTGTGTTGTGATGTTCTATGTATTCCATTGTTGATTGTCAGGAAAAACCCATCTGGTTCACTAACTTCCTTCACGGAAGGAAACTGCCATCCTTACCTAGGCTGGCCTACATGTGGCTCCAAACCCACAACAATGTGGTTGACTCTCAACTGTCCTCTGGGCAATTAGGCGGAGGCAATAAATGTTATCCAGCCAGCGAAACCCTCACCCACTTCATGACTTTTTGTTTTAAAAATGGGGGAGCGGATAGGGAGCTCAGAAATAAATCGCAAGAGGAGGGGTGGGGTTGGGGAAGGTAGGTGGGAATGGTGATAAGTGAGTGCAGGTAGTGAGTGGTGGGGATTGGTCAGTGAGGTGGGAGGAGTCAGTAGGTGGGAAAGGAGATGGAAAGTTTGTGTCAGGTCAAGGAGGCAGGGATGGGAAGGAAGGTTGATCATGGGATGAGGCCGGGTGTGGGGAGATTTTGAAACTGATAAGTCCTCATTGAGACCATTGGGTTGTCACCTCCTGAAGTGGAATGTGAGGTGCCTCTTCTCCAGTTTCTGGGGTGGCATCATTGTGGCACTGGAGGAGGCCCATGTCAACATGGAATTCAATGGTTCGTGACCGGAAGGTATTGTTGTTTGTCGCGATGAGAGCACAGGCGCTGTACAAACTGGCCTGGTGCAGGTCCATTTATACAATGCATGGCAGCAACTTGAATAAGTGAATCCAGGGCAAAATATCCAGGTGTGATGGTAATCCAAAACTGTCCATCATTGTGACTGATGTAGAGCAGGTAAGGAACCTTCAGAATGATATAAACAAATTGGGTAACCATGTGGAAGAAGCAAATGTGAAAGTAAAAAGTAAACGCATAAATAAAAATGAACAGAGTGTCATAGTATTATTCAGACAATGATAGAATGGAACAATATTGACATCCAAAAAAGAGGGGATGGATAAGTGGGATATTTTTTCACTGGAGTGTCAGAAGCTGAGGAGTGAGTGAAGTTACAGAGGTTGAAAAATCATGAGTGGTACAGATGAGGTGAACAGCAAAACTTTTTTCCCTTGAGGAGGGGAGTTCAAAACTAGAAAGCATAATTTTTAAGTGAGAGGAGAGAGATTTAAAACAGACCTGAACGTCAACCTTTTCACACAAAGGGTGGTTTGTGTGTGGATTGAACTGCCAAAGGAAGTTACAGGTACAGGAACAGTCACAAAGTTTAAAAGAGGTTTCAGACAGATACAAGAATATGAAAGAATTAGAGGCATTTGAACCAAACATAGGCAAATGGAAACAGTTTAGCTTGGGTATGGACAAGTTAGGCCGAAGGGTCTGTTTCCATGCTGTATGAATCTATCACTGTGTCGATGTCCTTGTCCAATGTCATTGAAATCAAAAATGAAGGTGTAGCAAGGTGTTAGAAAGGCAAACAGCGTATTAGCCTTCATTACACGAGGGTTTCAGTACATCTTGAAAGTTTGTACAATTGGTGAGACCACAGCTGGTGTATTACGAGCATTCTTGTTCCAGGGACCTGGAGAAACTGATACCTGCTGTGAAGTGACAGCAGTAAGGTTTTCCACAGAATAATTCCTGCTGTGCCAGGTTAGCCCTATGAGGGGTGTTGAGGTTGAGTGGCCCGGCACTCGTTGGATGATTAATGAAGGTGAAGTGTCTCATTGATGTGTATCGAATTTGCCAGATCTCAGGATACAATGATCATGTTTCCCCTGGCCTGGGAATCCAGATTAAGGGGCCACAGTCTCAGAATACATACAGGACAACATTTCCAACTGAGATGATGACAAGTGTCTTCGCTCAGAGAACCTCGCGACCTCTACCACAAAAGGCTGTGGAGGAGAAGGCACAGAAAAATTTCTAAAGAAAGAAACAGATTGGATTTCCAGAAGCTGAAAGTGCCCGTGGGTATGGGAAAAGAACAAATGTTTAACTTTGAAGGAAGGCATCAGCCAGGATCCGAAGGGAAGGTGGAACAGGGCTGATGGGAAGGTCACATTCTTTCCTGTCCTTCGCGTTTATTATGAGATATTCAGCTTCTCCTCTGTCCTGGCCTGCTATCCATTATCTCCTTGTTTACTCACCTCTTTCATATGTTATGGAACGGACCAAACTTCCCAAAAAACAGCAAGGAGATACTCTGGACATGAGCTCTTATTTCCAGGCAAGTAAATGCTGCTTCATTCTAGGCTTGATTTGAATGGTCAAACTACTGAGCTTTAAGCAAACCATGCTTTATCATTACACAATAATTAGAACGCAAACAAGAAGTGACCGAACTTTAACTCCACTGAAATACTTCAATAATGTATTAACTACTGCTCATCAACTGATCCAAAAAAGCAACATCCCATGAACACAGCCTGGCAAAGTCAAATCCAGCAATTCAACAGATCCCAGTCCAGGAGAAGGATCAGTAACAGGATGAAACTTGCAGCACAGAGAGAGAGAGAGAGAGAGAGAGAGAGAGAGATAGAGAGAGAGCTGTATCCAGCAGTTTCAATTCCAACAGCCCAATTTCAACAATTAAAAGCAAAACTAAAACCTTGGGTCTGTGTGAGCCTGACTCCGCCCATTCCTGCATCTTTTGTTTACTTTAAGCAAAATTATTTACTCTGCTTTTCATGGAGCAGATATGTCAGCAGCTGCTTCACAACCCCCTCATGAAGAGGAACCAAACAGAATAAATCCGTCTTAAAGGAACACGTTGTCACACATCTCTCTCTCTCTCTCTCTTAGGGCTGTATTTCTACCACCTGCTCACCCCTCCCCTTTCCCACCATACCACCTCCCAAACCAGTCTTCAGGATAACTACTATTTATTACCAGTTCCGATAAAGAGTCACCAGACTCGAAGCAGTAACTGTTTTCTTCCCTCAGATGCTGCGAAACCTGCTCAGTTCAGAAGGTTAACTGTATTAATTTCAAAGACAATTAGTGATGGATAATGATGGTTGATTTAGCCAGCAAATATACCAAATTGCAAAAGCTGAACTTTTTCCACTGCGACTGCGGGCGTTCTGTCTCACTCCCTGCACTCTGATCTACACACTGTACTATCTCTGAGTGCAGACAGAATCCAAAGGGCAGAACCAAGCTCATGCTTCTGCCTCCTGGAACACAATAGCCAGATAATCACCCCCTGAATGGGGCATCGGCCCGCGCAGAGTTCAGGCTTTATTACATTGACCTGCAGGCATTTGCTCTGACTGTGGTTGGTATAGATCACACAAGCGTGCACCAACATACCCACAGTACAGCTGGGAACTATCATTTACCATCCATCCAAATGATGTTGCAGTTGAAGAATTAGAATTCAAATTGTGCCTTTTCCACATTTTCACTGACATCATCTTGTCAAACCAAGTATTTAGAAATATAATGTGATGAATTCAGTAACCTGCTTCAGAAAGAGAGGGAGACAGTGAGAGAGAGCGAGAGAAAGGCTGACAGGTAGATTGAGAAAGCGAGATAGACAGATAGAGAGCAAAAATAAACAGAGAGACAGACAGACAGAGAGAGAGAGAGACAGTGAGAGAGGGAGTGTGGAGAGAAAAGGTGAAAGAAACCGTGTGAGAGATAATGGGAACTGGTCTAGGCCTGAAACATCAGCTTTCCTGCTCCTAACATGCTGCTTGGCCTGCTGTGTTCATTCAGCTCCACACCCTGTTATCAAAGAAACTGTGTGTGTGTGTGAGAGAGAGAGATAATAAAATGTGAGGCTGGATGAACACAGCAGGCCAAGCAGCATCTCAGGAGCACAAAAGCTGACGTTTCGGGCCTGTGTGTTTGTGTGTGTGTGTGTGTGTGAGAGAGAGAGAGAGCGAGAGAGATAGAGAGACACAGACAGACAGGTACAAACAGCGTGAGAGACAGAGAGGGGGGGACACAGAGTGAGAGAAAGAGAGGGAGATAGGGGCTGAGACAGAGAGAATGATGTGTAAGTGAGAGAGACAAACATAGAGAGAGAGAGATGGAGAGTGTGTGTGACAGAGAGAGAGTCAGTGAGTGAGAAACAGGAAGTGGGAGAGATACACTGTGAGAAAGAAAGACTGTGAGGAAGAGAGAGAGTTTGAGACATGGTGCAACAGAAAGTAAGAGTGAGAGAGACAGTGAGACAGACACAGAGAGACAGTGAGAGATCAAAAGTGAGAGAGACAGTGAGAGGAGAGTGATACTGTGAGAGACACAAAGCGAGACGGCGAGTCAGACAGTAGACACAGAGGGACACAAAGTGGGGACCACAAGGAGAGAGAGATAGATAGAGAAAAATGCCAGAGAGGGGGAAAGAGCAAGAGGAATAGTGAGAGAGAGAAAGGGAGTTTGACGCAGAAAGATGGAGAATGACAGTGTAAGAGACAGAGAGGGAAAGAGTGAGAAGTGAGAGATATAGATAGAAAAAGTGTGAGTGAGGGAGTCAGAAATTGAAAGGGACAGAGAGAGAGAGGGAGGCACTGAGACAGAAAGACTGAGAGAGGGAGACAGAGGGCAAGAGAGAGGGAGGGAGAGTGGGAGAGAGTGTGATAGAGAGAGGAAGAGGCAGAGACAGAGATCAAAGCTAATGGAGAAAAACAGCCAGACAGAGGCACAAAAAAGATTCACCTGAAACACCTCTTCTCTGAGCTACTGAACAACGCTGTCCTTGAGTCCTCAGTTTATGACACTGTCCATGTTGGGCCACTCCTACTTTTCATTTGGCCAGACATTTACATCTTCACAAAACAATCCTCTTGGCCAAATGAAATGCAGCATTTCCATCCATCTCTGAGGTCAACAGGCATAGAATGCAAAAATTCAATTGCATTTGCATGTTCCTTTGCTTTGTGCCCATTTGACGACTGAGCTCTGGTGGCTGGTTCCAGACTGTCCTCAAGGTGAGACATTTATTCAGTATTCAACATTTCAAAATGTGTGTTGAATTACATAAACTCTACTTTTTTTAATGAGGCAAATAGTTTCATATGCAATGCTACTGCCACCTAACAAAATACTGTGAAGTTGAACTCTCCACTGGAAGCGTATCCTTCCCTCATAAGATCAGCAATACTATGCACCTTACTGAAAGGCACAAACCGTTTGAAATCTGGAAGTGAACAACCTGACAGTGAAGCATTGCCTCACCACTGCTCCTGGGAATGCAACAGTCTGTGTACTCTGTGGTTTGGATATCTTGCATTTGAAAAGAAAATTTTAACTATTTCATAATTGGAAACAAATTTAAGTTCCCGTCATGAGCAGAAGTCAAACAAGATCAAATCATGGAACACCTGAAAAAAAGAAAAAGGCAGCGTAAGTAAGGTAGAGGAAGCAAGCACAGCTTTAGAGGATTACAGGCTTGCTCAGAAGGAGCTCAAAAGTGGACTGAGGAAGGCCAGGAGGGAGCACGGAAAAGGCTTGGCAGGCAGGATTATGGAGAACCCGAAGGCATTTTACTCATCCGTGAAGAATAAGAGAATGATCAGGGAGAAGGTAGGGCCGATCAGGGATAGCGTAGGGAACTTGTGCGTGGAAACTGAGCAGATAGGGGAAGGCCTAATGAGTTTTTTTCTTCGGTTTTCACTCAGGAAAGGGACCTTGTTGTGAATGAAAACTTTGAGGAGCAGGAAAACAGGCTTGAACAGATCAAGATTGAGGAAGTTGATGTGCTGGAAATTTTGGCAAACATTAAGATTGACAAGGCCCCAGGGCCAGACCAGATTTATTCGAGTTTGCCCCAGGAAGTGAGAAAGATCTCTGCTTCCTCACTCACCATGGGATCCGTACTGGAAGATTGGAGGGAGGCAAATGTTGTTCTTCTATTCAAGGGAATGGGTAAATCCCTGGAAATTACAGGCCAGTCAGTCTTACGTCTGTGGTCAGCAAGGTTTTGGAAAGAATTCAGAGGGATAGGATTTATGACTATTTGGAAAAGCACAGTGTGATTAAAGGGAGTCAGTATGGCTTTGTGAGAGGCAAGTCATGCCTGACAAATCTTATTGAGTTCTTTGAGGAAGTCACGAGACAGGTTGACGAGGGTCGAGAAGTGGATGTGGTGTACATGGACTTCAGCAAGGCATTTGATAATGTTCCCCACAGCAGGCTCATTCATAAAGTCAGGAGGTATGGGATACAGGGTGATTTGGCTGTCTGGCTTCAGAATTGGTTAGCTGACAGGAGGCAGATTGTGGTTGTAGATGGTAAGTATTCTACCTGGAGGTCAGTGCTGAGTGGTGTCCCGCAGGGCTCTGTTCTTGGGCCTCTGCTCTTTGTAGTTTTTATAAATGACTTGGATGAGGAGGTTGAGGGGTGGGTTAGTACGTTTGCTGATGACATAAAGGTTGGAAGTGCCGTTGATAGTATCGAGGGCTATTGCAGGCTTCAGCGAGACATTGACAGAATGCAGAGCTGGGCTGAGAAATGGCAGATGGAGGACAACCTGGATAAATGCAAAGTGATGCATTTTGGAAGGCCGAACTTAAATGCTCAAAACAGGATTAAAGGCAGGATTCTCGGCACTGTGGAGGAACAGCGGGAGCTTGGTGTTCAAGTGCATAGCTCCCTCAAAGTTGCCACCCAGGTGGATAAGGTTGTTAAGAAAGCATACGTTGTTTTGGCTTTCATTAACAGGGGGATTGAGTTTAGGAGCCGCGAGGTTCTGCTGCAGCTCTACAAAACCCTGGTGAGACCACACTTGGAATATTGTGTCCAGTTGTGGTCGCACTATTACAGGAGAGATGGGGAGGCTTTGGAGACAGTGCAAAGGAGGGTTACCAGGATGCTGCCTGGACTGGAGGGCTTGTCTTATGAGGAGAGGTTGACTGAGCTCGGACTTTTCTCTCTGGAGTGAAGGAGGAAGAGAGGTGACCTGATCGAGGTGTGCAAGGTAACGAGAGGCATGGATAGAGTCGATAGCCAGAGACTTTTCCCCAGGGCAGGATTGACTGCCATGAGGGGTCATAGTTTTAAGGTGTTAGTAGGAAGGTACAGAGGAGACGTCAGAGGAAGGTTCTTCACCCAGAGAGTTGGGAGCGCGTGGAATAGCTTACCAGTAGTAGTCGTGGAAGCAGAGTCATTCGTGACATTTAAGCGACTGCTGGACATGCACATGGACAGCAGTGAATTGAGGGGAATGTAGGTTAGGTTATTTTATTTTTGGATTAGGATTATTCCACGGCACAACATCATGGGCCGAAGGGCCTGTATTGCGCTGTACATTTCTATGTTCTCTGTTCTATGTTCTAACACCGGGTAAGGTAAAGATTATTGTCAATCAAAGGAAAGATGTGTAAAGCTGAATTTGGGGGTGAGGGGGTCACCTTGTGGTGCAGTGGGAATGAACAAGTTGTTTTGAAAAATAGGTTACATTAAAACAATATGTATAGAGCTGACGCTAATCCCCAGGCCTGGCGATTCAGAACACTTTTGAATACAATAAAGCGGGACAAACAGAATAATGCATTAAGAGAGAAAACAGCATTAAATTAAACTAGCGAGAGACATAAACATGTCTTCTAAAAGCTTTCCCCTGTATTCCATAATTAGATCTTGTCAGACTTCTGCTCATGATGAGAACGTAAATTTGTCACAAATGATGAAACAACTAAAATCTTCATTTTAAATGCAAGCTGTGCAGACCACGGCGCACACAGACTATCACATTACTAGGAGCAGTGGTGAGGCAACGCTTCACTGTCGGATTGTCCACTTGCCGGATATCAGGTGGCTCTGACTCAAATGTACATCACTGGTGATCTTATGCGGGAAGGATGTTGCATCGAATGGAGTGATCAACATAAGAGTGTTCTTTCAGATGACTTGCTTCTCACAGTAGCATTGCATGTGAAATCATTTACCTTTAAAAAAAAGTCAGGTTTTTTTAACACATGTCGAATTGTTGAATGCCGAGGTAATGTCTCACCTTGAGGAGAGTCTGGAATCAGCCACCAGCGAATCGTCTTCAAATTAGCCCAAAGCAAAGGAACATGCAAATGTAATTAAAGTGTTTATTTTGCACTTTGCATTCTATCCCTGTTGGCATAAGAAATGGATGGATATGCTGTGGTGAAGATCATTGGCCAAGAGATTGTTTTGCAAGATGTACTAAATTGGAGGAATGCAAATTTTGACAGTGTTAGGCAAGAACTTTCAAAAGTTTGTTTACATGTTCACAGGTAAAGGGACATCTGGAAAATGAGAAGGCTTCAAAAGTGAGATAGTGAGAATCCTGAAACAGTGTTTTCCTGTTACCGAGAAGGGCAAAGCTGGTGGGGAATGTTGGATGACTGCAGAAATTGAGGCTTTTTCTGAAACAAAGAGGGTTGTAGAGGTCAGGAATAGACAGCAGAGACCAAGTGAATCCCGAGGAGCGTAGAAAGTCACGAGAAGTATATGGAATCAGAGATAATGGGAATTGCAGATGCTGGAGAATCCAAGATAACAAAGTGTGAGGCTGGATGAACACCTCTGGCCAAACAGCATCTTAGGAGCACAAAAGCTGACTCCTCATCAAGGGTCTAGGCCCGAAACATCAGCTTTTGTGCTCCTAAGATGCTGTTTGGCCTGCTGTGTTCATCCAGCCTCACACTTTGTTATCTTAAAACTATATGTAAGGAGGAAAACAAAAGGGGAAATGGGACAGCTTTGGCAAATGAGAGTAAGGAGAATCCAAAGGAACTCCACAAATACATAAGGATAAAAAAAAACTGGGGAGACAATATGGCTCATTAAAGATCAACTTATGTGTGGAATAGGCGGAGATGGGGGAGACACTGAATGAGTAGTTTGCATCAGTTTTTATTGAGGAGTAGGATATGGAAGTAATATGGTAATAAGGTGAAATAAATAGTGGTGTCTTTTTAAAAATGTCCATGTTACAGAGGAGGAGATGTTAGATTCCTTCAATTACATCAGGGTGGATAAATCCCCGGGACCTGATCGGGTGTCCCCTGGAACTCTGTGGGAAGCTCGGGAAGTAATTGTTGTGCCTCTTACTGAGGTATTTGTATCATCGATGCCACAGAGTTTGGCTAAAGTGGTCTCACTGTTTAAAAAACATGGAAAAGGAAAGCCAGGGAATTACAGGAGAGTGAGCCTGACATCCGTGGTGGGCACGATGTTGGAGGAAATCCTAAGGGACAGGATATGGATGTGTTTGGAAAGGCCAGGATTGATTAGGGTTGGTCAGTATGGCTTTGTGCATGGGAAATCAACCCTCACTAACTTGATTGAGTATTTTGAAGAAGTAACAAAGAGGATTGATGAAGGCAGAGCAGTCGGTGTGATCTATATGGAGTTCAGTAAAGCATTCGACAAGGTCCTGCATGGTAGACTGGTTAGTGAGGTGAGATGACGTGGAATACTGAGGGAACTAGTCAGTTGGATACAGAACTGGCTTGAAGGTCGAAGACAGAGAGAGGTGGTGGAAGGTTTCATTTCAGATTAGAGAACTGTGACCAGTGGTGTGCCACAGGGATCGGTGCTGGGTCCGCTCCTTCTCATTGTTTGGATGTGAGAGTACGACATGAAAATGAGTGATGCATTGGACACAGGAATATAGAAAATAGCAGCAGGAGAAGATCATTCAGCCCTTCAAGCTGTGGGATGTTTTATTTCTTTAAGAAACAAAAGAAAGCTGGTGAGAATTGCAGACAGGAGACGGGGAGAGAAAGACCTCCCAATTCACAGTGAATTGAATTAAAGTGGCCAACGATGTGATTGTCAAATTGTATCATCCCGCCCCCACACATCGCACATTACTCTGACATAATAACAAGCCTTTCAGGAGAGTTTCATATTTAGGGTGTTAATTTCCACTTTTGGGGGAGTCCTGTCTGTCAGAGGCTCGCTGGGAGTTGACCTGTTTGTGTCAAATCCCAAGGTCCTGGTTACTTTAACCCCAGGCTTCAAACCTGTTTTAAAGCTACAAGGCAACAATCCAACAGGACCCAGTTAACTAGTGGCCCAGAAAAAAAACCAGGGGCTCACAAAAGAAATCAAACCTCAGGGTAATAACCAGAAATAGCTCACAGGGACACCACAGAGTGTTGCCTGTTGTACAGGCCTCTGGCCTCAGAGCTATGGTCTCCCCTCTTGGAAGATCTTCTTGTACAAAGATCTCTCTGTCCCAAAGTCTCTCTCTCTCTCTCTCTCTTTGGATCTTCTGAGTGAACAACAATTCCCCGGGAGGAACGAGACAGGAGCAGTTAAAGGGGACAGCATGAACAGCAGATGCTGGAGTCAGGATCAATACAGTGTGGAGCTGGAGGAACACAGCAGGTCTGGCAGGATCAGAGAAGCAGGAAAGTTGAGATTTCAGGTCGACAGCCCCCCATCAGGACTGGGAAGGGTGAAAGGAGCTGGGAAATAAATAGAGGGAGAAGGGGTTGGGCTGGGGAAGGTGGGTGGGATGGTGATTGGTGGATGCAGGTAGGGGGCAGTGGGCATTGTGTCAGTGGAATGGGAGGGCCAGACAGGTGGGAATGAAGATGGATGGCTTGTGTCAGGTCTAGGGGTTGGGGATGAGAGGGAGGGTTGGACAGAGGGCGAGGCCGGTAGTGGGGAGATTGTAAAACTGGAGAATTCTATGTTGAAGCCATTGGGCTGTCGGCTCCCGAGGTGGAATTTGAGGTGTTGTTCCTCCAGTTTGTGTGCGGTGTCATTGTGGTGCTGGAGGAGACCTGAGATGGACATGTCACCAGGAGAGTGGGAGGGGGAGTTAAAATGGTTGGCAACCGGAAGGTGTTGATGATAGTGTACAGAGCGCAGATGCTCTATGAATTGGTCACAGAGTCTGTGCTTGGTCTCGCTGGTGTAGAGGAGGTCACATTGGGAGCAATAGATATTGTAGATCAGTTTGAAGGATCTACGGGTGAACCCCTGTCGAAAAAAAGAAAGTTTGCCTGGGGGTTTGGACGGAGGTGAGTGGGGAGGGGTAGGGGCAGGTGAAGCACCTCCCACAGTTGCAGGGAAAGGTACTGGGTGTGGTGGGGCTGGTGGAGAGTGTGGAGTGGATGAGGGAATCATGGAGTGAGTGGTCCCTGTGAAAGGAAGGTGGGGTGGGGAGGGAAATATCTCGTTGGTGGTGGGGTCGGATTGCAGATGGTGGAAGTGACGGAGGATGGTGAGCTGGTTGCGAAGGTTCGTGGGATGGTACGTGAGGACCAGAGGGATTCTGTCCTCATGTTTGTTGTGGGGAGGGCGTTTGAGGGCAGAAGTGTGGAAATGCAAGACTTGCTGTTGAGGGCGTTGTGGATCATAGGGAGAGATGGCACAGCAAGATCCCACTGATTCCAGTCTCAGCAGAACACTGACAATCTCTCAGCAGCGTATCAGTTACAGATTGAGTTTACCTGCCTGGCTCCTTTCAAAAACTTCAAAAGCGACAAGTGTGCTGCTTTGAACACTCACTGCCTGCCAACAATGGCATTGCAGACATTGCTGCACAGCAGGATCTCTGTCAAACAATGCAGCAACAACCAGCCTGATTATCTGATTTCTTTACTCTCTGTGACACTGCTTAAATGTTCACTGTTTGCTGTAACTCCAGAAATTACCTAATCTCAAAAGTGTCTCTCTGTCTCCCCTCCCACTCTCTGTCTCTCTCTCTCTCTGTCTCTGTCTCTCTGTCTGTCTCTCTCCCTCTGTCCCAATCTCTCCCTCTCTCTCTCTGTTCCCAGTAACACTGGCACACAGGCAGACAGACAGACACACACACACACACACACACACACACACACACACACACACACACACGCGCGCACACACACACACACACACACACAGACACACAAAATCTCAACCAGACAGGGAGAGCTGGTGACTCTCTCGATAGACAGATGGAAAAAAGTATTTAAGAAAGAATCTGATGCATTCTTCTCCAGATTTTTTCTCAGTGAGGGGTTTATTGTCTCCACCCCTGGAATGTCTTAGTCCCCCCACCCCCGAGAGCTCTCTGACACATTGAGATGTTAATGTCAGGACAAGAACCTTGTTGAATCATCCTGAACATTGACATGTTAACTCGAGGGCAGCAGAGATTGACTGTTCCTTGTTTCAATTTAATTTTTACAAGAAAGCTTTGTTAATTATATCAGTGCAGCTTGAAATTATTCAACATTGATCCCACACGAGCCTCTCAGATTCTCTGATGCTAAACCCCCAATATACACAACAGTGGCCAGACCAAGGGGATATTTTCTGAGGTTCTCTCCCTGGGGATTTTTTAAGCTGTCAATGTGATTCCTAGATATGAATCTTTCTCTCCCTCTCTCTCTCCGTTCCTGTTTCTGTCTTTGTCCATCTCTCCTTCTGACCTGCACTCATTGCAGCCATTTCAAGCTTGACTTTCAAACTTCCCTGGGTAAAGTTACAGGTAATCTGATTGCTCTGTCCTCTGTGATGCTGTGCAAGTGTTCATTATCTGCTCGAGCTCCAGAAACTAACATACCTGCTTCTTCACTGTCCAAAATACCTCTCCCTGTCCTTCCTCCTGTCTCTCTTTTGCCAGTTATCTCTTTCTTTCACTGTTGCGGTTGTAAGATCCTGCCCCACACAAATCACATATTACTCTTCATTACGCCAAGTGTTTAAGGAGAATTTCACATTCGGGGTTTTAATGTCTTCTTTGGGGAGTCCTGTCTGTAACACAGTCCATCTTGGAGGTTGGGGTTGGGGGGCTAATATGTTTGTATTAAATCCCAAGGCCCCAGTAACTTGAACCCGAGCATTCAAAATTGTTTGAAAATGGTAGAGCCGCAATCCGATGGGATTCAATGAACCAGAGGCCCCTAAAAAAACAGGGTCCCCCGGAGGAAATCAAATCTCAGGGAAATAAACAGACACAAATCACGTGGGTCCCATAAGGTGCGGCCTGTCGAACAGGCCTCAGGCCATTGCCCGCCCCTCCCCTCTGGGGAAAATTTCTGTCCAAGGGAAGGATTTCTTGTCCTGTCGCAGGTTCAAAATAAAAACTCCTGTGCTGGATGGGTGGATAGAATGTGAGCGAGAAAAGTATTGGAACTGGAATGGGGGGACATTTTTAAACAAATTACACAGCAAGAGGTCATTCCGTCACACAAAATATCTGCCAGCAAACCCAACAATGATCAAATTGGGGAATAAAGTTTGGGGATTTGAATACCGCAAACATCGGGCAGCCGTAAAACTATGAGCTAAACGAAACAGTTGTTGCTACGATCGCATTGCTGCAGGCCATCGGAGAGCAGCCAAACCTGACAGGCAGCAAAGTACCAGCAGGAAGGTGGGCTCGGTTTTTCTGATGGGTGCTGCTTAAATGTTAAATGCTTGTTGCAACCACAGGCACTGACATGACTGATACTTCATCATCTCAAATGCCCCTCTCTCTTTCTACTGCCCCCTCGCTTTTTCAACCCCCTCTCTGTCTCACTCCCAATGTCAATTTTAACTTTACACATTATTACTTTGACATTATAGAAAATCTATAAGAAACAGTTTGACATTTAGGCTTTTAATTCCCTCTTTAGGGAGCCTTGTCTGTCAGATACTCACTGGGGATGGTGGGGCTTCACAAGTTTGTGTCAAATCCCAAGGCCTCAGTTAATTTAACCCCAGTCTTCAAACCTGTTTTAAAATAACAGGGCTACAATCTGACAGAACCTAGTGATCCAGAGGCCCCTTTAAAAAAAACAGGCTCCAACAGAGGAAATCAAACTTTGGGGGAGTAACGAGACAGAACTCGTGGGCCCCAGGGAGAACAGCCTGTCAAATAGGCCTCAGGACTCTGTGCCATTCTTACAGGATGCTCTTGTTCAAAGATGACCTTGCCCCAAACTGTGCCACTCTCTTTGGATCTTCTGAGTGAATAACAATTTCCTAGGAGAGAAGAAACAGGATTGGAAAATCTTTCGGGAAATGGCACAACAAGATCCGAGAGATTTCCTCTCTCAGTAACATCGAAATATTAAATGTGTCAGCAGGTAGTTGGTTTTTTCAGGCCAGATCCTTTTGAAAACTTCACAAAACAAATGAGTTTGTTCATTAGAAGTCTCACTGCTTGCGAAGATGGCATGTTGGCAACAGATGCACAGCAAGATCCCACATGCAACAGCCCAATAATCTGATTCCTTTCTCCTGTGCAATTCTGGTCAAGTGTTAATCATTAGCCCGAATTTCAGAAACTAACATTGCTGCTGTTTTTCAATCTCAAATACCTCTCCCCGCCGTCTCCTCCTGTGAAAGGGGTATTCACTCTGTGGAAGGAGTATTCAGAAAACTAATGGAGCTGCAGTTTCTCAGGCTTTGGATCCAAGAACAAAGGGAAGAAGAGAACAAAGAACAATACAGCACTGGAACAGGCCCTTCAGCCCTCCAGGCCTGTGCCGCCTCATTTTTCCCTTCCATACAAGCACTGTCTTCACATACAGGATCCATATCCCTCAATTCTTTCCCTGTTTGTCCAGGAACCTCTTGCATCCTGCGATTGTGTCTGCTTCCACCATTTCCTCAGGCTGTGTGCTCCAGGCACTAAACACCCTTTGTGTGAAAATCTTGCTCTGCACATCTCTTTCAAACTTCCCCCCCTACCCCACAAATTGAAACTGTATCCCCCGGTAATTGACACCTTCACCTTGGAAAACGCCTCATACTTTCCAATGTTAGCAATGCCATTCACAATCTTATAAAATTCTATGAAGTCGCCCCTCAACCTCCTGCGTTCCAGTGAAGACAAACCCAGCCTATCCATTCTTTCTTCACAGCTAAAAATCCCCATACCAGGTAACATCCCAGTGAACATTTTCTGCACACTCTCCAAAGCATCCACTTCCTTCTGGTAGTGTGGTGACCAGAACTGTACTCAATATTCCTAGTGTGGCCCAATGGAAGGTCGATAAAGCTGCAGCATACCTTCCCTAAGCTAACACTCAATGCCCCTTTCAATGAAGGTAAGCATGCTATCAGCCTTTTTTGCATCTTATCTACCTGCGCTGCCACTGTCAGTGATCTGTGGACCTGCACAACCAGATCTGTCTGCATATCAGCAATCCTAAGGGTTCTGCAATTCAATAGAACATAGAACATAGAACAGTACAGCACAGAACAGGCCCTTCAGCCCACAATGTTGTGCCGACCATTGATCCTCATGTATGCACCCTCAAATTTCTGTGACCATATACATGTCCAGCAGTCTCTTAAATGACCCCAATGACCTTGCTTCCACAACTGCTGCTGGCAACGCATTCCATGCTCTCACAACTCTCTGCGTAAAGAACCTGCCTCTGACATCCCCTCTATACTTTCCACCAACCAGCTTAAAACTATGACCCCTCGTGCTAGCCATTTCTGCCCTGGGAAATAGTCTCTGGCTATCAACTCTATCTATGCCTCTCATTATCTTGTATACCTCAATTAGGTCCCCTCTCCTCCTCCTTTTCTCCAATGAAAAGAGACCGAGCTCAGTCAACCTCTCTTCATAAGATAAGCCCTCCAGTCCAGGCAGCATCCTGGTAAACCTCTTCTGAACCCTCTCCAAAGCATCCACATCTTTCCTATAATAGGGCGACCAGAACTGGACGCAGTATTCCAAGTGCGGTCTAACCAAAGTTTTATAGAGCTGCAACAAGATCTCACGACTCTTAAACTCAATCCCCCTGTTAATGAAAGCCAAAACACCATATGCTTTCTTAACAACCCTGTCCACTTGGGTGGCCATTTTAAGGGATCTATGTATCTGCACACCAAGATCCCTCTGTTCCTCCACGCTGCCAAGAATCCTATCCTTAATCCTGTACTCAGCTTTCAAATTCGACCTTCCAAAATGCATCACCTCGCATTTATCCACGTTGAACTCCATCTGCCACCTCTCAGCCCATCTCTGCATCCTGTCAATGTCCCGCTGCAGCCTACAACAGCCCTCTACACTGTCAACGACACCTCCGACCTTTGTGTCGTCTGCAAACTTGCTGACCCATCCTTCAATCCCCTCGTCCAAGTCATTAATAAAAATTACAAACAGTAGAGGCCCAAGGACAGAGCCCTGTGGAACTCCACTCACCACTGACTTCCAGGCAGAATATTTTCCTTCTACTACCACTCGCTGTCTTCTGTTGGCCAGCCAATTCTGTATCCAAGCAGCTAAGTTCCCCTGTATCCCATTCCTCCTGACCTTCTGAATGAGCCTACCATGGGGAACCTTATCAAATGCCTTACTGTAGAATTTCCTCCTGTACGTGATCTTCCAAAACGTACCACCTCACATTTGTCCAGATTAAATTCCATCTGGAATTTTTCTACCTTCTCATGCCTCCGACTGATCTATATCCTGTTGTATCCTCTGACAATCCTTCTCACTTTCCACAATTCCACCAATTGTTGTAACTGCCCTGAAACTTACTCATTAGACCAGCGACATTTTGCTCCAAATCATTTATCTCCACCAGCAGAGGTCCCAGCCCTGATCTCTGTGGAACACCACTATTCACAACCCTTCATTTTGAAAAGCTTCCTTCCACTGCTACCCCGTGTCTCCTGTAGCTAAGCCGGTACTCTGTCCATGTTACCAGCTCACCGTGTGACTTCACCTATTGCTCCAGTCTGCCAAGAGGGATAATGTCATAGGCTTTACTGAAGTCCATGTGGACAACATCAACCGTTTATCCCTAATCAATCACCTTTGTCACCTCCTCAAGTTAGTGAGACGTGACCTCTTTTGCACAAAGCCATGTAGTTTGTCACCAATTCAACCATTTGCTTCGAAAAATGTACAGGCCTTGTCCCTGAGAATCTTTTTCATGAATTTCCCTATCACTGATGTGAGGCTCACAGACATGCGATTTCCTGGATTATCCCTGCTACTCGACTACAATAGGAGAACATTGGCTAATCTCCAAACCTTTGGGCCCTCATGTGTGGCCAAAGAGGATACAAAGATGCCTGCAATGTTCCAGCAATTTGTTCTCTTATATCCTTCAATATTCTGCCATCGATTCCATCAGGACCCAGGGACTTATCTACATTCATACTTTTTAATACACACAAAACATCTTCCTTTGTAGCAGTAACTTGGCTTAGAAATTTGACCCTCCACACCTTGAGATCATCCTCTACCAATTTTGCCTCTTTTCTGAATACCAACACAAAGTACATGTTTAGGATCTCACCTAACTTTTCTGGCTACACACACAGGTTCCCTCCTTTGTCGTTGCGTGGGCCAACCATTTCCCAACTACCCCCTTGCTTTTTATACAGGTATACAAGGGCATCAGATTCTCCTTAATCCTGTTTACTCATGACTTTTCATGATCCCTTTCAGCCCTTCTAATTCCTTGTTTAAGTTTTGTCCGATTTTCCTAATATATTTCAAGTGCTCCATCAGTTCCCATCTTCCGGGACCTTATGTATGTTTTCACTTTCTTTTTGGCCAAATTCATAACACCCAAGGTTCATGTTACTTGCTGTACCAATCCTTCATTCTCACAGGAATATGCCTCTCCTGAACTTTTATCTATTGCCTTTTGAAATACTCGCATACGTCCGATATGGGATCCCCTCAAACAGCTGTAACCAGTCCAAATTATCCAAATCCTGCCTAATATTGTTGTAGTTCACTTATCACCACTTTAACAACTTCACTGGAGATCTGCTGTTATCCCTACCCATGAATATCTTAAAACTCGCACAGCATTATAGGGTTGTTTCTGATGTTGATGTGGTCCATGTATATGACTGAATTCAGGCCATTTGAGAGCACATATTGATGGAGTAGCATGAAGTGAGACCAGCTAAGTTTGGCAGTTCCCTTCCCTGAAGGGTATTAGTGAATCAGAGAGTTTTTTAAAAACATGATTTCACGCTCATCATGAGATTTTTATTGAACTTCAAGTTCCACCACCTGCCATGGTGTGATTTGAAGCCAGGTCATCAGAACATTACCCAAGGCTCAGGATTAATATTCCAGTCACAATACCATAAAGTATTGGAATGAAACTTATTAGAAGGAAATAAATATGAATTGGGATATTGTGCTGGGAAAATGAATGAGATGAAAGTTCAATGAATTCCCAGAGCCTGATTATCTGTGTTGGAGAGTCCTTCCTGAACGGCCTTAAAAGTAATCAATGCATTGGTGGTCATCTTTCAAGTTCTTCCAATTCTGGAACAGAAGAGGGGAGTTAATGTAACCCCAATGTTTAAAGACAAATGAGGCACAGAGAAAACAGGCAATTCGAGACAGACTGCCCTGACACTGGGAGTGGGGAAAATGCGAGAGCCCATTCGAAAATGTTTAATAGCAGAGCACTTGGGAAATGTAGAAGAGTCAGCATGGAGTTACAGAAGAGAAATAAT
This sequence comes from Stegostoma tigrinum, assembly GCF_030684315.1. Taxonomy (NCBI): domain Eukaryota; kingdom Metazoa; phylum Chordata; class Chondrichthyes; order Orectolobiformes; family Stegostomatidae; genus Stegostoma; species Stegostoma tigrinum. The sequence goes on from NC_081393.1 coordinate 19,541,265, forward strand.
GCTTGTCAAATCCACTGGAAGTTTTGGTTCGAAGAGATTAGAATGCAAAATGGAAGCACATGTGTTTGGGACAATGTTCCGACTTGGATTGAGAACGAGTTGGCAAACAGGAAACGGAATGGGAATAAATGAACCTTTTTCCTGAGTAGCAGCCAGTGACTAGTGACGTTCCACAGTGATCATTGCGATGGCCCCAGTTAATCGCATTATATGTATTGATTTTGAGCAGGAAGGGGCATGGGGAGAAAGTGGGAACAGGGGACTGAGGTGGATTATCTGTCATGATTATATTGAATAACGGAGCTGGGCTGAAAGCACATACTCCGGCATCTATTTACTATGTTTTATGTGTAGGACCAGGCAATGCTGCTCGGGATGGAGTTCCAGTATTTGGACGCTGTGACTCCAAAGGAATGGTGACAGAGGTCAAAAAACTTTCTGAAAACTCCTTAGATGCTCCAAGACCTGTTGAGTATCTCCAGCAATTTCTGTTTTTTTTTCCAATCGGTACACACAGCTGCAACTGTCTATTGGTAATGTAGAAAGTGAATGTTCAACATCGGACTGCAGGAACAGGATGAGGCCATTCAGTCTCTCGAGCCCTTGTTCCAGCTCATGGTTAATCATCTCCCGTGATACCATATTCCCAAGCTATCCCTGTATCACTGATGTAATGACTAATAGGAAATCTTATCAGTCTCCATCTTGGAGTTAATTCATGATCAAGTTTCTCCCACCGTCTGGGGTAGAGAATTCATTGGGGTCACCGTTGGAGTGAAGAGGTTCCTGTTCTTCCTGATCTGAATTGTATGTCTTTAATTCTGAGGCTGTGCTCCCTTACTTGAAGCCCAACAACCAGGCAAAACACACTCTCTACATCAACTGTGTCTGTCCCTTTAAGAATGTTGTAACTTTCTGAGAATGTTGCCCATTCTGAAATCTTCTTGTTGAGTACAGATTAAAATTAACTAAACATTGAAACTTTTCTTGATCATTATTCACTTCCAAGTGTTTTCCAATCACAGATTGAATTGCTGGAGGTGAATTAACTGAAGCTGTGAACAAAATCTTCAACAACTTACTCAACAGTAAATACTAAATCATGAAATGTGACGGAGAAATTGTAATGACAGTCCAGCTGACATCGAGAATCACCGCAGCATAGAGTGTGAAAGGCCTCAGCAACTGAGACCTACAGTTCACAAATCCCTGGTGTTGGGGTCACTCTTTACTAACTCTAACTGATAAACATATTGTAGGACTATCACAGATTGAGCCATTTCTCCACGAGGAAAGGAAGTTGACAGACCTTATTTCCCAAGAGATTTAAATTTAAATGTAAATTTAAAACCCCCCACCGTGAACACGCTATTGTTCTTACAGTTCACTGGTATGTCTTTACAAATTAGTTTCTCATTTTCCCATGGGGGTCTACATGCTTCAGGAAGGCAGCTTGCCACCTTCCCAAAGGCAACAGAGGAGAAACAGCCAGAGAAAGAAAATGTGTCAAGCCCCGCAAAGTCCCACAACGAAACAGAAAGAGGCAGCTACATGATGGCCACACCTACAGCTCCTCTCACAACAAAGGCATACAGAGGGATGGCCATCAACAAAAATACGGAGTACCACGAGGGAGAAGGAGAGGACCAACCCCCCAACCCAAGGTGCCCGGTGAGGCCTAACTTCCAGCCATTGCGAACCATGAGGTATCAACCGCACCACCAGGAAACTGGGAGCAGTGACACTCTGTCAGTCGCTCCCTCAGACTCAGCACTGGACCCTGCTGGCTTTGTTCTCACCCCGATGTTACTGGAGCTGGAAAATCTCCCCCAGGCAGGAACAAGTCGGCTATCGCAGTGCAGACAGTATTCAACAGCTCGCCCGAACCGTGGGGTTTCAGGGATTCCCCCAGTGACAAAACTGTGTGAATGGACATTGGGTAATTCTATAAACTTTTAAAATGAGCGTTAAAATTTGCAGTGTTACTGTGTGTAGCTTTGAATCTCTGACACAATGTGTTACCACATTGGCTTGCCTGGGCAATGTCAAAGCAGGTGTCATGTTTCTGCAGAAGTGTGGGATACTGCACCTCAGTAGCTACAGGAGATGGTTGAGATTGTGGACCTATGGGCCTTCGATATTTTCAGGGGGAAATGACAGCCGTTTCTCCGGCCTGGGTATTCTGCTGCAAGGAGGCAACTTCCCCGTCTCTGAGGTTAAGAAGGTGGTGGGTGGGTGCCTCCTTGTAGCAGACATTGCAGACAGAAAAACTCCCTTGAGATTATTTAACATGTTCACCCCGACTGCTGCTGGTGATGTATGGGCCGGTCATTCCAGCCGGAGACTCCAACTGTATCATTGATGTGGATGGATGACCCAGAGGGACTGACAATGAACTGGAATCATTGTCCACATTCTGAGCGGAAATAGTTAAAGTCCAAGCTGCATGACTTCTCTAGCACCTCTGCAGGTGAAATGCACCAGAGATACACCTAGTTGCAGCCAGACAGGTCTATCGGCTCAAGGAAAGATTTTCTGTTTGCAACCCACATGTTCTCAGTCAGATCCACTGACATCCAGCCGGCGTTGTTCTCTGATCACTGCCTCCTGCCGGCTCACTGTCACCTCCATCCAATGGGTAGGCAAGGGAATATAGAAGCTAAAAGTGTGAGGCACTCTCTCTGTTGTTGTACATGGGCAGCTCTGGCCTATCCTCCAAAACTGTGCGGTTTCTATCACCTGAGCCAGCTTTCACTTCACCTGGAGGCCTCAGATAAACCATGTCTGCAGACACTCCACACACAAAACTCCAGAAAAAGGGAGGGGAACGCACCCAACAACACCATATTCCTGATGGCCCCCTTAGTGTGTGGCTGCATCAAGCTGTGCATAGACCCTCAGTACACAAACCCCAAGTGTCACTCTGTATGAGATTATTCCTGTATCCAGTGTTGCAAAGGATGGGACTGGCCTCATTATCATGAAACATTTCAAGTAGAGTCGCAGAGTTACAGAGCTGGACGGCATGGAAACAGGCCCTTTGGTCCAACTCATCCATGCTGACCATAGAACATAGAACATTGCAGCGCAGCACAGGCCCTTCAGCCCTCGATATTGCACTGACCTGAGAAATAAATCTGAAACCTGTCCAACCTCCACTATTCCATTATCATCCACATGTTTATCCAATGACCATTTAAATGTCCTTAAATTAGGTGAGTCTCCTACTGTTTCAGACAGGGCATTCCATGCCCTTACTACTCTATGAGTAAAGAATCCACCTCTGACATATGTCCTATATCTGTCAGCCTTCAATTTAAACGTATGTCCTCTCGTGCCAGCCATCTCCATCTGATAAAAAAGACTCTCACTGTTCACCCTATCTAATCCTCTGATCATCTTGTATGCCTCTATTAAGTCACCTCTTAACCTTCTTCTCTCTGATGAAAACAGCCTCAAGCCCCTCAGCCTTTCCTCATAAGACCTTCACTCCACACCAGGCAACATCCTGGTCAATCACCTCTGCAGCTTTTCCAATGTTTCCACATCCTTCCTATAATGCGGCAACCAGAAATGTACGCAATACTCCAAGTGCAGCCACACCAGAGATTTGTACAGCTGCAACATGACCTCATGGCTCCGAAACTCAATCCCTCTACCAATAACACCTAACACATCGTACGCTGTCACAACAACCCTATCAACCTGGGTGGCAACTTTCAGGGGTCTATGCACATGGACACCAAGATCTCTCCGCTCTTCCACACGACCAAGAATTTTACCATGAGCCCAGTACTCTGTATTCCTGTTACTCCTTCCAAAGTGAATCACCTCACACTTTCCACATTAAACTCCATTTGCCACCTCACAGTCCAGCTCTGTAGCTTATCTATGTACCTCTGTAACCTGCAACAGTCTTCTGCACTATCTACAACTCCACCAACTTTAGTGTCATCCGCAAATCTACTAACCCATCCTTCTACGCCCTCATCCAGCTTATTTATAAAAATGACAAACAGCAGTGGCCCCAAAACAGATCCTTGCGATTCCAGGGATGGCAGGTCTGACGTACAAGGGGAAAGTGACTAGGTTGGGATTGTTTTCGCTACAATTCAGATGGCTGAGGGGAGATCTCATCTCGACTTGTAAAATTCCAACAGGAGTAGGGTAGTTACAGAGAGAATCTTCCCAATGGTGGGTGTGTCCAGAACAGGGGTCACAGTATGAGGATACATGGCTGAACATTTAGGACGGAGATGATGAGACATTTCTTCCCCCAAAGAGCGGTGGGCCAATGAAATTCATTACCACATGAAGTGGTTGATGCCAAAACATTGAATATATTCAAGAGGCAGCCAGATACAGCCCTTGGGATGTAATGGGATCAGTGGTTATGGGGAGAAAGCAGGATTAGGCTATTGAGTTGGATGATTGGCTGTGAATGTGATGAATGGCGGAGCAGGCTTGAGGGGCTGAAAGGTCTCCTCCAGCTCCGACCTTCTGTGTTTCGATGTCCACTGTACCAGTAATTTTCATGTGATATGTGCACATCCAAACAAGGAAAAGGGAGTGGACCCAGCACCAATCCCTGCGGGACTCCACTGGTCACAGGTCTCCAATCTGAAATGAAACCATCCACCACCACTCTCTGTCTTCTACCTTCAAGCCAGTTCTATATCCAAATGGCTAGTTCCCTCTGTATTCTACATCATCTGATCTTGCTGACCAGCCGACCATGCAGTGCCTTGTCGAACGCCTTACAAAACGTCCATACAGATCACATCCACCTCTCTACATTCATCAATCCTTGCTGTTACTTCTTCAAAAAAACTCAATCAAGTTTGTGAGATACGATTTCCCATGCACAAAGCCATATTGGCCAACCATAATCCATCTTTTCCTTTCCAAATACATCTAAATCCTGTCCCTCAGGATTTCCTCCAACATCAGGCTCACTCTCCTATATTCCCCTGGCTTTCCTTTCCCATGTTTCTTCAACAGTGACACCACTTTAGCCAAACTCTGTGGCATCGATGATACAAATACCTCAGTAAGAGGCGCAACAATTACTTCCCGAGCTTCCCACAGAGCTCCAGGGGACACCCGATCAGGTCCCAGGGATTTATCCACCGTTATGCATTTTCAGACGTCCAGCACTTCCTCCTCTGTAATATGGACCTTTTTTTTATTTCTCCAAGTTTTTGAGCTTCCATATCCTTCACCACAAAAAAAAACTGATGCAAACTACTGATTCACTATCTGTCCCCATCTCTGGCAATTCCACACAGAAGTTGATCTTTAATGAGCTCTATTCTCTCCCTAGTTACTGATTTTGTCCTTAATGTATTTGTAGAATCCCTTTGGATTCTCCTTACTCACATTTGCCAAAGCTATATCATGTTCCCTTTGTGCACTCCTGCTTTTCCCCTGACATATACTCCTGGTGACTTTATACTCTTCTCGGGATTCACTTGATCCCTGCTGTCTTTTCCTGACCTATGCAACCTTCTTTGTTTCAGAAAAAGCCTCAATTTCTGCAGTCATCCAACATTCTCTGTACCTACTAGCCTTGCTCTTCACCCAAACAGGAACACATTGTTTCTGGATTCTCTCTGTCTCACTTTTGAAGACTTCCAATTGTCCTGATGTCCCTTTACCTGACAATATGAAAGCCCAACGTTTAAAAGTTCTTGCCTCACATGGACAAAACTTGCCATCCTCCAAGCAAGTTCATCTTGCAAAACAATCACTTGGCCAAATGATCTTCACCGCAACAGGTCCATCCATCCCTTACACCAACAGGGATAGAATGCAAATTGCAAAACTAAAATTTTGATTGCATTTGCATGTTCCTTTGCTTCGGACTAATTTGATGACGATACTCTGGTGGCTGGTTCCAGACACTCCATAGGTGAGGGATTTATTCATCATACAACAATTCAACATGTGCTCAATGAACTCTCCTTTTATTTTGACCAGGTAAATAATTTAGTGTGCAATACTACTGTCAGAAGCTTCATTGGAAGCAACGTCCTTCCCTCATAAGTCGTGTGCACTTGACTCAAACCACCTGAAATCTGACAATCGGACAACCAGACAATGAAGCATCACTTCACCACTGCCCCTGGTAATGTGATAGTCTGTGTACTCTGGGGTCTGCACAGCTTGCTTTTAAATCATTTCATCAACATTATTTCATCATTTGTAACCAATTTAAGTTGGAGTCATGAACAGAAGTCCAACAAGATCTATTCATGGAAAAGTAGGGAAAGTTTTCAAAAACACATGTTTATGTCTCTCACTATTTTAATTTCATGCTGTTCTCTCTCTTAATGCATTGCTTTATGAGCCCTGATTTGCTGAATTTAAAAGTGTTCCAAATCCCCAGGCCTGGGGTTTAATGACAGCTTTATAACTGTTGATTTAAAGTGATCTTTTTTTCTAACTAACCTGTTCACTCCTACTGCACCATAAGGTGTCCCCCCTCACCCCCAAATTCAGCTTCACACATCTTTTCCTTTGATTGACAACAATCTTTCCCTTCCCTATAATGAGATCTTGTTGGATTTCTACTCATGACTGGAACTTAAATTTATCACAAATGTTGAAATAGTTAAAATCTTCATTTTAAATGCAAGATATCCAAACCACGGAGTACACAGTTTGTCACATTCCCAGCAGCAGTGGTGAGGCAATGCTTCACTGTCAGGTTGTCCACTTGCCAGATTTCAAATGGTTTGTGCCTTTCAGTAAGGTGCATGGTATCGCTGATCTCATGAGGGAAGGATACGCTTCCAGTGGAGAGTTCAACTTAACAGTATTTTGTCAGACGGCAGTAGCATTGCATATGAAACTATTTTCCTCATTAAAAAAAGTAGAGTTTATGTAATTAAACACACATTTTGAAATGTTGAATACTGAATAAATGTCTCACCTTGAGGACAGACTGGAACCAGCCACCAGAGTTCAGTCATCAAATGGGCACGAAGCAAAGGAACATGCAAATACAAGTGAATTTTGTTTTAAACTTTGCATTCTCTGCCTGTTGGCCTCAGAGACGGATGGACATGCTGCATTTCAGTTGGCCAAGAGGTTTGTTGTCCAAGATGTAAATATCTGGCCAAATCAAAAGGAGGAGTGGCCTCACATGGATCGTGACTAAATTGAGGACTCAAGGGCAGAGTTGTTCAGTAGCTCAGAGAAGAGGTGCTTCAGGTCAGTGAATCTTGATTGTGCCTCTGTCAGGCTGGTTCTCTCCATTCGGTTCGATCTCTATCTCTCGCTCCCACTCTCCCGCCCTTTCGGGGTCTCTCTCATTCTCTCTGCCTCAGGGCCTCTCGCTGTCTCTTTCAATTACTGACTCCCTCACACACTTTTTCTATCTGTCTCTGTCATACTTCTCGCTCTTTCCCTCTTAGTCTCTCTCACTCACTGTCATTCTTCCTTTTTCTGTGTCTTTCAATGACTCTGTCAAACTCTCCCTTTCTCTTTCTCACTGTTCCTCTGCTCTTTACCACCCTATGTCATGTCTCTCTATCCAGCTGTCTCTCCTTGTGTCTCTCTCTGTGTCTTCTGTATGACTCGCTGTCTCTCTTCCTCCCTCTCACAATATCTCTCACTGTCTCTCTCACTATCGATTTCTCACTCTCTCTCTCTGACCCTCTTTCTCATTCTTTCCCTCTGTATGTCTGTCTCACTGTCTCTCTCACTCTTTCTTTCTGTCTCACCGTGTCTCAAACTCTCTCTCTCTTTCTCTCACTGTCTTTCTTCCTCACAATGTCTCTCTCGCACTGCCCATTTCTCACTCACTGACTCTCTCTCCCTCACACACATTCTCAATCTCTCTCTGTCTCTGTGTTTCTCTCACTCAAATACACATCATTCTCTGTCTCTCACTCCCTATCTCCCTCTCTCTTTCTCTCACTCAGTGTGTGTCTCTCTCTCTGTCTCTCCCTGCTCCCTCTGTTCCTCTTTATATCTCTCATTCTCTCTCACACACTCTCTCTCTCTGTCTCTCATGCTCTGTTTCTCCCTGTCTGTCTCTCTCTCTCTAACATACACTGTTTCTTTCTCTCACAGTCTTTCTCCACTCCAGCCCCCCACTGTCTCTCTCTGCGTCTTTCTATCTGCATTTGTCTTTCTGTTTATTTTTGCTCCCTCTGTCTATCTCTTACTCACTGTCAGCCTGTCTCTCTCTTTCTGAAGCAGGTTACTGAATTCATGACATTATATTTTTAAATGCCTCGTTTGACAAGATCATGTCAGTGAAAAGGAACAATTTGAATTCTAATTCTTTAACTGCAATACCATTTGTTTGGATGGTAAATGATAGTTCCCAGCTGTACTGTGGGTATGTTGGTGCACGCTTGTGTGATCTATACCAATCACAGTCAGAGCAAATGCCTGCAGGTCAATGTTTTTAAAGGCTGAACCCTGTGCAAGCCGATGTCCCATTCAGGGGGTGATTATCTGGATATTGTGTTCCAGGAGGCAGAAGCATGAGCTTGGTTCTGCACTTTGGATTCTGTCTGCGCACAGAGATAGTACGGTGTGTAGTACAGGGAGTGAGACAGAACGCCCGCAGTCGCAGTGGAAAAAGTTCAGCTTTTGCAATTTGGTATATTTGCTGGTTAAATCAACCATCATTATCCATCACTAATTGTCTTTGAAATTAATAAACTAAACATCGATAGTCAGCAGGTCTGGCAGCATCTGTAAGAAGAAAACAGCTACTGCTTCAAGTCTGGCAACCATTCATCAGAACTGATAGCAGTCAGGAAGAAGTGGTATTTATACTGAAGACTGGGTTTTGGGGTGGAGTGATGGGGAAGGGGAGGGGTGAGCAGGTGATGGAGATGTAGCCCAAAGAGAGAGAGAGATGTGTGACACTATGTACCTTTCAGAGGGATTTGGTCTGTTCAGTTTCTCTTCACGAGGGGGTTGTGAAGCAGGTGCTGAGGTGTCTGCTCCATGAAAAGCAGAGTAAGTAATTTTTGTTTAAAGTAAAGAAATGAAGCAGAAATGGGCAAAATCAGCTCAAACAGACCAAAGGTTTTAGATTTGCTTTTAGTTGTTGAAATTGGGCTTTTGGAGTTGAAACTGCTAGATACAGCTCTCTCTCTGTGCTAGATTCATCCTGTTACTGATCCTTCTTCTGGGTTGGAATCTGTCAAATTGTTGGATTTGTATTTGCAAGGGATGTTCATGGGATGTTGCGATCTTGGGTCGGTTGATTAGTAGTAGTTAAACAACACATTATTTAAGTATTTCAATAGCTTTAAGTTATGTCAATGTTTTGGTTGCATTTTAATTATGGAGTAAGATTAAATTGTGTGCTTTGCTAAAAGCTCAGTAGTTTGACGATTCAAATCGCATCTGGAATGCAGCACCATTTACTGGCCTGGAAATAAAAGTTCATGTCCAGAGTATCGCCTTGCTGTATTTTTAGGATTTTTGGTCCATTCCATAACATATGAAAGCGGTGATTAAACAAGTGGAGAATGGACAGCAGGCCTGGACAGAAGAGAAGTTGAATATCTGACAAGAAAAGCGAAGAATAGGAAAAAATGTGCAATGGCAGAATTGGTGAGCTTCTCTTCAGCATGTTCCACCTTCTATTGTGATCCTGGCTGATCACTTATTGCAAAATCATACACCTATCCTTTTCCCATCCCCACCTACAACTTTAGCTTCTGGAAATTTATCTGTTTCTTTTTTGAACAAAAAAAAAATCAGGACCTTTGTCTCAGAGATAATGGGAACTGCAGATGCTGGAGAATCCAAGATAATAAAATGTGAGGCTGGATGAACACAGCAGGCCAAGCAGCATCTCAGGAGCACAAAAGCTGACGTTTCGGGCCTAGACCCTTCATCAGAGAGGGGGATGGGGGGAGGGTTCTGGAATAAATAGGGAGAGAGGGGGAGGTGGACTGAAGATGAAGAGAAAAGAAGATAGGTGGAGAGAGTATAGGTGGGGATGTAGGGAGGGGATAGGTCAGTGAGGGAAGACGGACAGGTCAAGGAGGTGGGATGAGGTTAGTAGGTAGATGGGGGTGCGGCTTGGGGTGGGAGGAAGGGATGGGTGAGAGGAAGAACAGGTTAGGGAGGCAGAGACAGGTTGGACTGGTTTTGGGATGCAGTGGGTGGGGGGGAAGAGCTGGGCTGGTTGTGTGGTGCAGTGGGGGGAGGGGACAAACTGGGCTGGTTTAGGGATGCGGTGACGGAAGGGGAGATTTTGAAACTGGTGAAGTCCACATTGATACCATTAGGCTGCAGGGTTCCCAGGCGGAATATGAGTTGCTGTTCCTGCAACCTTCGGGTGGCATCATTGTGGCACTGCAGGAGGCCCATGATGGACATGTCATCTAAAGAATGGGAGGGGGAGTGGAAATGGTTTGCGACTGGGAGGTGCTGTTGTTTGTTGCGAACTGAGCGGAGGTGTTCTGCAAAGCGGTCCCCAAGCCTCCGCTTGGTTTCCCCAATGTAGAGGAAGCCACACCGGGTACAGTGGATGCAGTATACCACATTGGCAGATGTGAAGGTGAACCTCTGCTTAATGTGGAATGTCATCTTGGGGCCTGGGATAGGGGTGAGTGAGGAGGTGTGGGGGCAAGTGTAGCATTTCCTGCGGTTGCAGGGGAAGGTGCCGGGTGTGGTGGGGTTGGAGGGCAGTGTGGAGCGAACAAGGGAGTCACGGAGAGAGTGGTCTCTCCGGAAAGCAGACAGGGGAGGGGATGGAAAAATGTCTTGGGTGGTGGGGTCGGATTGTAGATGACGGAAGTGTCGGAGGATGATGCCTTGTAGCCGGAGGTTGGTGGGGTGGTTTGTGAGAACGAGGGGGATCCTCTTTGGGCGGCTGTCGTGGGGGCGGGGTGTGAGTGATGTGATGCGGGAAATATGGGAGACACGGTCAAGGGCGTTCTCGATCACTGTGGGGGGAAAGTTGCGGTCCTTGAAGAACTTGAACATCTGGGATGTGCGGGAGTGGAGTGTCTTATCGTGGGAGCAGATGTGGCGGAGGCGGAGGAATTGGGAATAGGGGATGGAATTTTTGCAGGAGGGTGGGTGGGAGGAGATGTATTCTAGGTAGCTGTGGGAGTCGGTGGGCTTGAAATGGACATCAGTTACAAGCTGGTTGCCTGAGATGGAGACTGAGAGGTCCAGGAAGGTGAGGAATGTGCTGGAGATGGCCCAGGTGAACTGAAGGTTGGGGTGGAAGGTGTTGGTGAAGTGGGTGAACTGTTCGAGCTCCTCTGGGGAGCAAGAGGCGGCGCCGATACAGTCATCAATGTACCGGAGGAAGAGGTGGGGTTTGGGGCCCGTGTAGGTGCGGAAGAGGGACTGTTCCACATAAGCTACAAAGAGGCAGGCATAGCTGGGGCCCATGCGGGTGCCCATGGCCACCCGCTTAGTCTGTAGGAAGTGGGAGGAGTCAAAAGAGAAGTTGTTGAGTGTGAGGACGAGTTCGGCTAGGCGGATGAGGGTGTCGGTGGAGGGGGACTGGTCCGGCCTGCGGGACAGGAAGAAGTGGAGGGCCTTGAGGCCATCTGCAAGTGGAATGCAGGTGTATAGGGACTGGACATCCATGGTGAAGATGAGGTGTTGGGGGCCAGGGAATAGGAAGTCCTGGAGGAGGTGGAGGGCGTGGGTGGTGTCACGGACGTAGGTAGGGAGTTCCTGGACCAAAGGGGAGAAAATGGAGTCCAGATAGGTGGAGATGAGTTCGGTGGGGCAGGAGCAGGCTGAGACGATAGGTCGACCAGGGCAGGCAGGTTTGTGGATTTTGGGAAGGAGATAGAAACGGGCCGTGCGGGGTTGGGGAACAATGAGGTTGGAGGCTGTGGGTGGGAGGTCCCCTGAGGTGATGAGGTAATGAATGGTGTTGGAGATGATGGTTTGGTGCTCGGGTGTGGGGTCATGATCGAGGGGGCGGTTGGAGGTGGTGTCGGAGAGTTGGCGTCTGGCCTCGGCGATGTAGAAGTCAGTGCGCCGTACTACCACTGCGCCTCCCTTGTCTGCAGGTTTGATGGTGAGGTTGGCGTTGGAGCGGAGGGAGCGGAGGGCTGCCCGTTATGCAGGGGAGAGGTTGGAGTGGGTGAGAGGGGTGGAGAGGTTGATGCGATTAATGTCTCGACGGCAGTTGGAGATGAAGAGGTCGAGGGAGGGTAGGAGGCCTGGGGGTGGTGTCCAGGAGGAGGACTTGTGTTGGAAGCGGGTGAAGGGGTCGGTGGAGGGAGGGTTAGGCTCCCGGTTGAAGAAGTAGGCGTGGAGGCGAAGACGGTGGAAAAACTGCTCTATGTCCAATCGTGACTGGTATTCGTTGATGTTTGGTTGTAGGGGGACAAAGGTGAGACCCTTACTAAGGACTGACGGTTCGTCCTCAGTCAGTGGGAGGTCTGGGGGGATGGTGAAGATGCGGCAGGGCTCAGTGTGGCTGTCTCCTCTGGAGTTGCTAGCTGTGGAGGTTGTGGGCGGAGCGATGAGGTCATCGGCCGTGGGCGTGCCTTTTGTGGCACAGGTCTCCAGATGGTCACCACTCTCTGAGTGAACACATTTGTCATCATCTCAATTACAAGTGGTTTCCTATGTGTATCCTGAGACTGTGCTCCCTTTATCTGGACTCCCAGGACAGGGGAAACATTATCATTGCATCCTGAGCCCTGGCAGAATTCTCAACACATCAAAGAGACACTTCACCTTCATATATCACCCAGTGAGTGCAGACCCACTCAAGCTCAACACTCCTGACAGGGCCAACCTGGCACAGCAGGGATTATTCTGGGAAAGGATCTGAGGAAGGGTCACTGGACCTGAAATGTTAACTCTGTTTCTTCCCTTCACAGATGATGCCAGGCCTGCTGAGCTTCTCCAGAAGCTATGTTTTTGTTCCTGATTTACATTATCTTCAGTTCTTTCATTTTTTTTATTATTCTGGGAACTCCTTAGTACTGTCTCTTTACAGCAGGTATCAGTTTCTGTAGGTATCTGGGACAAGAATGTATGTAATACATCAGCTGTAGTCTCATCAATTGTACAAACTTTCAAGATGTACTGAAATCCTTGTGTAAGGAGGGCCAACATGCTGTTTGCCTTTCTAACACCTTGTTACCTTACTACAGCATCATTTTTGATTTCAATGGCCACTGGACAAGGACACCCACATAGTCATAGATTCGTATGACATGGAAACAGACCCTTCGGTCCAACGCGCCCTTGACCAAACTAAACTGTTGTCATTTGTCTGCGTTTGGCTCAAATGCCTCTAATACCTTCATTTTCTTGTATCTGTCTGAAATGTCTTTGAAATTTTGTAACTGTTCCTGCATCTCCCACTTCCTCTGGCATTTCCATCGTCATGCGAACCACTCTTTATGTTGAAAGATTGCCCCTCAAATGTTTTAAATCTCTCTCCTCTCAGCTAAAAATTAAGCCTTCTAGTTTTGAACTTCCCTCTGTGAGGGAAAAGACCTTTCCTGTTCACCTCACCTATGCTCCTCATTTTTCAACCTCTGGAAGATCACTCGCTCCTCAACCTCCTATGTGAGAGTGCTAAATGTCCCATCCTATCCATACACTCCTTCCAGTTACCAATATTGTCCCATTCTATCATTGTTTGAAGAATACTCTGATGTTCTGTTATTTTTACTGATGTGGATAACTTCACATTTGCATCTTCCACAATTTGTTTATATCATTCTGAAGCCTCCTCACCTGCTTCACATCAGTCACAATGATGCACAGTTTTGGATTGTCATCAAACCTGGATATTTTACCCTGGATTCACTTATTGAAATTGCTGACACGTATTGTGAATTACTGGACCCAGAGTGAGGTCAGTTTATACAGCGCCTGCGCTCTGCTGTGACAAACAATAACATCTTGCAGTCATGAACCATTTTAACTCCGCCTCCCAATTCCTGGGTAACATGTCCATCCTGGGTCTCCCCCTCTAGGGTCACAACAATATCTCCCAAAAACTGCAGGAGAAGCATCTCATATTCCATCTGAGGAGCCTGCACCCCAATGGCATAAATGTGGATTTTACAAGCTTCAAAGTATCCCCACCCTGTCTCCTCCAATGACCAACTCTCCCTCTCATCTCCACTCCTGGGCCTGACACAAACTCTCCATCTTCTCTCCCACCTATTTGGTCCGCCCATCTCACTGGCCAATCCCCACTACTCCCTACCTGCACTCACCTATCACCATCCCAACTACCTTCCCCAGCACCACCCCCTCTATTTATTTCCGAGCTCTCTCTACCCTCCCCCAGCTCTGAAGAAGGGTTCTGACCCAAAATGTCTAATTTCCTGCTCCTCTGATGTTGCCTGGCCTGCTCTGTTCTTCCAACTCCACACAGTGTTATCTCTGACTCCTGCTTTGGCAGTTCTTCCGATCTCAGGGTCAGTTTGTGATCAGTCTGCAGTGCTGGAAAGCTGTGAAATATCCAATGGGATGGATGACTCCTTGAAAGGTGCTATTAAGCACAAATTGTTGTGGAGATTGTCGAATTTCAGCTGTCCTTGGAGACTGATTACACTTTTCCTCCAACGAATTCCCAAGAGAACTGTTGGCCTGTTACACTGATCAAGAAAGCTTGGCTATAATCTGTAACTCCTGGAAGAAATCCCAATCTTTATCCACAAATCGTACCCACGTGCTACAACCAGAGTTCTGTATAATAAATTGACAAAGTAGCACCGACAATAAGAGAGATAAATTCTCTGTTTGCTGACATGTGAGTCCCTCGATGTCTTTCAGTCTCTCCCTCATGAAGACATGAATTGAACAAGATGTTTTTTCATTCTTTTCAGTTTCATCTATGCTCTCCCTGTGGTACGATCAAAGGGTGCTGACAAATTTCAAAATGCACACACTCTGTCTGTTCCTGTTGTTGCTGCTCACGATCCCCATGTCAGATGCGGATGAACTGAATAGTGATGTCTTGGTTGACATTTTTTCCCCGTAAGTGTAACTGAAACAGATCTTACCTGACCAGCTCTGTGAGCTGATAGCTGCACCCAATGTTCAATCAAATCTCAGCCTCCTTGCCTGTCGCACACTGGTAATAATTGGAGAGTGCACAGCAGGTTGTGGGAGGGTTCTGTAGCTGTGTGAACTGTGTCTCAAGCCACAAACCAAGATTTTCATTGCTCTCTGAGGAACGGACTTCCAATGAAACTGTTTCCTGGGGTCACAGTTGTAGGAGAACTCGACACTGCCCACTGGCCCTAAAAAGAGGAGAGTGCGACAAGACATCAAAGTGAGGGTTGAAGAAAATGCCCAAATTACACTCAGACAAGATTTGACTGTTCACTGCATCATCCAGCTTCCCTCTCATGTTTAGATAACAAGGTGCAGAGCTGGCTGAACACAGCAGGTCAAGCAGCATCAGACGAGCAGGAAGGCTTGTCGTTTCTGAAGAAGGAATTTCTGAAGAAGGATCTGGGCCCAAAATGTCAAGCCTTCCTGCTCCTCCGATGCTGCTTGGCCTGCTGTGTTCATCTTGTTATCTCAGATTCTCCAGCATCTGCAGTTCCTACTGTCTCTGTCTCATGTTGCCTTTGTCTTCCTCTACCTCCTTCAATATTATTCACATTTCCTGTCTGTCTGCAGATGCTTTCTTTCTGTCTCTTACTTCAGCTCTTCTGGTTAAGAGTTGCGCTACACCTGGTCTTTAACTTCCAAACTGTTTCAGTTCCACAACTATACAATCACTTCCCCTGATGTGGCAGCGCTCTGATGCTCATGATTGCAAGTAAACCTGCTGGACATTAACCTGGTGTTATGTGGATTTTGACCCTGTCCATCCCAGTCCAAAACTGGCGCCTCCATCATGGTCATAATGATAGACTCACACAGCACAGAATCAGGCCGTTCACTGCAACTAGTCCTTTCCAACGAAAATCCCAAGCTAACCCAGTCCCACCCGTCTGCATCTGGTCCCGATCTCTCCATAACTTTCTTCTTCATGTATTTATCCAAATGTCTTTTAAACCTTGTAACTGTACTCACATCCATTCCCGACTTTGGAAGTTCATTCTACATGTCAGCCATTCTCTGTGTTGAAAAAAAAGTTGCCCCAAATGTCCATTTTAAATCTCTCTCTTCTCAACTTAAAAAAAACCCACATCTTGACATGCCCCTCCCTTGGGAAGTCTCCCACCATTAACCTTATCTATACCTCCCATGATTTTATAAGCCTCTGTAAGGTCACCCTCCAACCTCCTATGCTGCAGCCTGAAACATCGCAGTCTGTCCAGTTTCTCCTCAAAAATCAAACCTTCCACGGTGCTCCTGTATCTGTCTGTCTTTCAATCTATCGATCTGTCCATCTGTCATGATTGTGTGTGGCATTGAGGTATCAAGTTGTGAATCAGTTAAAGTAGCTTAAAAATGAAGCTGCAGCAAGTTCTCAAGAAGGCTGGTAGAATTTTGTGATTTATTGCAGGAGGATTTGCACAAAGATGTGTAACAATGTACTGCTTCAGTCATGCAGGGCAGTGGTGAGACCAGTCTGGAATATTGTATGTGGCTTTGGACTCCTTGGCTAAGGCAGGATGCAGGTAACTTAGAGATAGTGCAGAAGATGCTTGCTCATTTGTTACCTTCATTCAGCAAGCTGTCTCTTCAGAAAATTTATACAGGCTCCGTTTCTGTTCACAGGGATTCAGAGCTGTCATAACATTCAGAATGGTTTTGACTGGATGGCATTGGAATGGATGTTTCCACTTATGGATCAGTGTAGAAATAGGGGCAATGTTTCAAATGTAGGTTTTCCCCTGTCCAGAAAGAGATTATATTTTTATTTTTTCTGTCAGAGAGCTGTGAAACACTGAAATTTCTGCCTCATAATGCAATAAAGACAATTTCAGTGAATGTTAAGGTTGAGATAGTTAGATTCTTCTTCGACAGGATAATCAGGGTAAGATGGGAAAATAGAATTGGAAACACTGAGAAGACGTGATCTTGTGGAATGCCAAATACAGCTCTAGGGGCCCCAATGGTTTACTCCTTCTGCAAATCCTAACATTTATCTCTTCTGCCTGCCGTCCCTTTTCTCTAAGTTCATGTTTCCACCCCTCTCTCGTTGCTAATGGAGCAATTCATCTTTCCACCCAGTTGTACGTCAACTTAAGACTGAGAAGAGGAGGAATTTCTTCTTGCAGAATGTTCAGGTTTATTGAACATCTTTGCCAAAGAGAGCTGAGGGAGCAGAGTCCTTGTGTATGTTTCAGGCTGAGATTGATGGACTCTTGATCAGTCGGGGAATCAAGGGAGACGGGAAAAGGCAGGGAATAGGACATGAGGCGTGTTGCGTCAGTTTACATCTCTCTTTTTTCCTCACAATTTCACTCACACACTCCATTCTTTCTTTCATTTCATTTTCTCTCTGTTTTCATCTGCAACCACTTGACTATTTCTGCTGCAGTTACTTCTACTGATCTCTGTGTTCTGACCGTCACATTACCTGTTGCCCTGGCTCTCTCTTTAAACTTCTCAGTCATAAGCGTGGTCCCAGAATTTGTCACAACATTGGGATAGGGAAAAAAAATCAATCAACTTGGACCTTTCAATGCAGGAAGTTGAATTGTGAATTGCAAATTGACAGTTTCTGCAAATGATAGGACATGTTCCATGTAACTCATCTCAAACCGAGCCCATCGACAGTGCAAAAAGAATGGTTCACCCACAGTCTGTTCCTAATTCAGTAGCAGGAGTGGTGGGACCACAAGCCGGGGGCTGCCAGCTAACTGAGCTAACATATTGGGGCTTTGGCTAAACCCAAAGCACTATGCGAGCAGTGTCTCCCTCTCATCCTCCCGCTCTAAACAAAGACAAAAGACGTGTGGAGATTTGGTAAGGTAACTTGTCTTAATCTTTATCTCTTTTGGCAACCTAGAGTTGAGGGGATAGAAGCTAGGGCAGTTGCATGCTCCTCTTGTAGGATGTGGAAGATAAGGGTCACTATTCGTATCGCTTCTGAATTCACCTGTGAGAAGTGCACCCAATTCCAGATCCTCACAGGCCGCGATAGTGAACTGGACCTGAATGAACTCCGGATCTTTCGAGAGGCAGAGGGGCTGATAGATAGGAGTTATAGGGAGGTTGTCACACCCAATTTACAGGACAAAGGTAACTGGGTGACTGTGAGGAGAGGGAAAGGGATTAAGAAGACAGTGCAGAGATCCCCTGTGGCCATTCCCATCAATAATAAGTATACCGCTTTGGATACTGTTGGGGGTTTTACCTTCTGGGGAAAACCATTACAGCCAGGTCACTGGCACTGAGCCTGGCTACGTGGCACGGAGGGAATAAGGGAAGAACAGGACAGCGATAATTATGGGCGATTCATTGCTGAAGGGAACAGACAGGAGATTCTGTGATCCCGGACGAGACTCCTGGATGGTATGTATATTTGAAGTGCTCATCAAAATATTTTTAAAATGTTGTAAGGTTTTTGGCCTCCACTAAAATCCCAGGCAGTTCCTTCCAAAATTCCATCCACTGCTGAGTGACGACATTTTCCCCCAAATCTCCTTTCAATCTCCTGCCCACTAACCTAAAACTATGACGTTTTCATGACTGACCCCTCAACCAACGGGAACAGCTGCTGTCTATTCATTCTATCTGTACCTTTCATCATCTGATACACTTCAATCATGTCGTCCCTCAGTCTTCCCTGCTTTAAAGAAAACATTCCAAGTCTGTCTAATCTCTCCTTTGAGCTCAATTTCTCCATCCCAGGCAGCATACCGGTGAATGTCCTCTGAACCCCGTTGAGTGTTATCAGGGCCTTCCTGCAGTGAGGCGCACACAGTATCCCAGTTGTAGCATGAATACTGCATTCAATTCTGGCCTCCCTGCGACAGGAAGGATATTTTAACACTTGGAAGATTTCAGAAAAGATTGACACGGATGTTGTCAGGTTTGCAGGGTTTCAGCTACAAGGAAAGACTGAATAAGCCACAACTTCTTTCCCTGGAGAGTCAGATGCTGAGGGGTGACATGACAGAAGTTTATAAAATCATGAAGGATATGGACAGGGTGAATAACTAAGGTACTTCTTCCCTGTGGTCGGCTATTCCAAGTCAAGATGGGGCATTGATTTAAGATGAAAGGTGCAAGATCTGAAAGTCATCTGACGGTCAACTTTTTCACACAGAGCGTGGAACATGTGTGGAACGATCTATCCGAGGAAATGATAGAGGCAGTTACAGTTACAACATTTAAAAGTTATTGGGATAGACACTGAATACAACAAATTCTGGAGATCATAGCAGGGTAGATAACATTCACGGAGACAGAGCAAGCTAACGTTTCGAGTCTAGATGACTCGTCAACAGAGCTGGTGAAGTGTGGAGGGGACAGCGTCTATGATATAGTTTGCAGGGGAGTGAGGGTAGTGAGTGTAGGGTGCTGGTGGGGAAAATATGTTGATAGTTCAGATGAAATGATTGACAGACATGTTGATAGTTCAGATGAAGTGAGAATGGCAGAACAATGTTGTGTCTCCTGCCAGACTTGAAAGGACAGTACTGGGATGGGAGTGGGGTAGGGAGGACATGATAACAAGCTGAAAGAAAACAAAAATTTAATGGTGTTGAACTCAACATTACATCCAGAGGCTGCAAAGTATCCAGTTTGAAGTGAGATGTTGTTCCTCCAGTTTGCACAATGATTCACGGGAATACTGCAGCATGCTGAGGGCAGACAGTTTGGCATGCGAACAGGATGTTGTGTTAAAATAACCGGCTACAGGAAGGTCAGGACCATGCTTGTGCACAGACCAGAGGTGTATTTCCAAAGCAGTCACCCAGTCTGCATTTGCTTTCTCCAATGCAGAGTGGAGCACTTTGTGTGCAGCAAATCCTTTCCTCAAGATTTCCAGGCTCTCCAGGCTGCTTTACCTGGAATGACTGTTTCGGCCTTTGGAGTGGTGAGCAGGGAGGAGGTGAAGGGGCAGGTCTTGCACCTTCTATGGTTATAGGGGTTACCTGAAGAGTTAGAGGAATAGTAAGTGTTTACAGGATATGGGCCTATGCTGGCAAATCGGACACCATCAGTTTCAGATATCTGGTCAGTGCCGACAAGTGAGTACAAAGAGTCTGTTTCTCTGCTGTATAACCCTGTGACAGTTTGACTCTCATACTCTGCCCTCCTGGCACTGTGTGCAGGTTTACTGATCTGGCATGATAGCACTGCTGACCCTAAATCAGACACTGGAGTGAATTCCTTTTGGTGGACTATATAGTTTATTTTTGAGGCTTGTTCTGTGTTTTGGTTACTCTTTGAACACATCAGAAAGAGATTGCTCGTGTCCCTTTCATGAAAGAACAAAGATGTTTGTTACTTACATAAAACAAAACTCGAGGCAGATATTGTTAGTTAAAGTTTACTGGGCCGATTGTATTGTGAAAATCACAAATCATTTGTCAAAATTAACAGTGTTACAGACTCTCTGAAGTCAGTAAAGTGTTCCCTCTATCACCGTGTTAAATATTCTTGGGATCTGGAACATGTGCAATTCATTTCCTTTCAAGAAATTCCTGTCCTACCACTGGTTGCCATTTTATTCACGAAATGTCTTTCCCTGATCATTAAAACAATTTCAAACTCAACTCAATCTTACTTAACAAGGGCCGTGAGGAACATTTTATTGATACAAAGTTCTCTTCATTTCCAACAATACAATTTGAAGTTTTCTCCCCAGTGGATTCGAAGCATCTCAGCGCTCCTGTTTTTAGCTGATGACATTCAACTGCCATATACTCTCATCCCTTGCATAAAAACGTTTCTTCCGGATCCTTCCCCCTGTGGTGCTCACAAAACCCAAAGGTTTCAAAGCAAGTAACAAAACAGTTGCCTGCTCGGCATTAACCTGAAATCTCATAGTTTCTTGTCAATGCTGTTTTCAACTTAATGTTCAAATTATATCCAAACATGAAGAACATAAAACAAATGTGATATTCGCAGAACTGAAAATTCAGCTCCATGTTCCTCCACTGTCGAGGCAAGTCCTCACAAAATACAAAGGTTATATTTTGAAATGTGATATGAGTAGGGAAAGCAGGGAGAGCTTTACCTCTTAGCTAGCTCCCTTCCTATCTGAAATTGTGTGGATGCTGGGGTAAATTTTTGCACTTATTATGTTGAGCTGGGCGTACAACATCAGCATCAAGGGAGAGATTGGTATCTAGAGCCTGAACATGAGAATAAGGCTGCAGAATCATTCAAGGACAAAAAAAAACTCAAATGCAAGCAATAGTGAGAGCTGTGTTCTTTGGTTGCCACCAGTACATGAAATTCAAAGTGAGCAGCAAACAGAAATGGTGGGGGATAGTGTGTGCAAACCATGAGGGGTATTGTGGGGAATAGCTGTGAGTCTCAAGTGGAGCCAGAGCGAGTTGGAGCAAACAGTGATCGGTAATCCGTGAGGCAGTGGTGGGAAGAGGTTGTTAATCTCAGCTGCATTGGCAGATGGAAGCAATGGCTTTGTGGCATTAACACTAGATTCAACCCAGATGATGTTCTGTGGACATGAGTTTGAATCCTGCCATGGCAGATGGTGGAAATTGAATTCAATAAAAAAACTGAAAGTAAGAGACAAATGTTGACCATGAATTCATTCCTGATTGTTGGGGGAAACCCATCTGGTTCACTCATGTCCTTTCGTAAAAGGAAACAGCCATCCTTATGTGGTCTGGCTGACACGTAACTCCAGGCACATAGCAATGTGGCTGAATTTTAACTTCCCTCTGGGTAATTAAGGTTGCTCCCTGGGCTGTGACGCTCTCATCCCAACAATTAATTAAAAGGAAGTTATTTTAATTCATTCAATCCCAGTCTGGAATCACACAGTGATCGCGACTATGGGGCTGACAATGCTTTTGCTGTGAAGGCTATCCTTGGGCTTTTTTGTGGGGCCTCAAAATTTGATCTTTATGCCACCCATGTGAACAGAGTCGCAATCGGTACAAAGGATGGAGATGTTAACCCAGGATTACAGGAACTGTGAGTTTAATGAATGAAACAGCAAAGACAGAAAGGGGGTTGCTCGAATTGGCTGGAGCAAAGCTATGGAGTATCCATGCTGAACACACCGGTTTTGAACAGGAGTTCTGAGTTTCCAATGTCTCAAGGATTTCAGGATGAAGATCTCTCTTGATGTCCCTGTCGACAAGGCAATAGCCAGAGTGAGAGGTGGCGAGGGCAAAGTCTGTGCCCTTATTGTAATCTGTTGAAATTCTATTGGCACATGCTACGATGAGAGTGAGATTCTGAAAAGAGCTGGGGGTGGGGGCATTCGGGTTGGAGATTTGAATTCCTTGGGTTGTTCTCTAATTTGGTCCCTTTTCACCCCTGCAAGGCCATGATCACAAGAATTTCATTGTGACAAAGAATCTGCGTGTTTCCAGTCTGGCAAAATGAAAAGTGATTTACTGTCAGTTATTGTTTGCCTGAAACAAGTAGGTGAGCCAACAAAGAAGCTGGTTCTGGTGCTCCACTGCAACAATATTAGAAATAATGGAATTCCTTCAACTGTATTGCCTGTTACCTACTCCAGCAATGAGGGGAAATGGCCTTTAGAACTGATGTCAATCTCACTGAATTCTCAGGTTCTCTACTTTCTTCCTCACAATGTGAGGAACAAACATGCAAACAAATGAATAAAATTGTGTATTGTTCAAGTGTAAAGGCAGTGGCAATATTGTATATTAAGGAAGGTCATGTGTCAATATACCTTAAGATACAATTTCTACAGTGTGGAAACAGGCCATTAAGGCACATCAACTCCACACCAAAGCCCCAGAGAGTATCTGTCACAGATTCACCATTACCCAATGACTGTAATCTTGCATTTCCCATGGATAAGCCATTTGCCTGCACACCTTTGGACAGTCGGAGGAAACTGCAGCACATGAAGGAAACCCATGCAGACACGGGGAGAATGCACAAACTTGCCTGTGGAAGCGAACATGGCTCCATGACAATGTGATGCAGCACTGAGCCACCATCACACCCCCTTCCAAAGAAAGTAAATGAGTGAGTTAATCACGTCAGTATTTCTGTGATTCCCATGAAGACAGTGACGATTTGTCTGAACACGTGGATTCTGTGACAAAGTTCAATGGTTCTCTTTCGCTAAAGTTAGAGTCACAGAGGTCTGAGACAGTAGGAACTGCTGATGCTGGAGTCTGAGATAACAAGGTGTACAGCAGGATGAACACAGCAGGCCACGCAGCATCAGAGGAGCAGGAAAGCTAATGGAAGGGTCCAGACCCGAAACCATCCTAATACCACTTTCCAGCACTTCCCCAAAGCCAATCTATGTACCTGATAATTTTAGGCATCAAAATTATTTTGTCCTTCACTCTCTTCTGTGCCAATGAGAAAACAGAAAACTGTCTGCCAATCTCTCTTAATAGGTCAAGCTTCCGAACCCAGGCAAGCCCTGGTGAAGATCATTTGTACCCTTTCCAGTGTCATCACATCCCTTCAAGAATGTGAATTCCAGAAGTACACACAAGCATGAGAGATATTGTTTCTTGTTAATAACTCGATGTTATGAACAGTGTAAGTTGTATTACATTCAATTCAAGACTTGGCTCAATGACAATAAAAAGCTTTGACAACAATACCTCATTTTTCTTGGTTATCAAATCATCATGAGGAAACCGTAGCGTTCATAGCACATCAGGTATGTACGGAAAACTGGGATCTGTTGTGGGATCTTGTGAAAAATGGACATCAAAACTTGGAATCACATGTCAATAAAATGCAAGGCTAGCAGTTTGAATTCTTCTGCATTTCCATTGTTTTGGTAATTAACCATCACTTGTCATGGAATTTTCACACTTTTCTTCAGCTCTTGTCTTAATTTCACCAAGGTCACAAAATACAAGTATAAGTGCAGCATTTGACTGACTTAGTCTATGAAAATCATTGGGTCATTTAAACATCTTTCAGAATAAACTTTGCTATTTGGATGCAAAGAAAACGATCACATGTGTTTCCCAAATCAATATGAAGTTGCAGGTTACAGCAAACAGCAGTATGATGAATTTTTGTTAGTTTCGTCATCTCAGGATCATCCAGATGTACATTTTTCACTCCTCAACAACTTAACATCTTATGGATTTCATTGGCAATGAATATGCATCTCGTACTCACAGCATTGAGCAGTAATAACCGAATAATTGAGAACAGTGGAGACAAATAACAGCCAACTCAGCCAAATACTATCCATGCAGAAAGAACGGAATGTTCAAATATAGCAACATATCCCCAGTGCTGTCTGTTGAACACAAGGTAAGATTCAGATCTCATACCTGGGATTATTTTTCAAGCTGAGTAACAGACTCACACATAAAATGACCACTTTTCTGTTTCTTCTGTGTAATATCTAGCTCTGGTAACAAATAGTAACAAAGTGACCGACAGTGATGCGAACCTGATAGAACTCTCTGTGGTTGCGCAAAGTAGGATAGTATGACCTGAGAAGGTTGGACTGGTGAACAAGAATTTTTTTTTTGGCAAACAATAATCATTCGTGCGAACCAATATCACATCAGTAGCACTGACCAGTAGATCTGCCGCTGCCGTGGCTCGCAGGTAACGAGTGACACATTGGATAAGGCCACACCTTTCATGTGCAAGGATTACAACAGTTATCATTTTAGCTGGAAAGCAGTGACAAACACAGGAGCAACTGGTGTGCAACAAAGGAGTCAATTTCAACACATTTCCTTTAAATTCTGTAGATTCACACTAATGTCCAATCAAGGTTGTTGATACCGTATGCAGCTGATACTGTTGACCTTCTGGATGGTGGAGGTGCTTGTCAAATAATCTATTTTACCTGAGGAGTTTCAATGTATGTTGCAAATATCACATTAATGTGAATATCATCCTGGACTTGTTCTATGCAGGAACTCATAAGATATGTTCATGATTCAGGTGAAGAGGCTGACTCGGTGTTTCAGTGTGATTAGGAAAAGCTGGCTGAGAGCGCAAATACATGGCAGATGAATTATAATTTGGATTCATGTGACACGACCAATTTTGGTAACAGAAGCAGTAAGGCATGGAAATGGAGATGTGCAACCCAACCTGAGTGCCTTTGCATGTTAGTTATTTGACATTTCAGCTGCAGAATGTGCATAGAAGTTGTGTTAGCCTTCATTGCAAGTGGGTTCAGAACAGGAGCAGGAATCAGCTGTGCGATCTGGGAACTTTGGTTCCCAGTTGGAGTTTGAGATGGAAGATTTGTTCTAGACTTATGTCTAAACACTGCTCTAGATGCTTCAAACTGCATGTTTGAATGAATATGATGAGCTTTGTCATCCTCAAGGAGGTTAGTTGTTCTACAGAAGAACATCACATGATCTATTCTCCCCATTTGCATCCAGCAGATTAAAAAGGGAGGAATGATAGTGTCTGTTCAAACTGGAGAGG